>NC_051308.1:148459082-148761207 GCF_015220235.1 Choloepus didactylus
TGAACCTTGGTTTTTCCAATCTGTAAACTGGGGACAATAATGCCTACCTAACAGGGCCAGTGCAAGCATGAAGAGACACCACGGCTGTGAGAGCTGTGGGTGGGTAAACTGCAGTGTACAATGTGGGTGTTGTGGGCTCTTGTTGCATCCAGCCTGCTTTCTCTCAGGCTCACAGTGCCACGCCAGGTAACATCCATGAATTTACTCTGCACTTTCTACCACCTCCCAGTCTGCATCTCCCAGCTTTTCCCCAGCACCCTTTTGTGTGATATTGTACTGTTGCCACCATTAAGCCATAACCCTCCTTCTTAAGAAACAGACAACACTAATGTAGACAGAGAGATGACAGGCACACAGACCAATTTACAAAGGGACACATTAAATAAATACATAGTCACACAATAGGCAAATAATGAGCTCAGTGTACTCAGGAGTAACTTGGTCAGAATGTGCTTGTTTGTACTTCCTGAGGGATTGAGTTCTCTCAGCAAAGTCCTCCCAACATTTTCCAAACAAAGGAGTTAACCTGGGAAAACACCACCTGCTTGGAGCCCAGATCAGAGAAGTGCCTCGAGGAAAAGGTGCATCAGCAATTTCCTCCTTGGGATCCATCTTCTAACAGTGAAAAGGGCTTACTGGATATTAGTGTAAATGAATTTATTTCTATGAAGCTCCCAATACAGAGGCTGTCTGCTCCAGAGCTGTGGAAATTTATGGGGCAGTTGGAGTTGTTTATAGGACTCTCAGCCTCTGTGTGGGTTCCTCTCTTGCTGATCCAGAAGGGTCTCTTCCAAACCTTCCTTTTTCCTGGGCTTAACTGTCTCTCTAGCATGATTTAGTGCATCAAATAAAATGCTAGGAAGACACAATTAATTACTTTATAATCAATTTCCCATTCCCTATTAGAAGACATATTTTAATAAAGAAAATACACAACATAATGGTTTTTCTTTTAATGCATCTTGAGATAGTTTTAATTTCAAGTGTCTCTTGGGACTCTGACTTCCAAAGCAACTTCACCTGAGTTTGAAGATCTTTGGGGAGTGCTGGCCAAGATTTTGCTTGGCAGAGGCCACATCGAGGTAAAGGTTACCAAGGATAAAGGAAGCATACATACCTGGAGCAAGGGATCCATGAAGGGGAAGGTGATTTGGAACCCTGAATGCAGGAATTTGAGTTTGCTTTGTTGGCAGTGGGGAGCCAAAGGGGTTTTTGAGCAGGGGAGTAATGATCAGATTAACACCAAGCAAGGGAGTCTCTTTACCGTGAACTGTCATCCCTCTTTTTCTCTTTACACCAAAACAGAACCCTTGGGTGACAATTCATTGCATCTCTGTCTTTGAGTGTCTGCCATCACCTGTCCGTGCTTCCATAGTACAGTAGCCGGTAGACTCCCTGTATCCCAAACCAAAAGGAGATTCTGTTGCCAGGAAGTGGTGAAGAGCTGTCATACCATATTACCACATTCCACTATGAAAAGAGACTAGTGGTATGGTAGTCAGTGACATAAAAACCAACCAGTTCAATACTAGTAAGAAACCTGAGGTGCAGAGAAGAGAAATGAGTCAACCAAGGTGAGCAAAACACTTCAATCCGCATTCATGAGGCACCTTTGCATTATAGGCTTTGTGCTCGGCACTGGGAATACACAAAAATAAGACATGGTCCCTGTGCTCAAGAAGCATACAGTCTGGTGGAGAAGAGGAATGCATAAACAGATAATTTTAATATGCTCTCCCAGGAGGCATTTGGAATTGGAATATGCAGTGGCTACAGTGCTACTTGGCTATAAATTTTTATGCATTTTTAGCTGAAAGCAGAAGCCTTTTGTGGGATGATGGATGATGTTATGGATCGAATCATGTCCCCCACAGACTTCATGTTCAAGTCCTTAACCCTGATCCTGTGGATGTGAACCCGTTTGTAAATAGGATATTTGAAGATGTTATAAGTTAAGATGAGGCTGGATTAAATCAGGGTGGGCTTTTCTCCAATATGATTAGAGTCCTTATAAGCAGAGGAAATTTGGACACAGTAGAAGAAGACAGAGGCAGAGATTAAGTTATGGATTGCTGTCAAGCCACCACGAGAATGCTACAGAATTTAGAGAAAGCATGATCCTGGCCAACAACTTGATTTTGGACTTCTAGCCCCCTAAACTGTGAGACAATCAATTCCTGTTGTTTAAGCCAACCAGTATGTGGTATTTGTTATAGCAGCCCTGGCAAACTAAGATGAATGGAGTTGAGTGTTATGGGAAAATAAAGAAGGAATACTTGGCACAAACTGGAAAATCGCAGAAGGCTTCCTGGAACTAGTTAGTGTTACAGCCACCGATGGTGGCCAACTCCAAGGTGGCCCCCAGTGACTCTTACACCCCTGGCATATGTGCTCTTTGGGTAGTTTCCTCCTTCATTGAATCAGGCTGGTCTGTATGACCAATAGAATACAGTGGAGGTGACAGGAAAGGTCACAAATGGAACTGTGGGTTTCACCTCCGTCTCTTGGATCACTCAGGGGGAGGCAGCCCCCATGCCTTGTGGGCACTGAAGCAGTCCACGGAGAGGCTCTCCTGCCATGGAGGAACTGAGGCCTCCTGCCAACAGCCAGCACTGATTCACTAGCCAAGTGAGGGAACTGCCTTTAAAGGAGATCCTGCAGCCCTGGCCAAAAGCTGTCTGCAACCTGAGGAGAGACCCTGAGCCAGAACCAAACTCTTTTTTTCTTTTAATTGGCATATTTCTCAGTTTGTGAAAATGTCCTTAATTTGTTGATGCAGCAAACAAATTTCAACTCTGATTGCTATGCAAAAGGAACAGAAGGTAAACTGCTTTGCAATGAACTTTATAGTTTAGCTGCATACAGGCAATACGCCACATGAAAAAATCACTAACTGAACTATAGGTATTAAATACTGAAAAGCCAAATTCTTGACCCATGGAAATTGTAATAAATGATTGTTGTTATTTTAAGCCACTAAATTTTAGGGCAATTTGCTACGCAGCAATAAATAGTGAATATAGCACTTGGATTAAGAATATGGGTCTTCGGTTACCCAATCCAGTAATCTCCTCACTATTTTCAATTTAGCACAATACCCAAATTCTTTCTGATATCAAAAACTGATAAAATATTTTTATTATCCTTATGTAAAGGAAACTAAAATATGATTTAATAAAATAGGGTGAGTTTTTAAAATAAAGAGTGATTTCAGGAAAGATTTATGAAGGTAAGCAGAATATTAATTTTCTCTCCAATTCTACGTGATATGAAGGAAGTGGCATTTCAACAAGTGCCCTTTTCTTCAATTGCCTTCTTTATATGGTGGCATTTTGGCAAGAGGATTTCTTTTCTGTGTGGTAGCATTTCTGAAATAGCTGCATGTGGGTTTTGTTGTTTGTTTGTTTTCTAAATAGTAGGTTTACAAAGAAAGCTCCCTGTTACAGTTTGTAAAATACATACTTCAGCAGAAACCTAGGATAGTCTTGTCAGGGTTTTGAAACACAAGCAATTTTTAGTACCAGAGATTTCATTCCCAGTGTAATTTGGTTTGGGAAAGAGTTTCTTTAACCAAAAATAGATGACAAGAATGGAATCTGTATACATGGGAAAATACTCTTAATAGGTGTAAATTCCATTTAAGCAGGGCCAGGTGCTCAAGCCAATTAGAGAAAATGCAACCTGGCAGATGGAGAGAAGCTCACCAGGCTCCCCTGGGAGTAGGAGTTTTAAGTACAACCCTTGTGTTGAACACTTAACCCAGATTTGGGAGATTATTAGAAACTGTTAGCACCTTGTCAACCACAGCAATCAAGAGTGCTTCTTGCTTTAAACCTTAAACTTTCTTCCTAAGACTATGGAAAACCAGGTTTTGGTAGTTATGGAACAACTATTAAAGTCTCTGCTTGCCTAAATTTCACTCTAAGGAGCTCATAGATTACAGCAAGAGGGATGAATCCAGCCAGCATAATGTCCTTCACTTAATTCTTTCTGTTCTTACAATCTCCTGGTTGGCAAATTACTCTAATAGAAGAAATGTCTTGACTCTGACATCCTGTACCACTTCTTCCCCTTCTCCAGTATCCGGGGTAAACTCAAAAAGGCCTCTCAGGGGTAAGGAATTCTGGTTAGAGATGCCAGACCCAAACCACTCTCCATTCTCCTCTCTTCCCTGAGGCAGCAGGGTGAGAAGGGAGGTACATGAGCTCTGATGAAAATCAGCGCAAGTTATTTAACCCCTTTGAAGCTAGGTTTTAAATCTGTCAATAGGCATTCCTTGCAGTGTAATCATGAGGATGAAATAAAACAGAATGAAATAATAGCTGACATGTTATTGAGCACTTGCATGTGCCAGGAATTGTTTTATGTGCTTTATGAATATTAACTCATTTACTCCTCACAACAACCTGAGGTAGGTACTTTTATTATCCCCATTGTACTGATGAGGAAACTGAGGCACAGAGAGGTTGAGTAACTTCCCCATGGTCACAGAGCTAGCAAGTGTCAGATTGAGGTTTCAAATCTGGGTAGGCTGACCTGAGTCCATGTTCTTAACAGTGCTCTGTAATGTCTCCATGAAGGTATCGGGCACTGTCCAAGCCCTTGGCTATCACTATTCAGCTTTTTCTTCCAAGGTTGCAAGCTGGTGCTTTAGTCTGTCTGGCAATCTCAGTCTGCCATTGCTGTCATTGGATATCCTGGGGGATTTGGGGACCCACCATCAACAATGACAATGACTGATGATAGTTAGAACGTCCTATAAGTGCAAGCATCTTGAATTACATCTCTGACTCTGGTGAGCATAATTTCTGAAGCCATCTGGCAGATCTGGGCACCCGTCACTTGATGTCGGCCAAGCAAGGACTCTAGAGCAGAGACAAGCAGGCAGGAAGCCGAGATCTAACCCCAGTCATCTGCAGCTGTTATCAATAAAGGCGGTGATGGAGGACGTGGAAGCCAGTGGAAGCATTCTTATCTGGGGGTTGAACACAAGGCTGTCAGCTGGAAACACAGCCCATGCTCCAGGGTAATTCCTAACTTCCTAGTAGAAATAAACAAAAAGTCAGCCCTACTGAATTTCCCACTCGCATGCTGAGGCTGGCAGCCAGCCTCTAGGGCCTATCACCTAAGATAGCAAAGATATTAGACCAGGCTGCTGAACTAGAACAAAGAAGATGGGAAAGGCCACCCCCTCTCTGACCTCTGCTCCTCTGAGCCACTGATCCTGTGGGAATCCAGATGCATCAGGGTTTACAGGGCTGGAAGGGGACAGGGGCTGTGGCGGGAGCAGGACACCAGGATAAAAGAAGGAAAAGAACCCTGAGTGAGCAGCGCGGACAAGCTCGAAGACCCCCTTCTGCCTGGGGTCCTCTTGCACCACGCTGGAAGTTCCAGGCTCACCCCAGGGCCCACTGAAGGGTCCGCTGATCAAGTCCAAATTTGGGTGATGCAAGCCCCAGCCCTGAGAGGCTGATGCAGGGGGAGTTGGGGGTTTCTGGCTGAGGATTTAGAGGCTGCTTTCTGTGAGGTTCAAATGGATGGTCCCACCTTGAGGCCTTAGGTTGGAAGGCTCTCTCCCTACAGCATGCCACTAGGATTTGTTTCTGTTTACGCCTATGTCTGTAGGAGAGAACGTCTTTGTGGACATGCTTACTTTCCTAGGCCTGACGTGTCACCTCTGGCAGCTGTTTGTCAGCGTTTTGTGTCACAATGTCACATGCTGGACTTGATTTGACTTTCCTCCCAATATAAAAATGCCTTCCTGTTTGTTACTTTATGCCACTGCTTTACATGTGTAGGTTTCCAAAGCTAGCATTTCAGAAATGCATTTTTTTTTCTCCCACTACTATGCTCTCACTTTAGACATATTCCATCCCCTTAGGGAATGATTGGCTAACATAATTTGTGGGGCTCAGAGCAAAATGTGGGGGACTCTTGTTCAAAAGTTATGAAGAATTTCAAGATGGGGACAGTAGGTCATTAAACCCATGAAGCTGGCCCTGCCTTAGACCCTAAGAGTCTAAACTTATACAGGTAACATTTCCTAAGTCAAAGATTGCAAAGAATATGTTTTTAGTCGTTTCTTTTTTGGGGGAGATTATAATGCTTTATTAAAAAATAGGAGCATGAAAGTTTTAATCAGTCATCACTGGATTTATAAAAAATATATAGGACCTTAAATTCAGGAGATAGGATATCTAGGCACCTCACTCATTAACAATATTTTAATCACTATTTTATAGGGCCCTAATTTTCTCCCATCATTAGCTGGAACTGCATTTCCCATCTCACAGGCTTCTCGGTGGCTCTAAAATGCCTCCTCCTAACTGTAGCAGGGTTCACACAAGGATGCAGGATGCAGCCGCTCCCACGTAGCCTTGTGAATTGGAAGAGGACCAGTTCCCAGCGGAAGGGAAGTGCATCTCACAGTTGTATCTCTAGAAACCAGGGGACCAACATCTGGGAAATTAATACTTACAGCCACAGGGAAGAAAGAAGTTCAATTTTTGATGGTCAAGTCAAGGTTGGAATTCCAGGAGGCTAGAGGCAGTGCCAGGTCCAGATACACCAGTTGCCTGGATGGGGTCAGGGAAATGTGTGTGATGAGGTGAAGGCCTCACCCACCTGCTCCTCACACGGTTTCTGATCTCTGGCCCTGGCTCCAAGGGTAGCTTTGGACCCCTGAAGGGTCCTAACTAGGGTTGCCAGATTTAGCAAATAAGAATGCAGGACACAGGGGTGACAATGTGATTGGGAAGGCCTTGTGGATCACACTCCCCTTTGTCCAGTGTATGGATGGATGAGTAGAAAAACAGGGGCCAAAAAAAGAAAAAAGCACCCAGTATTCTTTTTCACTTTAATTTTTATTCTTATTACTTTTCTGTGTGTGGTGGTGAAAATGTTCAAAAATTAATTTTGGTGATGTATGCACAGCTGTACGGTGGTACTGCATGGTATGTGAATATATCTCAATAAAATTGAATTATTAAAAAAAGAATGCAGGACACACAGTTAATTTTAATTTCAGATAAGCAATGAATAACTTTTTAATGTAAGCATTGCATGGGACATATGTATACTAAAAAGTTATCTACAGATAATTTGGATCCAGTTATCTACAGATAACTGGATGTTCTGTATTTCATCTGGCAAGCCTAGTCCTAACCCTGGGCCCTCTCTCACCTGACTCAGGACTTGCTTCTCCATAGCAGTAAATGTTCCCATGGCCAGCGTTTTCCCTACCACTGTCTTCCAGCAGGCATTGGTTCTGGGACTTGGCTGCGGGTCCACCGTCCCTGCCCAGCCCTCTGGTGACAGACTCCACAGACAAGCTGTGCGAGAAGCCATTAACTGCCTGGAAGATGCCACTGCCAGGCAGAGGCTCATCTCTGACCTGCAGCCAGCTCATTCCTTTCCAGCTCAGCTCACCCTTGGCCGAGGCCAGCTACGGGGTGGGGTGGGGGGCAGGGTTTAACCACAGGCCTTAGCTCCATCAGTGTGTGGGGTGGGCTCAGGGTGGTTCAGATTGCACTTGTGGCTTAGGAACGCTTGTTAGACAAGTTCTTCTCACTTTGATCTCATTTTTAATCTCCCTTTTGGAAACGAGCATGAAAAATATCAAGTGTCAGGAATGTGTGCTTTTCTTTAATCCTCACAACAAGCCTACCAGGTGGGTAGTCGTGTCTATTTTGCAGATGAGAAAACTGAGGTGCCACATTCCTGTTATTGGCATGGAAATTTGAACTCAGATCTTCTAAACCCAAATCCATGCTCTATTACTGCACAACTTCATCAGGGGCTACCCAAGCCAGAAACTTTTGAATAATTAATTAACTGGTCACCTCTCTCTCTCTCTCTCTCTCTCTCTCTCTCTCTCTGTCTCTGTCTCTCTCATTCCTATCCAATCCCTAAATCCTTATTCTTCGGCCACTGAAAGCCCTCTCAATCCTGCTCTTTCTCTAGTCCAGACTCTCACCATGACTTTCTTAGATAGGACAGATCTTGGATAGGACTGATCTTTCTGTTTCATTTCTTTACTGTTTCCAAAAATTTGCTCTCTGAAAAGCAAATCTGACCACAGCACTCCTTAACTTCAAAGTGTCCCCGGCTCACATGCCCCCAGGACCTCCAGTGGTGGCTCTCAAACTTTAGGGTGCAGAAGCATCTCCTGGAGAGCTTTTTAAAATTCCAATTACAGGCTCCCATCCCAGGGCTTCTGGTTCAGTAGGTCTGGGATGGGACCCAGAGGTCTGCATTTTAACATGTTCAAGACGATTCAGGGGCACGTGGTCCACACACCATACTTTGAAATCGATCCGATTGGTTAAAATCTAAAATCCTAACATGGCATTTACGAGTCCTCACAGTCTGGCCCAGTTTCTGTTTTCAGCCTCATCATCCGATTCTCCAACCTCAACCAAGAAAGCTATATCCAGTCAACTGGTCTCGCCTCACCTCCCACACAGTGAGGGGGCTAAGTTTTGGGGTTCCTGAGCCTGACTGGGCTCTTACTTACCCTCCTCGAGCCTTGGGCTCCTCAATCATAAAGGGGATGCCGTTCGTACCATAAGGTTGCTATGAGGAATAAGGCATTACTGACTGTGAAGTGCTTGGAAGACAATCTGGCACTTAGAAAGCACTCAATGGAAGTTAGCTATTATTATTTTTTACTTTTGCCTCCTCTTTCTGGAATTTTTCCTTCTTTTATCAGCTGGAAAAAATCCTGTCATCCAACATCCTGTTAAGAAGCCATAATCTCTGTGAAATTTTCCTGCACTCCCTCAGGTCCCTGGTGTATCCCCCTGTAATTGTTGCTTTGTGTTCCTTATTCACACTACCATAGTATGCGAGGTAATCACACGTTACTATCTGCATATATAATCTGCTTTAGGGCACCCACCTTTCAGTGGGGCTTAATAAAATGCCTGACATGTTTTGTAATTAAACTCCGTATCCCCACTCTTCATTCCGTAAAATTGGATGTTCAATCTCTGATTTTAAAATTGAATTTTGCATTCTCTACCCTCATTCCATCTCTTGTCAACCTATATTCTAGATATTAACTCCATAAATGGAGAGCTGATGCTTAATTGTGCAGAGTTTTTAATAAGGTGAATTGTAAATGTTTGGAAATGGATAGAGGTGAGAGTAGCACATTATTTGAGTGTAATTAACAGCACTGAATTGTGTGTGTGTGAACGTGGTTGAAAAGGGGAAGTTTAGTGTCATGTATGTCACTAGAAGGAAAGCTAGAGTATGAAACATGGAACTGAATAACACAGTAAGCCTGTTGTAGACAATGAATGTGATTAATAGTACAAGTAGAATTTTCTTCCATGAACTAGAACAAATGTGATCACTATTACAAGGCATTAATATGGGGAAAAAATACACCTAATGCAAACTATGGACTGTAGTTAACAGTAATGTTTCAATATCAATTATAACAAAGATAATACACCAAGGCTAAGTGTCAGTAATGGAGGGGTATAAGTGATCAGGGGTTTTTCTTATTAAAAAACAAAAAAAAATTGAATTTCGTAGGCTTTTCTTTAATTTAACTCAATAATTGTACTATCAAGTTAGCTCTTCTTTCTTGCCATCTCTTCCTACCATTCTCCCTGTTTTCTCTTTCCCAGAGTCTTCTAGTTTCATTGCCATGGTTGGTCTGCAATGACTAGCCTAGCTGGTTTTTTTTTTTTTTTTTTTTTTTTTGCATTCCAAATGCCTTATTTAGGAACTTGTGTTCACTACATCTTTGATCCCACCCACTCATAGACACAGCCCTTAATTCTGGGGCAGGAATGTTCTTCCTCTGTTCTGCCTACAGAATGTATAGAAAGGCTGCCAAATGGCGTGCTTCATGTAGATGTGTCTGAGTCTCTTAAGGAAGTTTGGCTCCTACCAGGGGGTACTAGGGCTTGTTCAGTGATTCAGGCCATGGAATACAGCTACCTTGGACAAAAGAATCACCTTTTCTCTCTCAGAATATTATCCCAGAGCTATTTTACCCAATAGATGGAAATATGAGGTTTCCTTGGGCCTACAGAAATTTTTGAGACTTGAAAAACTATATATACTTTACAAAATAAAAAAGGAAACTGCAGAATCAAAATTGATAAATATTTCATTAAATGTCTATAAAACGGGGCAGGGGTTGAGGTGGGGAATGGAGAATTTATGCTTTATTAGTACGGAATTTCTATTTGGAATGATAGAAAATTTTGGTAATAGATGGTGGCAATGGTAGCACATTGTGAATTTAATCAACACCACTGAATAGTATACTTGAATTGGTTAAAATGGGTAATTTTATGTCATATATATGATACTAAAATAAAAAAATTTTAAGAATAACCCATAGAACTGTATGAAACAGAATGAACCCTAATGTAATATAATTACATTATGTAATATTGGTTCATCAGTTGTAACAAATGTACCACACTAATACAAAATGTGAATAATAGGGAAAACTATGTGCATGTGTATGTGGGGGTGTGTGTGGGGGTGTGTGTATGGGAATGCTGTACTTTCTGGGTTAGCTTTCTGTAAGTCTACAACCACTCTAAAAAATAAATTTTAAAAAACTATAAAATATAATACGATGCTGGGTAGTCAACTGCATCTGAACTCAAGTCTTACATGGTTAAGTGTATTATATTTCATGTGCAATGAAAGTACATTTCCTTTTTGATATGGGATTTGTTCTACAAAAGCAAAAGTGCCTGATGCCTATGAAGGTTGCCAAACGGCCCTGTGTTGCCTTCGTGCTGGAGCTCACAGCTTTGAGTGATGTGCAGGTGAGGGCTCGTGGTTCAGGAAGTGAAAGAACACGAGAGAGCATTTCTGTAGAAGGCTGTTTCTCAGCTGTTGGCATTAGACACTGAGGCCTCAAGCCCAGCTCGGCCAGGTTCAGGCCAATTCTAACCAAGCCAGAGCATGCACATGGGACTGGGATCCACTAGGCCAGTAGGGCCTGGAATTCATATTGTTTTTATTTCATCCACAAATATTTACTGAGTTCCTACTATGCCCCTAGCACTGTGCTTGTGCTAAGGAACCCAGCAGTGAACAAGACAGATATAGCCCCTGCCCTCAGGGAGCTTACAGTCCAGTTATGAAAGCAAACCTTGAACAGCTAATCACAAGTGGAAGGTGGTCACAGAGGGAAGTGCAAGGGCCACAGGTGCTTGGCAGAGAAGTCAGTCTAGTCCACAGGTCACACACGTGCACACACCTCCCCGCTGTGCTGAGGTCACTGGGTGGAGAAGAGGGTACTGGCCTGTGTTTACTCTGTGACTTTCATCTGAGAAGCTCAAAGCTCCTTGGAAGAAAGGCAGGGTTTATTTTTCCTCACCACCCTACCATGTTCCTGTCCCCAATGGGATGTTTTGTCTTTAACCCCTTCTTGACTGTCCTGTCCACACTGTCTGTGATGCTGGGAGGTGGGTGATAAAACCAAGGCCTCTTCTAACGCCAAAATGCCAAGCGTGGAGGCCCTTCCCGTGGCTCTCATGGTTTAGTATGGCTGCTCTTCCTGGGAGCTTGACCTCACAGGTGACTGCGTAGGATCAAATGTGCAGACCATATGGAGTTTCAACCTGCTTACACCCAGGTAGAAGCCACCGCTCCCTTGGGGAGGAAGAGGGGAAGAGTGCTTATTCATCAGGATCTTTTTAGAAGCAACCTATAACTGGAGTCTACTAAGAATCCACATTTCCGAACTCCTTTCTGATAGAAGGCCGGCTACAGAGTTGCATTGGTTTCAATTTTGTGTTTTGCTTGGCTGCTTTGCAGGGTCCTTAGATACTAACCCACTAACAAAGGGCTTTGGACAGAGTGCAGACACTTCCCCCTTGCAGCTTTTGTTTGTGTTTAGCTGACATGTGTCTAGAAATGACCGCTGTTGCAGGTCAGGGAGCGGCGTGGGGGTGGGGTGGGGAAGAGGCACCACTTGCAGGGCCCTGTTGGTATCAGGGGATTCTGAAGTTGCTGCCCCAAGGAGAAGCCAGATAGAAACGGGAGGCGAGGAGACCTGTATATTTCCTCCCAGTTGATTGCTGCGGTTCTGGGTTTTGGACCCAGCAACGTGGCTAAAGGACAGTGGCAGCCCCAGGCTGGGGGCGCAGGAGAGGCAGTAGGGAGCCTTTGGCAGTGACCCCGCCTGGACGTGAGGGCAGCCTGGCTGTCACAAGGCCCCGGCTTAGGAAATGCCATTCTAACTCCACAGCAACTGCTGGAGTTTTTTTAAGATGCTCAGGTCTTTCAATCAGATTTTCTTTTTCAATCCTTTTTTGTTCTCTGCTTACCCCTGCCCCCTTTCTTAATTCCGATTTTTCTGTCACGGAGGCTTTGTTGGCCTTACTGAGTGTCCTCAGGCACGGAGCACTGCTGTCTGGGATCAGGTTTACCCGAAGGGCCCTGCCCTGTGCTCCGGCCCTGCTGATTTTGGCTCTAACCTTGTGAAGCCAGTTCTATGAACCTCTTGCTTTTCCCAAAATATGCTATTTTGTTTTCTTTCCCTTTTTCTCACTTTCCCTGGAAAGTAGAGTCTCTCCTAAACCTGCTGATGCTAGGAAGAAGTCACCTGCTGGGGGGGCCTGCTCTTCTCCATCTTGTTTCACAGCTTCGCTCGCCAGGCCTACTTCCAAGCCTCACCCCAGGGGGCCCCTCTGCTTGGAGCCACCTATTGGAGTCCCAGTACCAGAGCTGTCCCTGTCTTCCTTCTCTTCCTTCTCTTTGCCCAGATTGGGGGAGGGGGAAGAGAGGGCCTCAGAGCCTCCTGCCCCTGCTGCTTCTACACTGTGGCTTTGCGGCTTTGACTGGGCTCCACTGGAGCCTGGGGCATTTGTCAGTTCTGAATAGGAGTGTTTGTGAGGAAATGCTGTATTTTAATGCTGTTGAGACTTGACCGGAGCTCAAGAAGTCGTGGAATGTGGGGCTTTGAACCCCCTTTTGGAATCTTTCAGCCAGGCACTGTGTCAAAGGGAGAGAAAGTGGCTTGGATTCAGGTAGCACCTGAATTGATATTTTATTTTATTTCAATAATTACTATTTATTTATATAAGACCCAGGCTTCCCCCTGATGTTTTCATCCCATTTAGAACGTGTTTTTGTAGCAGAGCCCCTAACCTCGCACATCCTTCCTTTCCCAGGCCATCATCTCTGCAATCAAATAGGTTGATCAAAATGCAGAGCAGGCCCAGCGGCTTTCCCCTGGCATGGAATTGTTGTGCTTCTCCTAGAGAAGATTTATTTTTTAAAATAGAATAGTTTTAGATTTACAGAAAAGTTGTATGAATAGTACAGAGAGTTCCCTTATACCGCTTGCCCAGTTACCCCTATTGTTAACATCCTATATTACCTTGGAACGTCTGTCACAACTAAGAAACCAACACCAGTAAGTTACTAGTAACAAAACACCACATGCCTTATTCAGATTTAGTTTTCCCCTAATGTCCTTTTCTTGTTTCAGGACCCCATCCAGGATACCACATTGCATTTAGTTGTCACGTCCCCTTAGCCTCCTCCTTTTGTCTGTGAGTTTCTCAGGTTTTCCCTGTTTTGCTGACCTTGGTAGTTTCAAGAATACCTTGGCAGATATTTTGTAGATTGTCCCTCAGTTTGTGTTTATCTAAGGTTTTTCTCATGATTAGATTGGAGTTATGGGCTTTGAGCTGGTAGAACACAGAGGTGAAATGCATTCTCATCACATCATATCAATCCTATCAACATGACTTATAACTGAGGATGTGAACCTTGGTCACCCAGCTGGGTAGTATTTGCTGAGTCTCCCTGGAGAAGGCAGGATCTACATATAATATTTGGAATTTTTTTGTGTGTGGGAGATCCCAGAGATATTTTTAAACAAGCCAGAAAATTCCTTTTGGCACTTACCAGAAGGCCACTGGTACTGGATGCCTGGAGTTTGCAGGGCTATTGTCACAGGCCCCAAGTAGAGCATCTCGTGGAGCCATACCCTGGGAGTTTTCAGTAACATGGTGTTAGGGGAACAGTTTGAACATGCAGAGTACAGGATATATGTATGTAAAAATGTAACCAGCATGTAAAATCACTGAGTCATTCAAAAACATTTAGCAAGTGTCCACAAAGGCATGGCACCTTGCCAGGTGCTAGAGGTAAATTGAGGTAAATAAGACTCAGGCTGGTCCCCAGACATTGCAGGAGGGCTGTAAGCAACTGCAGGGCAGGGTGACATTCAATTCATGCCCACTGTCAGGTTGGTCGGAGGAGCCCACGAAGAAGCAATTACAAGTGTGATGAGGATTAAAAAGGAAAGTTCAAGGTGTTAAGGGGGAGTTAATTTGGGGCAGGTGTGTGTGTGTCTCTGTAAAGGATGAGTAGGAGTTAACCAGATGTATGGTGGGTGGGCCTGGGTGTCATGGGGCAAATGATCACCAGGCAGAGAGAACAGCATGTATCAAAAACAAACTATTGTCAAGAGAGACAGTTGGAGGAACTGAGAGAAGACCAGTATGTCTGGAGCTGTGTGAAGTATCTATAGAAAGAAAATTCTCTGTTTCCTGGAAAAAGTCACAAGATAATTTAGTCATATGGCACAGTTCTACTTTCTTTCTTAAAATGAGCTTGTACTCTAGAATTTAAAACATAAACGTCAATGATGTTGTTGATAGGCTTATACTTTAAATATTCTGCTAAATTGATGTATAAACAAACAAAGTTAAGTATTACACAAATTAAATGCTAGGAGTGAAATTGTGTATTAAAGCGAAGCATAGAAAAATCTGGAAGGGTATTTTAGTGCATGCTGGTGTGCTCCCAGTTCCCCATTTTGGAACTAAGGCTCTCATTTCTGCAGATGCTGGGAGTGGTACCTGCTGAGGGCTCGTGGGGAGCCTCGCAGGCATTGCCCTTCTCTGAAAGGTGCTGCCTTGCCCAAGGTTAAACCCCCTCCTTTGGGGCTCACCCACAGCCTATGACTGTCTGATGCAGAGGTGCCAAGGTCTGGCTCCCCAGCCTCAATTTGAGAGAACTCTGAAGGACCATTCCAGCTTCAGGGCTCCCAGTGGGATGGGCTAAGGCCTCTGTTACAACTACATCCCCACTCAACTCTCCCCTCTGCCCAATCCCACTTCCCTCACACCTTTACAGGTGTTATTTCCAAGAGTGCTCCCCAATACACCGCCTGCACGCAAATTTCTGTTGCAGATTCTAATTTCTGGGGAAGTTGATCTACATCAGAGCTACTACAAAAGATTAAAGTAGTTATATCCCAGGGTGAGGGTGGGATTTATATGTGATCTGAATTTTCTTCTTTGTGCTTTTTTTGTTCATTCCAAATATTTTACAGTTGCTCATATTATTTTCTTTTTAAGTTGGTGGTTTGGCCTGGAGTGTGTGTGTAATCTGGATTGAATTACGTATACCTGCTCTCTGGTGAAGGACCCTCCCATCACAAAATTACTGGATCCAAAATTCTTAAATAAAGCACTTTTTTAATGCATTGCTGGGCTTACAAGAAGTATGGTTAGTGTTTAAGTTCTCTTCCAGCTTTTTCTTCCCAAAAGATGGGAGTTGAAACCAGACCTGGGCAAAGCAGTAAACAATCAAGAGGGAAAATTGCCCTAGGCTAAGAGCCAACATAGAGGCAATGGCTGGGGGTATAAATCTTGGGCTAGTAGCAAGGTGAGGCTGCCATGTTTAACCCACTGCCTTCATAAGAAGCTAAAGTAGTTCCAGATTAGATGTAGGTAGAAGCAAATGCAGATTATCTCTGAAGGAAGGCACCTCTGGTTTAGGCCCATAGGATTCCCATAGATTAAGATCAAGTAAACATTTGCTCACAAAGATCATCAAACATACAAGGAAACAAAGCCACCATGTACAAGAGTTAGTAGAAAGAGCAAACAACAGATTATAAATTATTAGGGAAAAAAAGTCTTGCAAGATTGCTGAATACAAAATCAATATACAAAAATCAGTTGTATTTCTAATCACCACCTACCGACAGTTAGAAAATTCAGTTTTTTTTTAAAAAAAGATATCATTTGCAGAACAAAAAAGTGCTATATTTTATTGAATCTAAGACAACATCAGTGATAAGATGCACCATTATTTTATGCACCCTAAGAAAGAAAAAGGACAGTGGATTATAATTGTAAGATGCCATCAATTGTAAGACAGTCCAAATGATGATCAAAGTAAGAGACCTATGTGAAGAAAATTATGGCTTTATTAAAAGGTACTAAAGAAGAATCAAAAAAATAATTGAGATAATCTGTGTTCATGGGCAGGAAAACTCAATATCATAAAGAGATCAGTTCTCCCTAAACCAAGCTACAGAGTCACTACAATTCCCATCAAAATCCCAAAAGGTTTTTTGAGGTATTTGAAAAGATGATTCTAAAATTTAGATGGAATAATTAGTGTCAAGAATAGCCAAGAACGTCTGCAGAAAAAGAATGCAGAAGAGGCAATTGCCCTACTATATATCACCACTTAATATAAAGCTATAATAATTAAGACAAAATGGTATGGATGCAGCATTGAAAAAATTGACCAAGGGAATGGAATAGAGAGTCCAGAAACAGACCCACCAATATGTGGATTTTTTTTTTTTAAATTCAGTTTTATTGAAATACATTCACACACCATACAATCATCCATGATATACAATCCACTGTCCACAGTATGACAACATAGTTATGCGTTCATCACCACAATCTATCTCTGAACATTTTCCTTACAGCAGAAAGAACCAGAACAAGAATAAAAAATAAAAGTGAAAAAAAACACCCAAATCATCCCCCCATCCCACCCCATTTGTCCTTTAGTTTTTATCCCCATTCCTCCACTCATCCATACACTAGATAAAGGGGGTGTGATCCACAAGGTCTTCACAATCACACTGTCACCCCTTGTAATCTACATTATTATATAATTGTCTTCAGGAGTCCAGACTGCTGGGTTGGAGTTTGGTAGTTTCAGGTATTTACTTCTAGCTATTCCAGTACATTAAAGCCTAAGAGGTGTTATCTATATAGTGCATAAGAATGTCCACCAGAGTGACCTCTCGACTCCATTTGGAATCTCTCAGCCACTGAAACTATTTCATCTCATTTTGCATCCCCCTTTTGGTCAAGAAGATACTCTCAGTCCCACGATGCCGGGTCCACATTCATCCCCGGGAGTCATATTCTGCGTTGCCAGGGAGATTTACACCTCTGGGGGTCGGGTTCCACGTAGAGGGGAGGGCAGCGAGTTCACCTGCCGAGGTGGCTCAGTTAGAGAGAGAGAGGGCCACATCTGAGCAACAAAGAGGTACTCAGGGGGAGACTCCTAGGCACCATTACATACAACTTTAGACTCTCCTTTGTGGTAATAAGCTTCATAAGGGCAAGTCCCATGCTCGAGGGCTCAGCACATCAAACCGCCAGTCCCAATGTTTGTGACAACATATGCTAGGGTATCAGCATCTCAAAGTTTAGACATAGGCCTTACACTTCAGGGATAGGGTTAACTGCTGTAAGAGCTTACAATCTAGGGACTATTACAATTATTGTGTCCACGTTAGGCTATGTTCTAAAATTCCATTCTGAGTTTACACATTGTAGTTAGTCCATATTGGTGAGGCATCATCCCTCTCACCATGTTTTCTCCAACACTTTTACTCCTATATATATATTTTCCTACAATTTTATAGAGTTATGTTCACATACCATACATTTATCCACAGTGTACAATCAGTTGTTCATGGTATCATCATAAAGTTGTACATTTATCACCACAATCAGCATTTGAACATACTGATTACTACAAGAAAAATTGTTTTTGTTTTTTTTTTTTTAGCAATAAGAAAAAATGATAAAAAGAAAAATAACATGTCATACAATACAATATACTACTAAGGACAGCAAATAACACCACTACCAAGAATCCCATATTACTTCCCTATATCCCCTTCTCATATACATTTAGCATTGGCGTATTGCCTTTGTTACATTTAATGGAGGTGTATTACAATGTTACTGTTGACTATAGACTCCAGTTTGCTTTGATTATGTTTTTTCCTGAATACCATCCCTTTTTCAAATTTCTACATGGTTGACATTCATTTGCTTTCCCACATGCAAAAACATTTTTATATTTGTATATTTAGTAACAGTCATTGGCCACTCCAGTTTTTGCCACGTTACACAGTCCGTCTTTATCATCTATCTTTACCTCTGGTGTCATACATTCTCCTATCCCACCTCTTTCAGCTTTACTCACAGACATCTTTGTTCAGTGTACTTACAATACCGTGCTACCATCACACAGTATTGTGCTATCTATTTCTGGATCTATGCAATCAATCCTAAACATTCTGTAGTCCTTCAGCATCAAATCTCTGCCCTCTTTCTAGCTCCTGGTCACCTGTGTTGCCAGCTTTTAACTCCCAAAGTTTGTTCATTAATGTCTGTTCATATTAATATGCGGTATTTTGATATGACAGAGGTGGTGTTGCAAACCTCTGGGACAAGGATGGAGCTAGTTAATAAATGATGATGAGAGAGTTGGTGATGGATGAGGAAAAATTGGGTCTCTACTTACCCCATGTTCTTGTTTGCTGATGCTGCCATTATGCAAAATACTAGAAATGGATTGGTTTTTATAAAGGGGGTTTATTTGGTTACAAATTTACAATCTGAAGGCCATGAAAATGTCCAAATGAAGGCATCAACACAAGTATACCTTCACCAAAGGAAGGTCAATGGCATCTGGAAAACTTCTGTTAGCTGGGAAGGCATGTGGCTGGTGTCTGCTGATCCCAGGTTGTATACCAGCTCCTCTCTCAGCTCCTGAGGGTTCTTCAAAATGTTGCTCTTCGGGCATTTTCCAAAATGTCAGCATCGGCTTTCAATGGCCGTCATCAAAATGTCTCTCTTGGCTGCAACTGCACTGAGCTCCTTATGTCTGAGCTTTTATAGGGCTCCAGTAAACTAATCAAGACCCATGCTGAATGCGTGGGGCCACAACTCCATGGAAATTATCTAATCAGAGTCATCACCTTCAGTTGGGTGGGTTACATCTCCATGGGAACAACCTAATCCAAAGATTCCAACCTAATCAACACTAATACATCTGCCCCCACAAGATTGCATTAAAGAACATGGCATTTTGGGGGACAAAATAAATCCAAACTGGCACACCCCATAAGCCAAATTAAATTCTTAATGGATTAAAGACTTAAATGTGAGAAACAACACTTTAAAACATTTAGGAGAAGATACGGGAAAATATCTTTATGTCCTCAGAGTAGAAAAAGATTCCTTAAATAAGACAGATAGCACTAACTATAAAATAAAAGATTAATAATTAAACTAAATGAAATTGATACACAACAAAGAAATGACAAGCCCCAAACTGGAGGATAATATTTATTTTATATATATATATATTTTTTATATATTTTACATGTATATAAATATAAAATCAATAAAGAATTGGTTTCCAGAATATATAAAGGATTCCTCAAATCAAAAACAAAAAGAGACACAAATAGGCATTTTATAAAAAAAGAAACACAAAAAATGTCTGGTAAACATATGGAAAGATGCTCAACATCATTAGTAACACATAAATGTAATTAGTAAAAAAAAATTAAAAACTCAATGAGATAGCAATTTACTCCCACTAGCTTGGCAAAAATTAAGAAGTCTGACAAAAGCAAATGCTGTAGAGAATGTAGATCAAAGGGAATTCCACTGTGGGTAACCAGTAAATCAGTACCACCATTTTGAAAAACAACTTGGCTTTATCTTACAAAGTGATCATTCATTCCTTCATTCAACAAATAGATATTGAGGGCCTGCTGACAGGCAGGCATAGTTCTGGACCCTGAGGATACCATGGTGGCCAGAAAGGGATCAGGGACCTACCTCCATCCAGTTTATAGTCCAGTGGAGGAAACAGACTTTAATCAAATAATCACAATAACATCTAATTACAAATAGATAGGAATTATGAAGAAAAGGAGAAAGCCATCTTAACAGAATATAAGAGGGGAAATTGGACCTTGTCTGGTTAAGGAGGTTTCCTTAAAGTGATTATTTTTTATGCTGAGGAGCACAATACTGTAGGCAGAGCATACAAAATGAGAAGTGAAAATGCAGCGCCCCTTTCTCAAAAAGCAGGGAAAAAGTGCCATTAAGTACTAAACTATAAAACTTTTTCCTTTTTGCCACCAGCTCTCTCTAGACTCGTCATGATGCTTTTAATTTGCTATTTAATGTCATTCTAAGTAAAGAAAAATTAAAAATTTTAATTACATCATTTTATTGGTCAACTTTATATTACACAATTACAGTTTTAAATGCAAATGTAAGAGCATTTTACTCAAGTGCAGAATCACCAAAGCTATACAAGCTGTATTTCATAGCTTGAACATGCATATGTATTTCAGTCTTAGTATAACAGCGGAAACACAGCACAAAACTAACTCAACTGTTTTTATTTCACTTCTTGATATACACACACTCTACCAACACTCTTTACCTTACTGATGAGTAAGGGAAAACTAAAAGGAAAAGGAACTATGGCTTGCCATCTTTCCCTTTCCTTTTATGTCATCATTTTCAGAGTAAGCAGTTGGCTAATACAGGAAATAACAAGAGTAATAAAGGATATGATGGGGTTTCTTGGCATTTTAATTTCTTGGCTGCTAAAACAGATTCCATGCAATGGGTTGTCTTAAACAACAGAAGTTAATTGGTTCACAGTTTTGAGGCTAGGAGAATCCCAAAATCAAGGCAATGCTTTCTCTCAGTAGACTGTGCCATTCTGGGGTTGTCTACTGGAGATTCTTAGTCCTTGACTTTTTGGTCACATGGCAATGCACATAGTGGCCTATCCTTTCTCTTCCAGTTTCCGTTGACTTTCAGCTTCTGGCTGTTCCCATGGCTTTCTCTTTCTGTGGCCTTCCCTATAAGGTCTTCAGTAATAGGATTAAGACCCATCCTAATTAGTTGGTCTGTACCTTAACCGAAGTAACCTCATCAAAAGGTTCTATTTACAATGGGTTTTTACCCACAGGAATGGGTTAAGTTTAACAACATGTTTTTCTGGGTACATACAGCTCCATGCCACCACACTTGGTCATTTGTATTTCTTAGAACACCACTGCCTTCTGCATTTGAAGCAAGTTCTGGTTTAAACAGAAAGTGTAGCCCTTGAGGTTGTATCTCCTCTGTTCATGCACATCTTTCATTGTCCCATCAGACTTCACTTAAAAAACACAAGTTCAAAGATGAGTGTTTTGCTTTCCCAGCTGCTAAAACAAACACCATAGAGTGGGATGGCTTAGCAATAGGAATTTATCAGCTCACAGTCTCAGGGGCCAGAGGCTTGCTTCCTCTCAGGGTTGGTATCTTCTGGTTGGCCGGCTGGCAACCTTGCAGTTCCTTGGCTTTTCCATCACACATGGCAATGCACATAGTATTTTCTCCTTTCTCTTCTGATTTACATTGATTTCCAGCTTCTGGTTGCTGTCCATTGGTTTCCCCTCTCCAATCTCCTTTGCTTATAAGAACTTCAGCCAGATCAGATTAAGACCCACCCTCCCTCAGTTTGGGCACACCTTAACTAATAATATCTTCAAAGGTCCTATTTTCAGATATGTCTACACCCACAGGATGAGAGGTTGTGACCTGAACATGGGGGACATGGTGCAATCCCAACAATAAGTTACCAAGAATTTCAAGATGGCACCAACAGAGCAATAAACCAAGCGAGAAGACCTTCTGGGTGTAGGGCCTGTGTGACTGCACAGGATGTACTCCTGTGAAGCCAGCGCTGGCTGTAAGCATCAGTCCTGTTAGATCTCAAGTCACAGGGTGGGGTAAGTGGACTGGAGGGGAAGAAAGGGAAGAGCTTGCAGCCCCAAACTGAACTTTCCACTAAGGTGGAGCAAAGGAATCAAATCAGTTACAGGCCCAGAGCAGAAGTAGGGACTGGCAAAGGACATTCAAGTCAGGCTGGGCCATTTTACGACTGTCACAGGCCCTACGCTGCTTATTTTTGTAGGCTTGACCTTATATTTCACATCCACTTCTATGTGGAATGCATCCACATCCCACATTAAATCCATTCATTCAATACATATTTTTGAGTGCCTACTAGGTGCCAGGACTTGTTTTATGTGCTTGGAATGTAACATAAACAAAAAAGACTAGGTACCTGCCTTATGGAGCTTAGATTGGAGTGGGAGATAGACTATAAACATGAAGAGATAAACTACGTAGTGTGTTAGAAGGCAGCACATGCTATGGGGGAGAATAATATGAAAAAGCAGGGCAAGAACAAGCGGTTTCAGGGCCCCAGGCTCTAAGGGATGGCATTTAAACAAAGTGTACCTCACTGCATCTCCCTCACATCTCTATTCCCTCAGACCCTTCAGTGAGTTGCTTGCTGGAGTATCAGCTAATAATAGCTTAGGGGGCTAACTTCTCTTGGAGATGTTTGCATGTGGGGGGTGTGTGGGATATGGCAGGACAAGAGTAAGAGAGACACCCCATCATGGGTGGGAGGCTGACTGGACATTTCATCACCCTTTCCACCATCCCCTCCCACAGCTCTCTCTCCTGAGGCCCACCCAGGTGGAACAACCCACCTCTCAAAAGACCCACGAGAAAGAGCCTTTCAGAGGAGGGGGGGTTAGAGCGCTGATGCCCGGCTGGGTGGCAGGGGGGACCTGGGGCTGCTCAGACTGGGTAACCTGTAGCCCTGTAGATGGAGCCTCACTGGGCTGTCAGCAGCCAGGCATTTTTTGAAATGTGATAGGTTGATGCACTACCTTGCACCAGAAAGAATTTAAGGTAGCTTTTTTTTTTTTTACCTCCGCGGATACTTCTTAGGTGTACTATTTGGGTGGGACTCTATCTCTTGGGAGTTACTAAACCATCCAGCAAATAAATTCTCATATGTGTAAAATGGCCTAAAGACAGTGTGCTGTTCATTGAGAGCAGCCCTGGGAGAGCACCGCAGGCCAGGAATGGAGGCAGCCTGTGGGGAGTCCACTCATCCACTCACCACTGGTGCCATGTGATGGTGGGCCCCTTCTTTATAAATGTCCCGAGCCCTGGAGGCTGGATGTGGAACCCCAGCCGCCAGCAGTCCATGTCTTAACTCAAGAGGTCTCTGCAACCCCCTCTGCTAATGGGGGTTTCCACTGTTTTCACTTTGGCTGAGCTGTCTGAGCCCAGCCTTGGCCCAACAGGATCAGTTCCCAGTCCTCAGGAATTGCTTTATTGCCACCCAACCTGCCTGTCCAAAGGTACTTCCGCTTTGGACACAGGGCCTGTCCAAGTTGTCTGGGACAGTTGTGCTGCCGTGAGGTCCCCAGAGGGAGGTGGCCGAGGGGCTTTTCTTTCTCACTGGAGTGTGAACAATTGATGTCTCCTTCCAATTAGAGACCACACAGGATGAGGAAAATACAGAGCAGGGTGGCACTTGTGGCGTGAAAATCCATCAGCCATCACAAGGAAAAGCTGGGGTCCCCACATTCTAGTCCCACCTATTTAAAACTCCTTGCCTCCTTCAGCAGTTTTCTCTTGGCCTCTATTCCCTTTTCCTGCCTCCTAGACCAAACTCAGGGCCCTGCCCTGAGATGTATTTTGTCCAGTTCTCAAAAACGACCTCCCAAGGCTGCCTTGTAGCAGGGAAAGACGTTCTGGGCTTTTGAGGAGGAGAAAAAAATCAAACGAAACTGAAACCAAGCAGGAAATCAGAATCCATCCTTAAAGATATGCATCCATCCCAGAGAGCAGGAGGAAAATCCTGGGGAAGGGGCATAAATTAAAGGCTTCCGAAGGCCTAAAGGGAGCAAAATCCCTAAGGGCAGTGAACAGTGAAATGCATGTGCCTTCCTGGAGGGGAGGGGCAGGGAGCTGCGGGAGCCTTCACACCCTTCACTGCCTGCTTTGCCAGGTGCTCATACCCAGGGCCGCTGGGCAGGAGGGCCCTGGGCGGTTTTTCTATTTCAAATCTCCCTGGCAAGTTCAACTTTCCCTGGCTGATATCTTAGCACTCCCTCTAGGAGCATTGTGTTTCCAGAACTTTGTTCTCAGGCCCAAGTCAGCCTTTGCAGGGATATTGTGTTTTAGCAGCCACACCTCTGGGCCTGTCCCTGGGGGTACAGGCGAAGGTTCCTTTCTCCCTTCAAGGCGTTTTTAGGTCTTGCCTGGGAGCTTAGAGGTCTGCCCAAGCCCCCAGTCACGGCTGCCTCTGTTCTCCCGGCGGTGACCTTTGTTGACATCATCTTAACCCCCATCGCTTTGAATCTCCCACTCTTCCCTTCCCCCTACTTCCCCTCTCTGTGTTGAGTAAAGGATTTTAGTCTTAGGAGCCTAATCCTGTCACTCTTGTGTGTGACTAATTCCCTCCCCGCCCCCTCAGCTCCGGGCAAAGAGGAAGGGGCCTGTTTGCCCCACTCGAGGGTCTGCGCCCCTTCTCGGCAGTCAAAGCTCAAGCACATTCCTCTGGTTGATTTCCTGCTCTGAAAAGCCAGCCCTGGAACACAAGCCTCCTCTGTTCTTTACTGCCCACCAGTGCCTGGGACGGGACCAGGACTTCTGCAAGAAGGATTTATGATATAGAAAATAATGTCACCTTTAACCTGTCAGCGTCTAGTGCAAAAGCAAGTTGTATTGTTGGTCCGACAATACGCCTCACCAGAGAAGACACAGCATCCCTAGGAATCTGGCGGTTCTCTATCAGCTGCCTGCAGCTAAGGGTGTGCAAAGGTGACGCAAGCCTTATTATCCTCAAAGCACCCTGCAGACCCCAGCGGGTCAGCTTCAGCTGCCTGATTTCTGAAGTTAAAAAGCACATAATTATGGTATTGTTTGAGTGCCAAGAATTCTGGGTTAATCTCAGTTTTATTTTGACTGCTACTTAAAATAGCCGGTCCCTGAGGACAGCAGCAAATGCCAGGAAGCCAAAATCAGAAAGTAGGCCTGGGATCCAGGCAGACCCCCGCTTGGAGTCCCAAACCAGGGTGCAGAGTTTGGGGGAGGCTCATGAGTGCCTGGGATTGGGCACTAGGGGCCAAGGTCACCCCACCCTCGCACCCCAGCCTTTCCTTCACCATTGCCCAAGGCGACATTTCCCCTCCTGCACCCCTCTCCCAGTCCTGGCATGAGCCGGTGGGGGACAGCAGTGATGGCCAGCCACCAGCACAGCCTTTGTCCACAGACACATTCGGGATCAACCCTGAGATGGTCCAGAGCTCTGCTTCTGTCATCTGGGAAAGAATAATAGCTAGTAATTAATTACCGAGTGTTTGTTACATGCCAGACACTGTTCTTTGTACTCAGGCATGTAGTAACCCCTTTAGTCCTCACAAGACCCTAAGGTAGGTACTTATGTTCTCTTCTAACCTGCCCAGAGCCACACAGCTAGTAGGCGGTATAGATGGAATTTGAACCCAAGGATTCCTTTACTCCAGATGCCACTCACCTTTACCATCCTGGTGAGTGGTAGCAGTGCTCAAGGGCTCAAGAAATATGTTCCGTCCATCAGGAGACTGCTAGAATGGGCCTGGTGAGTGGAGTTTCTCCTTCTCGGAGCACATGTAGAAGACTTGCCTTAAGTATTCTCCATCATGCTCAGTTCAATGTTTACTGAGGGCCACACTCTGTTCCTGAGATCTCTGGGCCACTGGGCCCTGGATGGCTGCTTAAAAAGTTCATTGTCATTAAAGGGAGACTCACAATTCAAGGTCCTGTGTGCCATTATAGAGGAATGCTTCCTGCAGGCAGTCTACGAGGGCTTCTCAGGGGAGGGGACATCGTTTGAGTTAGACCTTCAAGAGTGCTAGGATCTTCTGGGCAGAGAAAGTGGAGATGGACTTTGCAGGCAGAGGGAACAACATGTGCCAGCCAGTGCTGTATTCCAGTCACCTGTCTTCCCAGCAGGCTCAGGATGCTAAACAGGGGGCCCAGCTGTTTCTGAGGATTCTGAGCTGCTGGGCCCTGGGCTCCAGGGCATGGCAGGAACTGAGTGAGTAACCATAGCTAAAGCCTCTGCTATGCTGGCTTCAGAGGAGCCTTCCCTACCCTTCCTTCCTGCCCTACCTAAATGCCTATGACATTTTCCAGCTTGAGGCATCCCTGAGTTTCCAAGGCACCCAGGCCCTGGCAGTGACAGCTATCTAAGCACAGACTCAGGGGTCAGCATTGCCTCAGTCAACAGCACCCATGGAGTGGGCTCTGACTCATTCTAGCTGCCCCACACCCTGACACGCCCCCACTCAGCACTCAGCTTGGCGTCCATTTCAGCCATCTCCACCCCTCACCCCAGCAGGCTAGTGGCAGGGCAGGTGGGCACCCCCAAGAGCAGAGGGCAAGGCATGTAGCACTAGGGGTTCCAGGTTGCTTCTTCATTCTTTTCTTCTCCTCCTAAGGGAGAAAAGGATAAATGAGAAGCTAAAGGGCCAGCATCCTAGAGCCAGTGCTCTATGGTGTTGGTGGGATCATGTTCTCTTTCTGTCCTTTCTACCTGTTGTTGTTTGTTGTTACTGATGTTAATTTGTCTTTAGCAAAAATGATTCTAAGTTCCTATAACAGAAAAAAAAAAAAAAAAGAAAAGAAGGCAGGTCAGGAGTTTTGTGTTCTTGGCCTGTGGATGTGGTGAGAGCCACAGGCAGCAACCTCAGCACTGTGGTCTAGTTAAGTGATGGGCTGTGTGAAGGGCACCACCATCCAAGGAACCCAAAGAGGGGCCACATGTCCTGTGTACTAGTATGGGCCACTGCATCTATAGCCCTGCAAGAGGAGCACAAATCTCCTTACACAATGAAGATAAAGACTTGGGAGTTAAGACTTGTACCCAAGGACACACAGCGAGGGAAGATGCTATTGGGCCTCCAGAGGCCATGCTCTTTCCACTGCACCTCACAACCTCAAATCCGTTCATTTTTTTCTGACACATTTCTCAAAAGTCTCCAAGGGAAGCCCTCACCCAGTGACATGATGTGGAGGAGGAGTCGCACATCCATAGAGCCGTGGCTCCAGGAAATTGGGGGAGAAGCAGGCAGAAGCAGAGGCCTTCCTGAGAAATTGAGCCTTGATTAGCTGGCAGCCACAACCTCGCTTCTGTGAGAGCGTCACAAACCACAATCCTTTTCCGGACAGAGAACTATATTGGAACCCCAAGAGTCTGTTTCACAACATAAAAGGCACCCAGGGAAGTTATAAAACTCAAATTTGAGCAAATCATAATTGAACATTTCTGATCTTCATACAGCGTGAGAACCAGATTCTTCCTACAGGAGGAATTGGAGAGTCTCTATCCTCAGGATTAACCATAAACACGAGCATCACAAGATATTTGTTGGTTTTCCATAGAAAGATCCTGAGTACTTCCCTGCTGCAATGCAGCATTCATCACCAGCACTTAGCCGATTAAGCTGACTCTTTATCTACATTTTAGGGTTGAAAGTTTAAATACAGAGACTTATTTATTACTTTTTAACTTCTCCAGCAGAGAAAAGGGAGATGGGAGGGGGAACCCCATACAACATTTGGCATCAACACTCGCTACTTGGGGGTTCCCATCTGGACCTTCCAGAGCAGTGAGAACTCTCTGAGCCCCATGGGAACCTGGGAAAGAGAAGGGTGGGGTTTATTCAGAGATTTTCCTTTTGCTTAAACAGTTTTATAGGAGGACAAAAGAAAGAGAGGGGCACTGATAAATACTAAACTCAACTGGCGTCTCTTCAAATGCACTTCTAATCCTTGTCAAAATGAGAGTGCATTTTAATATAATAATCAGAAGTACTATCTTTTGAGCATTGACTTTAAGTCAAGCATCATATAGGGATTTTATATACATCATTTCACTTCATTTAATCTTCATGACAATGCTCTGATGAAGTTATCATTGTTTCCATCTTGTAGATGAGAAAACTGACAGAGATAGGAAGTAACTTACCTAAGGCCACAGCTAGGTAAGGGAGAGCCAGGATTCAAGCCTGACCCCAGAACCCCTGCTCTTTCTCCCCTGTACTGTTGTATCCCTGCTCCCCATCATTCCCCACACTGCATCCTCCCTCCCTGCACTTTCTCACCTCAGTGCCTTTGCACAAACCCTCCCCTCATCTCCTACCTAGCGGCTTCAATATCTCTGTGAAGTATCAAGTCATAGGTAACATAAACTAGAAAACCTTTTATATCTTCCTCTCTTTTTTCTATGTGGCCAAATCCAATTTATTTTACCATACTCAGGTCAAATGACATCTCCATGAAGCTTTTCCTTATCCTCCACTTGGAATTCACAGTCTGCTACTAGTCTAAGGAACTATGCTTAAATTTGTTATTTTGTTATGTTTTGTCTTAAGAGTTAGTGAGGCCGGCAGTTTTAAGTGGAAATCTTAAGATACTTTTAAATATTGAATATAATAAAGAAAGCAATTTACCAATTAACAAGTAAGCCCAAACACTAAAATACATGCCCTACGCCAATGGGAGATTCAGTTAGAGCTCCACGTCTCCCACCTGCCCCATAGCTGCCCTAAGTTTTCTCCCAGATGGAGCTCCCCTCCCACCTCACCCTCAGTCAGGTCTGTTCAAGAAATAAGAGGGAAGAAAGGCCCTTTTGCAAAGAGAGTGGAAGTTCCATAAGACCCTGGAACATTGCTGGCGCCTAGAGGTGTCAAAGTTGGCATTTGGAAGA
This sequence comes from Choloepus didactylus, assembly GCF_015220235.1. Lineage (NCBI taxonomy): Eukaryota > Metazoa > Chordata > Mammalia > Pilosa > Megalonychidae > Choloepus > Choloepus didactylus. The sequence continues at coordinate 148,487,778 of NC_051308.1, forward strand.
TGCTTCCCAAAAAGAAAAGAAAAAAATGTTGGAAAGACTGACTAGATTTGAAGGACTTTATAGCATTGCATCCATGGGAAAATGCACTCTGTTTTCCAAAAATCAATTTCGAAATGACTATAGAAATCTCATTTCTAATTCTGGAGTGAGGCTCTTTGATATGAATGTCTCTACCCTGGGTTTTGACTTGAGTGGTATACAAACTCCTGAAAGAGTGAGTTATAAATGAAACTCTTACAAGTATGTTTTTTATATTCCAAGCAGACTAAGAGAGATGTTATTTAAGAGAGGTGGTGAAACTATAAATTCATATTTTTTAAAATGAGTGGGTATGCCTGATTTACCTATTTTGAAAGGTCTAACTTTTTAGAAGTCTAAATTTTATATATAGGATTTACTCAAAGCAAGGTTACCCTTATTACTTTGTTTCTGGCATGAATTAGTCTCCACAATATTAAATAAAATCAAAGATATTATTTCATATCTTAGGTTGGCCAATGGTACCTGGTTTGCCTGGGTCAGAGGTGTTTTCTGAGACATGGAACTTTCAGTGCTAAACCTGGGAAAGTCCCAGGCAAACCAGAATTACATGGTCACCTACATGTATATCTGATATATCTTTAAAGATATTACTATAACACATGGATGAACCTTGAAAACATGCTAAATGAAAGGAGCCAGTCACCAAAGACCATGTCTTATGATTCCATTTAAATGAAATGTCCAGAATAGGCAAATCTATAGAGACAGGAAATATATTGGTGGTTGCTTGGGGCTGGGAGGGATCAGAGGGCGTAAGGGGTGATAGCTAAAAGGTACAGGGTTTCTTTTTGAACTGATGAAAATGTTCTAAAATTGGTGGTGGTAATGGTTGCCCATATCTGTGAATATACTAAAAAACATTGATCTGTACATTTTAAATAGGTGAATTTTATGGGGTGTGAATTATATCTCAATAAAGTAGTTTTGTGTGTGTGTGTGTTTAAGTGGTGCCATTCTTACTCTGAAGAGATTTATAGCTGGGGGTATGATAAGCAGAACTAAGTGACAGAGTAAAGTGGATTTCAGGCTTTTAAAGTGGTCTCCAAATAAATGAACAAGAAGTTTAAGTCCCTGTCGGCATGAATAGAGGAGTTGTGCAAATTGCTTTAATTCTGTTTTTAATTTTAAGCTTAGACACCTACAAAAATGCTAGCCGCACTCTTTTTTTTTTTAAATTCAGTTTTATTGAGATATATTCACATACATACAGTCACCCACAGTGTACAATCATCTGTTCACAGTAGCATCATATAGTTGTGCATTCAGCACCTCAGTCAATTTTTGAACATTTTCCTTACTCCAAAAAGAATAAAAATAAAGGTATAAAAAACACCCAAAGCATTCCATCCTCCCCCCATCCCACCCTATTTTTCATTTAGTTTTTGTCCCCATTTTTCTACTCATCTGACCATACACTTTATAAAGGGAGTGTGAACCACAAGGTTTTCACAATCACACAGTCACACCATGTAAGCTACATAATTATGCAACCATCTTCAAGAATCAAGGCTACTGGGTTGCATTTCCACAGTTTCAGGTATTTCCTTCTAGCTTTTCCGATACACCGAAAACTAAAAAGAGATATCTATAGAACACATAAGAATCCCCTCTAGAGTGACCTCTCAACTCCATTTGAAATCTCTCAGTCTCTGAAACTTTATTTTGTTTCATTTTGCTTCCCACTTTGGTCAAGAAGATTTTCTCAATCCCACGATGCCAGGTCCAGGCTCATCCCTGGGACTCATGTCCCATGTAGCAGGGAGGGCAGTGAGTTCACCTGCAGAGTGGGTTTAGAGAGAGAGAGAGGGGCTACATCTCAGCAACAAAGAGGTTCTCTGGGGGAGACTCTTAGGCACAATTATAAGCAGGTTTAGTTTTTCCTCTGTAGTAACAAGCTTCATAAGGGCAAGCCCCAAGATCAAGGGCTCAGTCTACTAAATGGAAGTCCTCAATGTTTCTGAGAATATTAGTAATAACCCAGATGGGGAAGTCCAACATTTCTGCCTTTTTCCCCAGTTTCCCAAGGGGGGCCCTGCATATATTCTGCTCAAATTACTTTGGGGTTTATCGGAATTTTGCACTAACCTTTAGCCACACTCTTAGGACTCTTACCTGTCTTTCCCACAATGAGCAGTCCTGGCAACAACCCTGCAAACGTAGCCAGCCTGACACTTGAAGAAGACAGGAATTTATATTTGAAATTCTTACCTCCTTGCTGCCCGTGTATCCTTTGACCTCTCCCAATTTCTCTTAGGCACCAATTCTAGAAGATAAGTGCCAATGCCTGAAGTCTGTGTAAATTTCCCTGGAGGCCAAACAGAGTGAATAATTAATTATACCCTCAGTGCTTAGAGAAGGTTTCCGTGGAATTGGTGATTTATGAGCTCCCTCTCTAGAGGAGGTCTTTCCCAGGACAATTGTTCTTGGATTAAGAAACGGTGTGGGTTTTAGACATAAGCTGCTTAACCCAGTGCCTGGCACTTAGTGGGCTTGCAAACAAATAATAGCTATTATCATTATTATCAATTCAGGCAATGAATGAGTCATTTAAAGTTTGGGTTTTATAGCAAAGGGTGTTGGAAGATGAGGGAGCAAGGTAGTTTGGTAAGTGGTCTCCACGATGGCCCCCAATGACCCCTGCTTCATGCTTGCACACCCTTGTGTCACCAAGGTTATTCTGTGTGATCAATAGAATACAGCAGAAATGATGGTATGTCACTCCCAAGATTAGGTGATTAGATACATTGCAGCTTCCGTCTTGGTCACTCTCTGTGTTGGATCGCTTATACTAGGGGAAATTAGCTGCCGTGCTGTGAGCAGTCAGGCCTCCAGCCAACAGCCAGTAAGGAACTGAAGTCTCTTGCCAACAGTCACTTGTCAACAGTTAACGAGTCAGTTTGGATCCTCCAGTCCCATCAAGTCTTCAGATGACTGCAGCCCCAGCCAACATCTTGATTGCAACCTTTTTGGAAACCCTGGGCTAGAACAACTCAGCTAAGCCGTCCCTGAATTCTGACCCAAAGAATCCATGTGAAATAATAAATGTTTGCTGCTTTAAGCTGCTATGTTTTGGGGTAACTTACTATGCAGCAATAGATAACTAATGCAGATAGTACCATAAATGCTGTCAGTACCCTTGGCCTACTCTAGAGCTTACCTGCAGCTTTGGTGGACAGTTCTCTTAAATACTGTGTCAATTAGCTTTTGGTGTAAAACAAGCCACCCCAAAATTTACTGGTTTAAAGCAACAACAATTTATTTAGTTTATGATTATGAGGTCAACAACTGAGACTGGGCACAGATGGGTCATTCTTCCATTCTGGGCTGGGCTCACTCGTGGGTCTGGGGCTGGTTGATCTGGGGGCTGCTCAGCTGAGATGGCTCTCTCTGCTCCATGTGGTCTCTCATCCTTCAGCAGCCTAGCCTGGGCTTACTCCGATGGTGGCAGCAGAGTTCCAAGAGTGCAAGGGCAGATACTGTAAGGCCTCTTGAGACCTAGCCTGAGGGCTCCTATAACATTGCAACCTCTTCATTCTATTCATCCAGATAATCCACGAAAGCCTGTCTAGGTTCAAGGGGAGGAGAAATTGATCTCACCTCTTGATGGAGAGAGCTTCAAAGTGTTGTGGGCTTATCAACCTGTGGGTTGTATCTAACCCATCTATGGTTTCCTACCTCAAGCACCTGCATCTCCCTGTCTGACTGCATTTTGGGGTTGTGAGTGTGCTCAGCCCTTGCAGGAGGAAGATCAGAAGGCTGAGTTAATGCTCTCAGGTCCACCCTCAGCCAATGAAAAAGGGACTGGATAGACAAATTCCCCAGCTTCCTTGCCCTTGATAGAAAAATTCTGAGGTGTGTTCTATACAGCCTCTCAGAAAGACCCAGGGAAACTGAGCAGAAGTTTCCCAGGGGTAACCAGCTCGTGATGCACCCTTTGTTGCTTTCCCTCCCTTTTCCTCTCTCACATCCCTGCTGCCTTACCGTGCTCTGGGGATTGCTTCCCAAATTAGTTAGTTGCACCCAAATCCTTATCTCTGGGACTACTTTTAGGGGAACCCATTCTAAAGATAGGTAGGAATTAGATCATCCCTGATCTTATAGGCCAAGCTAAAGAGTTTGAATTTATTCTGTAGGTGATTGAATGTCAGACGAGTTTTAAGCAGGAAAAATGTGGATTTTAGAAAGAAAGTTAGTGACAGAACTGGAATTAAAACCCAGTTCCACTGACTTCTGGCCAGCACTATTAAGTCATCTCTAGGCTGTTTCAGGTTTTGGATATTTGAATATACAGATTTCCCTTTATAATCATTTATGCCACCAAAGAAGCATTTAAATAGACTTTGTATCTAGGGTGCTTTAAACCACAGTAGAGCTAAGTCTTGACTCCTCTTGTGGCTGCCCTGACCCCTGCTTCTTGCCCTTCTCACTCTGGCAGCCTGCCCTGGGGCTATTTCTGCATTCCACTGCCCCAGGCCTCTCTGCTGGAGGTCAAACAGTTGTCCTTCAGCTGGAGAAAGAGACTGACATTCTAGTCAAATCTAAGGGAAACTTGGCCGGTACAACATCCTTGGAGGATGCCATCCTTGTCACCACGAATAATTGCAAGCTGGCTGACACTACTCAAATGTATTACGGTTTGTGGCTAGTTCTAATGAAATCTAAAAAGTGCAGTCAAGGCCAAGACTGCAGCTTTTATCTCTAATAGCTGGGGAGATAATGTTCATAGCACCCCAGGTCTTTAACTTTCTCTTGAAGAGCTGCCATCTGTCCATAATGTGAGGGAAGAAGCACTGTCAGGTTAATTGCCGTGGATTTCCAAATGATCTGCATTTATTTAATTCAAGTCAAGTCCATAAATAGTTTTTGAGTGTCTGTTGTGGGCCAGTTCTGAGCTCAGCTCTCTGGGGCATGTAAGTGTGAGCTACCGGCTTGGCACTTAAGGAAGCAGACCGGAGAAGTGGCAAGTCTGGCAGCTTTGGAACCAAGACAGGTCCAGTGAGAATCTCAGCCTTCACCGACCAGCTGAGAGATGTTGGTTAATTTACTTAATCTCTCCCAAACCTCAGTTTCCTCACCTTTAAAATGGTCCTTGCCTATTCCACAGGGGTAGATGAAAATCCAAAAGGCAGTGCTTTGTTTCCCTTGTCTTTCCGTCAAGGAGTTTACACTCTAGCCAGGGAGAGAAAGCACGATGTGTAAAAAGTGAAGAAAATGTCTCTAAGAGATAATCAACAGTGGAAGGAAAGAAGGGAGGGAGAAAGGAAAGAAAAGAAGGTATATCCAGCGATAATGACTTGCCAAACATCAAGATTTGCTCTAGAAGTTGAGCAGGGGAGTAAGAACAAGAAGCCTTTCTAGTTTGTAATTTTATTCAGTTTTAACCCAATATAAAATTGCAGCACCTGGCACATAGTGGGCATACAATACATATTTGTGGAATGAGAGTTTAAATAAACAATAAATGAATGAATATTCTGAACAGTTTTTGTCACTGGACCTTACAAAAGGCGCCTAAAAAAGAGTATGTAAGGTTGACAAATAGAGGGAGTGGGCAGCTTTCATATTCCAAAAAGACACAAGTCAAAAATGTATACAACTGTGAAAACCATGGCTAAGATTATTATTAACCTTAAATCTTCACCAAATATTGCATTGCTAGAGGTAAGTAGAGGACAACCTTTGGACTTGAAGAGACAGGACATGCAAAAAAGAAAAAGAAAAGAAAGGAGTTCCTATTTGTGATTAGTGCACTTGGATAATTTCTTATCCCTTAAAATACTGGAGGTTGAAAATAATCACCAAGGCAGGAAGAGATTCGATTAATTTGTGGAAGGCTGCTCACAGAACAATTTGCTTCAGATTCCTTAGGGATTCTGAAGTTTATGTCTTAAAAGATTCCCATGTTGAAGACAGATTGCTAAACAGTGTGGACCATGGATCTAAACAAGTATCACAACTCTGTGGTTTCATGTGCCTTCAGGGAACATTTAAAAAGCACACACTGTGGACCTGGCAGAGTTCTGGGACAGGGACATAGCAGAGAATAGGATGGTGTCCTAGTGTTTAGGGACCCCCAATCTAGAGAGAGAAGCAGAAATGTGAAGAGATAAATGACAGCTTATTGATCATAATAAAAGTATAATCAAAGTGCTTTATAATCTCCATATTCTGGTGATAATAAATAAATAGTCTATGCATTAAAGGGACTTAATATTGATAATAAATAGATAGTTCAAAGACACCTAGTGGAATGTAAAAGAACTGGGACTCATTGGGATTCCAACATGAAATCCACCTATTTACTTTCAAAATTAAAAGGAAGAATCTATAAAGGTAATTTGTCTTTCAAAATGTTTTCATCCCCCCTTCCCTACCTGCATTTTAGAATGTCATATGTACTCAGAAATTGTTTGTGGATGAATGGCTAGCTGGATGAATAAATGAGTGAATTAATGAACTTTTTGCTTCCAGAACTGGGCAGATTTTTCCAGTTTGTTAAGCTTTGAAGGCTTGCTATAATTGAATACATTAAGTGTTTCTGAGATCTGCTTGTGTGAAAGTCCTGGAGGCTGTCTCGGCTCCATCCAAAAATGGCATTTCAGTTTCTAGAATCATTGTTTGCAGATTGTTTTTTTCTATCCATTCTTTTTTTTTATATATATATATTACATATATATTCATTTTATTGAGATATATTCACATACCACGCAGTCATACAAAACAAATCTTACATTCAATTGTTCACAGTACGTGTTACATAGTTGTACATTCATCACCAAAATCAATCCCTGACACCTTCATTAGCACACACACAAAAATAACAAGAATAATAATTAAAGTGAAAAAGAGCAATTAAAGTAAAAAAGAACACTGGGTGCCTTTGTCTGTTTGTTTGTTTGTTTCCTTCCCCCATTTTTCTACTCATCCATCCATAAACTAGACAAAGGGGAGTGTGGTCCTTATGGCTTTCCCAATCCCATTGTCACCCCTCATAAGCTACATTTTTATACAATCATCTTCAAGATTCATGGGTTCTGGGTTGTAGTTTGATAGTTTCAGGTATCTACCACCAGCTACCCCAATTCATTAGAACCTAAAAAGAGTTGTCTATATTGTGAGTAAGAGTGCCCACCAGAGTGACCTCTTGGCTCATTTTGGAATCTCTCTGCCACTGAAGCTTATTTCATTTCCTTTCATTTCCCCCTTTTGGTCAAGAAGATGTTCTCCATCCCACAATGCCGGGTCTACATTCCTCCCCAGGAGTCATATTCCACGTTGCCAGGGAGATTCACTCCCCTGGGTGTCTGATCCCACATAGGGGGGATGGCAGTGATTTCGCCTTTCAAGTTGGCTTAGCTAGAGAGACAGGGCCACATCTGAGCAACAAAGAGGCATTTGGGAGGAGGCTCTTAGGCACAATTATAGGGAGGCCTAGCCTCTCCTTTGCAGCAACAGTCTTCCCAAGGGCAAATCCTGTGGTAGAGGGCTCAACCCATCATACCACCAGCCCCCTATGTCTGTGAGCACATTAGCAACCATTGATTTGGGGCAGGCCAGTACCCCTTGTTTGCAGATTTTTAAATGTGCATTTCCAGAAAACTTGAAAGTGGGAAGCTCTATGGATTGCAAACTACAGACCAAAGGTCATACTGACTAAATATTGATTTCAGCAGCATGCATTGAAGAAGGAAATCTTCACTGCTTTCTGACTCTCTCCCTGCAGCCCAAACGAGCACATTTCAATCTATGCATGCTCAGGAAGGCTGTTACTCTGGAGTGCCTCAACATACTCTCTAGGGCCCCACATTCTTGCTGACCTCACCAGGAATTTGATGATTGGAAGGCAGAAGCCTCAGAAAGAATCATGAACAAGGAATTCAAACATCATTAAGTGATTTTTCCTTATGAGAAGCTTAGTCTTAGGTCAAAATTCATGAGAAAATAGTTCTGTGACCCCCTCAAGTTTCCTCTCTCCCCATCCACCTCTCCCGCTCCAATAACAAACTGCACAGAGATGAGACTTTAGAGGTGTGCTGTCAAATATGTGGACACCAGCCACAGGTAACTTTAGATTAAAATTAAAATTAAATAAAATTTTAAATTTAGTTCCTTAATCATTCTAACCACATTTCAAGTGGTCAAAAGCCACATGTGTCTCCTGGCTCCCAAATCGGAAGGTGCAAAGAACATTTCTATCATTGCAGAAAGTTCTAACAAACTGCACTATCCCAGAGAAAAGAAAGGCTAAAGAGCTGAGAAGGAAGGTGGTAATTTTGAAGAAAACTCTGATAACATCTAGACTGTCCATATAGAGAGGAAAAGGAACATTCTAGCAGGAAGTTGCCACAGGAAGTAAAACCAAGGCAACAAGAGGAAAGGCGGTATAAAGTAGGAGAAAGGGTACAAGCTTTGGGACCAGAACCTGGATTTAATCATGATTCTACCACTCACCAAGTGTGTAACTTTGGACAAATTATGTAAATTCTGGGTCTCAATCTCTTCATCTGTGGGATGGCAGTAATAGCTCTTCTACATTAGAATTGATGTGAGAATTAATGAGACAATTAGTGTAAGGTACTTAGCAAAAAAAAAAATAGTAAGAGGAGGAAAGGAGTAAAGGAAAGAGAACAGAGAGATAAGACAGCAAACCAGGGAGGAAGATATGAATAGAGGATTAATAAATGTACCTGAGCTGCAAGCCCTTTTCTGAGGGAAAACAATCAGAAGAACAGAGCAACAGAAGGCAGCTGGACCACCAGAAACCTGAGGATCACAAGGCAAAGATCCTCTGGGCCCAGGATCAGAGAAACTGAGCCAGGTGGTGGCAAAATCATAGGCGGTTGACAGTCTTCCTGCCCCTCTGTGGCAGCAGGAACTGCACTGCTAATTGGAGTTTAAATGTACTCGTCTTTATGCCAATGATAGCATTCAAGAGACTAAGGAGAAGTGTGGAGCAGATGTAGCTTTTCTGGGACAGATTGGGTGACCAGGGCTGGCCTGGAGGGGCCAGGTATGAAGATGATACAGGTCATTATGATAAAGAGAAGGGAATATTGTTTATTCAGTACCTGTCCCTGTGTTTAGAACTTCACATAACGCAATTGCACTTAAGCCTTATAACAGTTCTGATGTGGGCACCCACATTTTGTGGAAGAAGAAACTGGGGCTCAGCAGGATGAAGGAACTTGCCCAAGGTCACAGTTGGTAAATGGCAGATCCAAGCATCCAAGCCCAGAACTGTCAGATGGCAAAGCCCGGGCAAATCTGCCTTGGAAGCCTTTAAGCTTTGAGGAAGGAAAGGAAATAAAGACATGCTGACAGAGTTTGGAAAGAGTTGCATTACACTGATTCATCACCATTGGAGTCCAATGCCATGTCAATGTTACAGGGTCACAAACCTGAATAAGGCAGAATCCTGGTCCTCAAGGTACTTGCTTAGCAGTGAGGGAGACAAACCAAGAACAAAATTAGGACAATTAAGGGTAAAATATCCAAATTCATTATTCAACTCAATTTATTGAGTACCTGCTGTGTGCCAGGTACTGTGATAGACTCTGGGGATACTATAGTGAGCCGTGGTAAGTCATTTACCAAAATGACTGCATTTCCCCCCTCCCCATTGTTTCCACATCCCTTTGCAGAGTGACTTTGCAGCTCCTCTCATTAAAAGGCTGAGTCTGTTTCTTTACCTTCTGAATCTGGGCTGGTCTTGTGACTTGTTTTAGCCAATAGAATATAGTGGAAACGACTTTGCACCTGCTCTAAACCTTAGTTTCAAGAGGACTTGCACCTCTTCATTCTCACATTTGAAACCTTACATCTGTCATGTGAGCTTTCCAGGCTGGGTTGATGGATGTTGCGGGGACACATGGCCCTTTTCACCCACCACTGTCCCAGCTAACAGCCAGGCACCTGCCAGGCATAGGAGTGAGGCCAGGTTAGACCTGAGAGCCCCAGCTAACCCAGTAGATGATGCCAGATGCACAACAAGCCTTGCCAAGTCATCTGAGCCTGGTCCAGGTCAGCAGAACTCCAGCTGACCCATCAACACATGAGAAATAATAAATGAATTCCTTCCTAAGGCACTGAGTTTTTGATTGGTTTGTTTCACTGCAAAAGCTAACTGATACATGAGCAAATCAGACACCAGTTCTCAAGAAGCTTACAAACTAATGGAGGAAACAAACTTTAATCACAAAATTCTGCAAATATCTATTAAGGGAAAGGAAGTAATAATTATGCTGAAAGCTGGAAGATAGGTAGGAGTGTGATAGGCAGCCTCCCAAGATGGTCCCCACCTCTTGGTGCTTCTACCCTTGTGTAGTGCCCACCACGCTGCACCAGGGTTTGCTGTGCTTGACCAAGAGCATATGGCAGAAGGGATAATATTTCACAAGACTAGGTTATAAAAGACTGCAGTTGCTGTTTGGGGCCCTCTCTCTTCCTCTCTGCCTCTCTCTTTCTCTCTCATCATTTGTTCTGGGAGAAGCCAACTCCCACTTTCTGAGGACACTCAGGCAGCCTATGGAGAAGCCTGGTGGCCAACAGCTAGAGTGGAACTGAGATGTCCACCAACAGCTAGAGTGGAACTCAGGCGTCCCAAAGGCTGCAGGAGTGAGCCTGGGCATGGATCGTCAGGCTCTCGATAACCGACGCCCTGGCTGACAGCTTGAATATAACCTCTTGAGATACCCTGAACCAAAACCATCTGGCTAAGCTACTCCCAGGTTCCTGATCCAAAGAAACCTGGAGATAAGAAACTCTTGTTGTTTTAAGCTGTTAAGTTTGGGAGTAATTTGTTACATGGCAACAGATAACTAACAAAAGGAGTTAACTAGATAAGGTGGGGGTGGGCAGAGAAGGTGGAGTGTTCTAGACAGAGGGAATAGCATGATCAGAGGTCTAGGGTGGGAGGGAACATAGCACATTTGAGAAGCTGAAAGAAGACACTGTGGCTGCAGTTCAGAGAGCAAACCTGGCACCATATGATGCTGAGCGGTGGGTGGGCCAGATCCATTGGGTGCAGTCCTGTGGGCCTTGCTCTGGAGTTTGCCTTTAGGAACAGCAAGAAGCCAGTATTAGAGGGTTGTTAGAAGAGTGAGAAGAGGGTAACAATGCAATTCTAAAGAGTGTTGTCCTTCTTCGGCCTTAATGATGAATCCTAACTTTTAGAGTTGGGGAAAACCCTTTAGAAACTGATTCAGCTATCCTCGGTGGGGGCTGCTACTTATCTCCTTGTGATACTCATTCTGAAACCCTGGGGATCAGTGATAGGGACAATGGGTGGGCAGCAGAGGAATGAGAGAGTAGGAAAAAGTGTGAAGAGGGAAGAAAAGGGCTGAAGTCAGAAGGCTGGGAGTGGTGAGTGACGGGAAGGAGAAGGGCCAGCTAAGGAGAAAGGAAGACGGCTGAAAGGAAAGAAGGGCAGGGACAGGGGAGGGGAGGGAAGGGCAAGGATTGAGAAGGAAAGAGGGAGTGGTCACAGTATCAGATGCCACAGAGAAGCCTAGGATGCTGAGATATGGTTACTTAAAGAGAGTTACACACATAAAAAGAGAGAAGGAGGCTTGTAGAGACTCTGGTTTTCAGAAAGCTTGAGAAACTGTATCATGACACAGTGTGTGTTGAGGGTTCAAGGAATGAAATGGTCAGTTAGAGGGAAAACAAAAAGACTGAGAGTAGAAAGAAATAAGTGAGTTTGGGGAGCAGCTAGTGCAGAGCTGGAAAGCAGTCACAGCTTGCAGGATTTGAATCAGCTGGCTGGGTTCTGGCCCTGGTTGCTCACAAGCTGTCACTCAGAGCTGCAGGTTCCCAGGAATTCTTCTGAACCATAACAGCCCTCCTTTAGGGAAGAGTGATAAGATTCACAACTTGAATATGCTCCTCTGGAGGCAGAGCTCGGTGGACTCTTCAAGGCTCTCTACCAAATTCTCTGATTAGGTCCTGCTGGGACAGTGTCTCCCTGCCTGGGTTCCAAATTGGTAACATTAAGTTTAAGTTCCTCCTACCCTTCAAGGTGTCCAAGGGAAGGGGCAAACACCTAGTCCAGTGGGGGTAAGGCCTCTCCAGCCCCAGCTATGTCCAGGCAGATGCCTTCCATTGGGCCTTCCAGGACTGGTGCAAAGAGAGAGACAGGGGCAGAGGTGCAGGGAAGGAGCCCACCTCTTGGCCAGCCTTTCCTGGTCCCTGCCCTCCCACCCCCTCTCCCACCAGGAATGGTTTTACAAATACTGGGTTACTTGGTCTGCTAGTTCATGCCCTTGTGAATTTGGTTAAGCTGGCTTAACCTTTCTTCTCTAAAGTGAAAAAGAGTCTAAAAATGTGAGTTATCCCCAAAACAACTCTGCAGAGGAAAAGAAAATAAAACCCAGCATTGAACAGGCACATTCATTTTGTGAATTGCTTATAGAAAGAAAACCTACTTTTTCTTTTTTTTAATATAACGAATACATGAGACAGAGATGTGAAAGAATTATATGACACTTGTTCCAACCCAGCTTAGCCCTAAGACTGGACACACCAGGCACAGAAGTGGACACGGGTTTAATTGGGACTTACTGACTGGAGTTGATGGTCTCACAGTTGCAGCCGGCTGTGGAAAGTGAACCGCTGGAAAAAGAGAAAGGAGTGCCAAAGGGGCTTATAAGGTTTGTGACAATGGATTTTCTCGCAAGATTTGTTTACCGACAGTGATTAGGAGAGGTGTTCTGGTTTGCTAATGCTGCCGGAATGCAAAGCACCAGAAATGGATTGGCTTTTATAAAAGGGAATTTATTTGGTTACACAGTTACAGTCTTAAGGCCATAAAGTGTCCAAGATAACACATCAGCAATTGGGTACCTTCACTGGAAGATGGCCAATGGTGTCCAGAAAACCTCTGTTAGCTGGGAAGGCATGTGGCCAGAATCTGCTCCAGAGTTCTGGTTTCAAAATGGCTTTCTCCCAGGACGTTCCTCCCTAGGCTGCAGTTCCTCAAAAATGTCACTCTTAGCTGCTCTTGGGGCGTTTGTCCTCTCTTAGCTTCTCTGGAGCAAGAGACTGCTTTCAATGGCCATCTCCAAAATGTCTCTGTAAGCTGAAGCTCCTCTCTCAGTTCCAGTGCATTCTTCAAAGAGTCCCTCTTGGCTGCAGCAAGCTTGCTCCTTCTGTCTGAGTTTATATAGTACTCCAATAATTTAATTCAGACCCACCCTGAATGGGTGGGGCAACGCCTCCATGGAAATCATCCAACCAAAGGTCCTGTCCACAGTTGACTGAATCACAACTCCATGGAAACACACAAAGGATTCCAAACTCTAATCAACACTAATATGTCCGCCCACACAAGATTGCATCAAAGATAATGGCATTTGGGGGGACATAATACATCAAACTGGCACAGGAGGGAAATGTTCTTTTTTTTCCTTAATTCAATTTTATTGAGATATATTCACATACCATACAATCATCCATGGTGTACAATCAATTGTTCACAGTAACATTATATAGTTGTGCATTCATCACCACAATTTTTGAACATTTTCATTACCACACACAAAAAAGAATAAGAATAAAAGTTAAAGTAAAAAAGAACACCCAAAACATCCCACACCCCCCATCCTTCCCTACTATTCATTTACTTTTTGTCCCTGTTTTTCTACTCATCTGTCCATACACTGTATAAAGGGAGTGGGAGCCACAAAGTTTTCACAATCACATGATCACATGGTGTAAGCTATATAGTTATACAGTTGTCTTCAAGAGTCAAGGCTACTGGGTTGCAGTTCAGCAGTTTCGGGTATTTCCTTCTGGCTATTCCAATATACTAAAAACCAAAAAGGGATATCTATATAATATATAAGAATAACCTCCAAATGACCTTTCGACTCTATGTGAGATCTCTCAGCCACTGAAACTTTATTTTGTTTCATTTCTCTTCCCCCTTTTGGTCCAAGAAGGCTTTCTCAATCCCATGATGCCAGGGCCAGGCTCATCCCCACAAGTCATGTTCCATGTTGCCAGGGAGATTTACACCCCTGGGAGTCATGCCCCACGTAGGGGGGAGGGCAGTGAGTTCACCTGCAGAGTTGGCTTTGAGAGAGAGAGGCCACATCTGAGCAACAAAAGAGGTTCTCTGGGGGTGACTCTTTGGCACAACTATAAGTAGGCTTAGCCTCTCCTTTGCAGTAACAAACTTCATAAGGGCAAGCCCCAAGATTGAGGACTTGGTCTTCTAAATTGGTAGCCCCAATGCTTGTGAGAATACAATTAATTCCCTAGGTGGGGAAATTTAATATTTAGGGAGGGATGTTTTAATGCCTTTCCCTGTGGTTGGGGGAGAGGCCTGTTGTCTGGTCGTGCAGGCACAAGGCTCCATCAAGGAAGGAGATTCCACCATGGCAAAAACCCTAGCCCTTACAGAGGAGAGTTGAGTTCATCAGATAGAGTTTTTTCTCTAATCTATAATCCATGAATTATAAATAGAATTTTGAAAAACACCACAGATTTTCCACCGAAACAGCCATCGTTTTTCCCTTTCCATTTCTTGACCAGGAGATACCCCCAGCCTCCCATCTTGCTGTTCTCAGGAAGAATTGAGGAGAGGGTTGTCTCTTGAGTCCTCATCACTGTCAAGCCTAGTCTAATGCTAACAGTTCAAGACATCTCTACACAGGGTCACCTACACCTAGAGAGAAGGCTCCGTGTTCTGGGAGTCACTGGCAAACATCCGTTCAGACCACAGTCCTGCTCCACGGAAGTGAAAGGGACCAATTTTTAAGGCAAAATGTGAGTTAGAATGTTAGCCCTTGCTCAAAACCACTTACCAGTTGGGCAGATTCATTAACCTCTCTCTCCCTTCAGTGTGCTTTGAACAGACCGCAGATGAGGGAGCAATGGGGAAAAAAGGAAAAGAAATGCCGCTGTAAATCAGTGTAGCCTGAGGGGCCAGAAAGCCCGTCTTGCTGAAAGGATGAGGAAAACACGTCAACCTCCAGGAAGACCTAGTGTTAACAAATGTGCCTGAGCAGTTGGAAGTGCTCTGCTCAGGAAGCCTGCGGACTCCCCCTTGTTCTTTATTCTCCTATGGCCTGACCTGGACACTCTTAGAAGGAAAAAAACACCGACTTCATCAGGGTTTCCAGGTCCTCAATTCTCTAAACAGAACACGGACTTTTCAGGTTATTATGGCACCTCTCCTAGGGAGTTTTTGTTTTGTTTTGTTTTGTTTTGTTTGTTTTTTTGCCTTGTTCAAACATGCAATCAATTCTTCTCCTAATACAAGATTTGTGACCCCTGCTTTTTTAAGCCTGAAGCTTAGAAGCTGATCCCTACAAACATCGACAGAAAGCATCTGGATGTTCTAAACACTGCCTGCTTTTGCTAAAAAATAAGACACACTGCCAGCCTCCTCCTGCCTCTACCCAGGAAGCAGTTCTTGGGAGGGGCAAAGGCAGCCCCAGGACCTCATTGTTCCTTGGAAAGAAAGAAGCACTTCTGGCCAATTCAGGTGTTTGGGAAATTGCTGCAATGGTCGTTTGCATGTGTATATCTATGGTGTTTGTGAAGACGGTAAGTTATGTGGGGGGACCTTATGGTGGTGACACTTGAAAAGATTGAAAGGGGAATTGAAACCAGTTTCTGCCAGTCAGAAGTTTCATTCAGCCAGCACAATTTTTTATTATTTTATTATTATTTTGTTTTTCTTCCAAAGCGCTTCATATCTTCTGAGGGCAAGGGAATGCTGGAGAGAGAATTTATGAGCTCAGAATATGGAGATGAAAAGATTTTGACAACTGGCAGAGAATCTACTGTTAGTAAGATTGGGGAAAAGGATTTGTGAAGTTGTGACTTGAAGGGAAAAACCAAGCAAAGTCAAACGAGGCACCTTGGAGTTGAGGTTAAGATTTTTTTTTTGGACTCACCCTACCACCTTTCTTTGACAGAGGGTTAAATTTAACATTCGACCCCTTGAGTCCAGATGCACAACGTTTGGGGTTTGGTTTTGTGAGAGCCGGGAGAAGGGTGAGAATTGGCTTGGTGAACAGTAGGAAAGTCAGCCGTTACCAAAGGTCATGGCTCAGGGGACGGTTCTTGACTTATTCTTTTCTCTATTCAAGTTGTACATTAAGTAAGCACTACAAGGCGATGCTTATCTCCTTCCTTTATTTTAGCAGCCCCTGACGTTCCATTTCCTTCTTGAAACCTCTGACTCAGTGGCTGGAGGATTGTTCCCCCTCCCTCCCCCATCCTGTCTATACAAGCAACTTTCATGACTCCCCTTCACTCACCACCTCACCCCATACGCTGAATTCATTGCTTTTGCACACTCCCATTAGTTTATTCAATGTATATGGGTCATCTGTTGTATAGGTAAGATATAAGTTTGGCTGTGCTGGTGTGGTTAACTTTTGAATAGTCCTGGAAGGGTGATAGTATGTAACATCCAACTAAGCACTTATTATTACTATTATTTTTCTTTTTGATAAGAATATTTGGCTAATCACTCAAGAATGTGGTACTGGTCACCTCGTAGCCTCAGATTAGGAGGTGCCCTGAATGATCAAGGCTTAGAGAATGTCAGGGTCTCAGCCCTTTTTATTTTTTAAAATATGATTGTTTATTCTGGATTATGCACATCTATTATATGTGATTCCTTTCAGAATATTTTTTTGTACTAAAGTAACACACCCAAAATGCAGAATTTTTGTAAAACAGAAAACCATCTTTTTGATGTATATACTTTCAGTATTTTTTTCAGAGTATACAGAATTATTTTCTCTTTTTTTCAACAAAAATGGCAAACCGTATATATTTTTTGGGAGTCTGTTGTAGTAATAGATCATGAACATATTTCCATGTTACTATTCTTCTATAATACAACCTACCTACCAGGGGCTTCTGGGGCTGGGGCTGGAGCCTGTGAGAATCCACTGACTAACCTGCAGAGGCTGGAGGGTAACTGCTTCCTGGGTGATTCTAGGGTCCATATTCATCATAGCCTTGAGATGGGCTTTGGGCTTGGCCACCTCATTTCCTATCCTCTCCCTTCCCATAATAATATGAGATCATAGCTAACTGTGATAACCATTCTGAGTGTTTTGCACATACTAACTTATTGAATTCTCACAACAGCGCCATAAGGTAGAAGAATAGTAAACAATAATTATCCTCATTTTAGTGATGAGGAAATGGAGCCACAGAGGGGTTAAATAACCTGTCACCTGACATCAAGGGAAAGGGTGTCATCAGGTGCAGGGCACGTTGGCATCTACCTGTACTCCAAAACTGGCCAGCATATTCTGGGCCTCAGAAGATAGCCATGGCTGGAAGGGGAGCAACAGTTGAGTCAACTTGCTTCTCTTATCCCATTACTACTAGGAAGAGAAGGTCTGACTAAATAATTGGAATTTGATGAGGGAGAGCATTAAGGGTTGGAGGTGTACTTTACACAAGAACCTTAGGCAATTGTTTGCAGGAGGTTGGAGTAGATTTATATGCAGTAACATTCCTGCACTTCTCCCTGGGAGGTCTGCAGTCCGCCTGTATTCTTATTCCTTCTTTTACAGGGGAACCTGGGACACATGTGACACCATGTCCAAAGTCGATGCACAGGGTAAACTGCTCTGGGAGCTAAGGTTATCTGTACAGTCCTATATGTGCCCTTCTAAATGTTCACAATTGGGATGCTCAAATACTCTACAGTCCATGAAGTTGTCTTCCAAACATAAGTCCCATGCTTTGGGTTCCCCCTGATAAAAAAGATTCCACCCCCTTCTCATAGCTGCAAAACAACCCTGGGTGGAGCCTGAACCAACTCAGGTCAGACTCCCCAGTTTAGGAAGCCCATTGGCTTAATTTGATAGCAATCTAAAGAATATAGAAAAGATGCTTTAAATGGAATTAGGTAAGACTTGGCAAAAACTGGCTTTCCTACAGCTAAATGATTGCAGAGATGTGCCTACCGACTTTTGGAGCAACTGTTTAGGAATGTGTTTGTGTATTTTTTAGGAAAGAAAAGAGGCATTGTTTTATCTGCCAAAATCCTTGAAGATAACCAGACCATGAAAAATAAAAGTGCAATGTCCAGTAGGCTTTAAAAAATAAAAACAAAGCATTACTGCTATCCTAATCATAGCCACAGTAGTCTTATCACCTGGATTAAGGAGGTAGCCCCCTGAATTGAGCCTATACAATCTCTTCTCCCCACCATGAACAGATCAATCATTCAAGAGTGTAATAATTGGTCAGGGAACTCTCCTGCTTAAAAACTTGCAGTCATTTCCTACACATGCCAATCGATTCCAAACTCTTGCCAGGGCATTCCAGACCCAGCCCCTGTCCCTTGGGAGGGTCAGTGCAGTACAGTGGTGAAGGGCTCCACGGCCAGCTGCCCAGTTGAAATCCTAGTCTGTCCCCGCAATGGCTGTGTGAATTTGTCCAAGTGTCTTTACTTTTCTGTGTCTTGGTGCTCTCATCTGTAAAATGAAAATAATAGTACTTACCTCATAGATGCCTGGCACAGAGTAAGCACTTAATAGTGGACAGCTGTTTTTTTTAAATTAGAGCAGTTATACATTTACAGAAAAATCATGCAGAAACTACAGAGTTCTCATATACATCCCTCTCACACAGTTTCCTTATTAAAATTTTGCATTAGTGTAACCCTTGATGAAACAGTATCATTATAATTACCCTATTCACTATATAGTCCATAGTTAACGTTAGGGTTTGCTCTTTGTGTTGTACAGTTCTATGTTATTAAAAAAAAAACACATTTGATTCTGGTAACACATATACAACCTAAAATTTCCCAACTTATCCACCTTCAGATAGACAATTCAGTGGTGTTAACTACATGCACAATGTTGTGCCACCATTACCACCATCCATTACCAAAACTTTTCCATTGCCCCAAACAGAAACTTTGTATTAATTAAGCATTGACTCCTATTTCCCACACCTCCTTGTCCCCTGGCAACCTGTATTCTAGTTTCTGACGCTATGAATTTGCTTGTTCTAATTATTTCATATCAGTAAGATCATACAATATTTGCCCTTTTGTGTCTGGCTTATTTAACTTAACATGATATCTTCAAGGCTCATTAACATGGTATCTTCAAGGCTCACCTGTGTTGTAGCATGCATCAGCGCATCATTCCTTTTTACAGCTGAATAATATTCTTTTGTGTGTATATGCCACATTTTGTTTATCCCTTCATCTGTTGATGGACACTTGGGTTGCTTCCTTATTATTACTTTTGACCTCATCATTCTCTACCCTCTCCCCTTCCCTGTCCCCAAGCTCATTATACTTCAGTCACACCAACCTTCTTTCTGTTCCTCAAATTTGCCTAATTTTTGCCTACATTTGGACTCTTGCCTTAGAGCAACTGGACCAACCTACCCACTTGTCCTACCCCAACCAGATTAGTGAGTTGTTGGTTTCTTCTCATTTCAAGTCTCAACTCAAGGCACCTCTTCAGAGAGGCCTTCCCTGGTCACCCAGTCTAAATGAGCCCCGAGTCACTCTCTAGCCCATTGCTGTCCTATAGAAATTTCTGTGATGATGGAATGCTCTATATCTGCAGTATCCAACATGGCAGCCATTAGCCACATGTGACCACTGAGCACTAGAAATGTGTCTAGTGTGAACTGAAGACCTGAATGTTTAATTTTATTTAATTTTAATTAATTTAAACTTAAATTTAAATAACCACTTGTGGCTAATGGCTACCATATTAGACAGTGTAGCTTTAGTCTATTGCCTATTTTTATGTTCATCATTGCATTTACTGCCTCCTGAACTTATCTTGCTGATTCATTTCTCTGTTTATGGTCTGTCTTCCCCGACTAGAGAGTGAGTTTGGAGGAAGCAGGTGTCTAACCCATTTTGTTCACCACCGTGTCCCCCATTCCCAGTACAGTGTCTGGGGCTATGTAGGTGCTCATTAAGATCTGCCAAATGAATGGGCACATAAAAGGACAGTGTAAACTGTAAAGTATGATGTAAATGTGACATATATCATCATTACATGTATGCATAATTGGAAAGCCTTAGAGGTGTTTCATTTTTTAAAACACCTAACACACCCAAAGCTGATTTTGAAAACCTGTAATTTAGAAAAGCAGTTTTCTTCTTGTTTTTTGAATGTAGTATTCTTCATTTCTCCAAATGAGACCCCTCACCACACAGATTGTATATTTAATCTACCTCTCCTTTGGCAATTTAAGTAAGGGCCTGAGCTGACCAAAATTCTGTTTCTGAGCAGCAACTCTTTGCACTAAGGCAGGAGACACCTGTGTCTTCTGTCTGGGGCCCGGCCTTGGCGCCAGCCCGGGATCCCAGAGAGCAGGACCCACCGATGGTCCCTGGGCCTGCTTGTCTGCTTCCCAGCCTACCACATCGCCGGCCTGACTGGGGATCAAGTGTGAAGCCTCTGGAGTGAGAGGGTAGTGCCACGTTGGCTGTAATGAAAACATGAGAATTCCCAAGGGGACCGCAGTATTCTTGAAGTTGAAAACAAGGTGGGAGCAGGCACTCTCCTTCCTATGGGAGTAGCTGAAGCAGAGGCTCGCTGAAATACAATGCCGGGCACTCCTGGGAGGGCGAGAACTAGGTTGGTTCCATGCAACTGGCTGGTGTGTGGTTTCCAAACAGGGCTGGGGCTGTTATCTGACCTCTGGTCTTAATGGAGTGTTTTGGCTTCATGTCTGCCTCAGAGAGAGCTGTGACTGGAGCAGCAGAGTCAAATCAGGGTCAGGGGACGCTGTTCCCACCAGGCGGGACCTCAGCGCCCAGCAGCCGAGGACTCTCGCTGAAGGCAGCCTCTTCCATTGATCAAAACAGGTGCCAGGACTGGGAACCAGGCTCAGCTTGCTGTGCAAAGCTGGCCTCAGACCTCCACTGACCCTGGACCTGAGCTGATAAGTTGGGGGAACAGAGAGGGAACAATTGGGTAGTGGCTGTTTTTAAGATTCCTTTCTGGCCCTTGTGCTTGGATTGCTTGTTAACATTCTGTACATGCTCATTCCCCTAATCCCTCTACACACCCACACACACACATTTTCTTCCCGTAACATCAGAGCAGATTATTGGATCAGAAAAAGGCAGCAGAGCAGGGGCACAGCTTCAGGCAGGTATCTGTTGCTCTGGTGTGTGTGTTTATGGGGGGGCAGGATGTGTGCAAGTTTACATGCTTCAGCCCCAAGACTTCCCACCATGACAAACTCACTCCTAAAGTGCAGGTTGGACAGGTCCCTTACCTTTAGGTTTCTTTTGTGGATGAATCATCAGGAGCAGCGTGTCCACTCCTCGCCTCACCCCAAACCACAGGTCCATATGTGGCCCAGGTTCTTTTTTGGCTTTTATAAAGGGGATTTATTCAGTTACAAATTTACAGTTCTCAGGCCATTAAAGTGTCCAAACTAAGGCATCAGCAAGCGGATCCCTTAACTGAGGAAAGGCCTATGGCATCCAGCCTGGGTTCCTGAGCAGCATTGGCCAAGCCACTTCCCTGTGCTGGATTCCTGCTTGTAGCTACAGCCCAGGTCCTGCCCAGCCCCTGAGAGTGACTCAGATGCCCTCTCAGAGGAGGTGGGGATGGGGGACAGGGGTGACTGGCAGCTCGGGTGGTACACAGGAAGTGGCTCTTCTGCCTAGGTGCCCGCCACCTGCCTGGAGATGGGCCCCAGGGCATTCCTCCATGCCCCGCAAGGCCCATAGACATCAAAAACTGGAGGGAAAATCAGCCTCTGAAAAAGGCCAACAGGTGGGCACCAGGCGGGGGCAAAGGGAGGCTGGTCGTGCTGCTCGGCCTGTACAGTGCCTTTTTGACCCAGCAGCTCTATATTGCTTTAACTTTTTATAAACATTTGTCAATTTGGCTTTATCTTTTTCTGATAATATGCCTTTGTGAAGAGACGCCCTGTACAGGGCCTGACGCCTGTGGGAAACGGCTTCCCCTGTGCTCTCGTCCTCACGACGGACTCCCGACTCCAGCTCCAGCAGAGGGAACGTGTGGCCTGTGGGGCAGCCGGTGGCTCAGACCTGTCCCTCCTCGCCCAGAGGCCAGGAGAGAGGCCTCCGGCCCTGTCAGGAAAGCTCAATAACGGGAACCAGCAGCAGCTGAGAACACACCCCACAGGGCTCCTTTCAAACAAAGGGGAGGACTTCACCATAACGATCGTTTGTGGTTACTGAGCACCTGCCCGAGCCAGGCCCCGAGCTCCATGTTCTCCTCACTTGATTGCTTCTAATTCTCAAGGGCCAATACAAGGAGTGAGTGCTCTTATCCCTATTTTACAGACGGGAAACCGAGGACCAGAGAGAGGTGAAGGAATTTGCCCAAGGTCACCCAGCTTCAAGTGGCAGAGCCAGTCCTCAGAACTCGGGTGTGCCTGACTCCGAAGCCTGAGCTTTGACCACCACTCGGCAGCGTCCATGGAACGCTGCCCACACCTGCCCCAGGTGCAGAGAGCACAGCAGACATCTGTGGGCAGCCCCTGCCCTCCATGGTGTTCAGTAAGAGCAACCTGCTTCCCTCCGCAAAAGGTCTAAGTCAAAAATCCCCTCCACTGATGTCATGTGTCTTCCTGTGGCATTCTGCTAAAGATAGCCCCCGACTGGGTCCATTTGTTCTCCACAGGAGAATCCTCTGGGGGAAAGATTATCAAAATATTTGCCGGCCTTGCAGGGAGTGTTTAGAGTCGGTATCCGGGTACTCGCTGGCTGTGTGAGGTGCCGTTGTTCTTCCTGGCTTCTGTTTGTATCCGTCTGCCGAGGAGGGGAGAGGTGAAGAATCTCATGGAATCTATATTTAGCCTTCCATGAGCCCATTAGGGATTCTCCAGTGTGGTATAGATGTCCAGAAAAATAAATATTTAAGAATTTTCTAGTGCAGGAGTTTCAGATGGAATCTAAAATCTGAGTGAACTGTGATGAGCACTCTCCTGGGTCTTGGGTGTGCTGAGCCCCTGGGGTGGTGGAAAGAGCCCTGGTTCCAGTCTGGGGGGCTGACATCTTTCCCTGGCTCTGCCCTAGACAAGCTGGGCAAGTCTCTGGGCCTGCAAACCAGGGTGGGGATACCAAGGAGATGATCTCTGGAGGGCAAGGCAGCATCACAATTAGGAACCAGGCTGCACATCCAAGTCACCTGCACATGAGCTGGGAGACCTTGGGCCAGTCTTGTACTCTTTCTGGGCATCGGTTTCCTGGTGTGTGCTTTGTGTGTGTGAGGATTAAATGGGTCTGTATGTAATGGCCCTGGAACAGTGCGTGACTGTTACACAATAAACACTCAGTAATCATTAGGTATTATTATTTACAGCCCCTTCCTTCTCTCACATTTTATCAACTAAACTGTGGGTCTTGGCAATCATTCTTTTGGGGATGATGCTTTCATTGAGAATGGGTTGAGACGCTGGCTAGAGGGGTGAGCGTGGAATCACGGGGTCCATCTGTAATCAGCTCTACCCAACCCCACGTACTGCCTTGCAAGATACAGATTTAAAACGATGATTTCATCTCTTCTAAAATGCTGGGTGGGGGTGGGAGGGGGCAAGGAGTGTACGTTTTTTCCAGAGCCTGGGGTCCAAGTCTTAGAAGCATGAATGGGGAGGGAGAAGGTTCTAGGGAGACTGACTTCAACTGCTTAAGCAGAAATCCTCAAGCTTTTTCTGTTCTTTTTCACTATTTTGAGTTTCTCTCTCCCCAAGGGAGATCCTTTGCAGGTGACAGTGTGAGTTAAAAAAAAAACAAAAAAAAACCCATGTGTCAGAACCAGACAGACTGGGGAATTCAAATCAGGTTCCTATGGCTTACTAGCTGACCAAGGTTGTTTATTCTCTCTGAGGTTCTTTTAAATAGAGATAATGATTCTTATTTTACGGGAGAATGAAATACAATCATGTATTTACAGCACAAAAAAAAAGGGCTCAGAAAAGTTAGCCCCCCTCCTCCTGCTCTCGCCTCCACATTGACCTCTAAGAGGGTCCTCAGCCTGTCCACCTTCTCCACCAAGCCAAAGAGGCTGGAGGCAATCTCCAGATTCCCATGGGAAAAAAAAAAAAGTTGTTGGCTGTCAGGGCAAGAGCTATAATCCTCCTAGAAGTTTTCCTGGCAGGTTAGGACCTGCTTAAATGTGGATGCTGTTAAGGTGAAGCTATAAATAGGGAAGATACAAAGTGAGAAAACTCAATAGCCCCTTCTCACTTGGCATTCAGCCATAGGTTGGCTGCTTAGCTCTCCAGCAGTGGTCTCTACTAACAGCCAAGCACAGTGAGGTCTCTGGGCAGATGGGGAGGCAGGCCTTCTTCTACCAGGTACCCTCTACTCCATTCAGAAATGGGCCATCAGGGTTTAGGTTGCTGTGGACACAGTGATGAATATACTGGCCTTCCTCCCCCTGACCATGGAGGCCTTGGATAGCTGGGGTGGGGGTGGTATGGGAGGGAGAGGGGAGGGGGCAAAGGTGGAGACAGGGAGGAGTAGGATGTGAACATGGGCCTGGGTAGCACCCCAATAGGCTGAAACAGGTACCCCCTTTCCCCAGCAATGCAGTCCTATACCAGGACCCACAGCTTGCCAAATAGGTGCATAGGCTAGATTGCAGCCACCATTTGCACCCTTGCCTGGGCAACCTTGTGCAATGAACAGCCTGCACCACTGTATACAACAACCCTGATTTCTATTCTCTGTCCTAATAGTCTGGATTGGCCATATGCTTCTGCTTCTGCCTCCTCTGAACTTGCTGCTCCTGCTTCCACTGTTGCCCTGACTGGTCCACTTTCAACCCTGCAGACAAAGAAGTTTATCTTCCCCTTAGCAGGGCCAGCTTCACAGTAGGTTGAAAAAAATAACCTGGCACTGTCAGTTTTTTCAGCCCCCTCTTTGAAGGGGCTTGTGACCCATTCGCTAGAGAGTCCTCTTCAACAGTAGTCTGACATCATTCACCACTCCAGGGTGAGGTACAGATCTGTCCCATCTCCTACAGTACTGAGAATGTTTTGCTTATCCAGGGAGTTCCTGCAGAGGCTGGGGGCAGCATTCCCCTCCATTGTGCTCCAGAGAGTCCTGGGGGCTGTAGCATCTCTCTAAAGACTCTTCACTTTTCCTCCCAGAAGGGCTGGCAGGTTGGTTTGTAAGCAGCCTTCCTGAAGTCCTGCTTTGACATCTCAGGATTCCTGAGGTGGGTACAAGTATGGAGATTAGCACCTCTCTCCCATCCTGGACATCTACAATACAGAACACCCTCACCCTGTTCATATGCAGTGACCTTGACCTTAGGGCTCAGGGTAGTCTGAAAACATGGCATTTTATGATTTCATCTCTCCTCCTCTTTAAACCCCGACTCTGCCAGAAT
Source organism: Choloepus didactylus (assembly GCF_015220235.1). Classification (NCBI taxonomy): domain Eukaryota; kingdom Metazoa; phylum Chordata; class Mammalia; order Pilosa; family Megalonychidae; genus Choloepus; species Choloepus didactylus. The sequence goes on from NC_051308.1 coordinate 148,513,160, forward strand.
ATCTGGACCACCGGTTTAGCTGCATATGGTTTGAAGCCAAGTTTCTGGTAGCTTTGCCAATAGCCAGGAGAGGCCACTCCCTTTGAGGAGCAGCGATAAAGATAGGCAGATCCCTGGGTGGTCCTCGGGTATCACTCTGAGAGGCAGCAGGAGGGGGGAGTTGGCTCCAGACAACATTCATAGGTGTAAGGAAGAGCCAGCCCTCGGTTATGCTGGTAACTGTGGAGAGGTTGTAACCCTGTAAAACAATTCTCAAACTTTCTCCCTTTCCACAATTAATAGCTGAATTTACCACTATAATCTAATAAGTGTAGGGACAGAGATTGGTGCAGGATACTATAGGGACACTTGAACGAGCACTAACCCAGCTAGATAGAGCCAGGAAAGAAGTTGTAGGGGACATGATGGATGCCTGGCTAAGGCAGGAAGGAAGGATAGAAGTTGGTCAGGTGAAGAAGAGAGGAAATTGTGTGATCACTGACATGGAGGCAAGGAGCAAACAGATGAGTATGGGGGAGACTTGCTGAGGAGCTGGACTTTAACTTGTGGATGACAAGAAGGTCTTGAAGGGCTTTAAGTGGTGAAGAGATGGAGAAGTCTTGTGTCTTAGAAACAGCACTCAAGTGGCTGAGTGGAAGACAGATTGGGGAAGGGCAGGGTGGGAGGGAGGGAGACAAGCTGGGAGGTTACGGAGAGTCCAGGTGGGATATGGGAGAGGAAGAGGACCTGGGCTAGAATGGTAGTGGGGGGAAGGAGAAAAGGGCAGAAATTTGAGGATTATTTAGGGATAAATTCCCTAATAATTGATTGATTGGCTGTGTGTATATTCACGAGAGGTTGGTGGGGGTGGGGTGGCAGGAGATGGAGAGAGACTGGGATCCAGGATGGCTCCTAGGGTTTCAGCTTGAGCAACCAGTTGGATGGCAGTGCCACCCTGTTATACAAAAATACAAAAGAAAAAGCTGGCTTTCCTGGATGAGTTAGGTTTGGGATGTACTCGTTTTGAACTGTCTGTGTTACAACCAACATATAGCAGACCACTTAGATGTAAAAACCAACTCTCGGGAAGCAGGTTGCATTATAACTATGGAAGGTAAATAGACTGAGTTCAGGACCTGGATACATCCCACGTTCAAGGTGCCTGGAGAATGAGGTTCCATAAGGAAGACAGACTGGAAACTGTGAGAGAAGTAGGAGAGTCAGAAAAAAATAGTGTCTTCAGAGGTCAAGTGAATAGAAAAATTCATGAAGGAAGACTGCTCAACAATGTCAAATGTAGTAAAAAGATCAAGAAACACAAGGTCTGGATCATGTCCATTGACTCTGGCAATGTGCAAATCATTAGCAGCCCCAGGAAAAGCAATTTCAGTGGAGGGGCTGGGGCAGAAGGCAACTGCAGAGGTAGAAAGGAAGAAGAGAGATAGGATGATAGATGGTAGACAGAGGGGAGCATAAGGTCAAGCAGGGTGCTTGAGTGGAGAGAAACTTGAGCAGCTTGAAAGCCAGCAGAGAGGAAGAAGTTAAAGAGATAAGAGAACAAGGGTAGAGTGAGGTAGGGAATGGGAAGGATGCTACCAAGAACCTAGAGGGATGGGTTCATGCTGAACAACAGGAGTGAGACCTGATCCTCTAAGGTGGAGGGACAGGTGGGGGGAGGAGTGTGACATAGATTCTATTATAGGTGGAAGGAGTGTGGGAACTTGAAATCTGATGGCTTCATGACCTCAATCTTCCAGTTGAAGCTGGGCTCTGGTGACATTGAAGACCCATGCATTTGTGGTGGAGTGAGCCTGAAGATTGCAGGATTTCTGTGAAGATCTCGGATTTTATCTGTTCAGGCATGGTGGCTTGAAGCCGTACGTACCCGAGAAAAACATGTTCTTAAATTCCTGTAAGTAGGACATTTTAATGCTGTTACTTCAGTTAACGTGTGGCCCAGCCCAATCAGGATAGATCTTAATCCTATTACTGGAGTCCTGTATAAGCAGAATGAAATTCAGTTGGAGAAAAAGCTACAGGGGGCAAGAGGCTGGACGTCAACAGAACCTGGAGGAAAACGGAGAATCTCCATCTCTGCCTCAGCCAGCCAGCTTCTCCTGGAGAATGGAGAAAAACCTTCATTGGATTTCCCAGCTTGTGACCTGCCCTATGGAATTGGACTTGTCCATCTCCACAGTCACATGATCCAATTCCTATTAAAAAAAGTCATAATTTCCTGTCAGTTCTGTTTCCCAAAGGAGAAGGGAGAGTGAATTCGTCTATAGTTTGCTGAGGAAGTACAGCAGAAGAATTGGGATCAGCCTGGCAATAAACTAGCTCATGTGATCAACCATGGGTTTCAAATGGGCAGGGAAGAAGGAGACTGATAGACCAGGAAGATGTAGATGCATCAAAGGATTGTGGGAGCCAATCTCTGGGACCAGGTGCCAGGGGGATGAGAGTGAGGGAAGGTGAGGGGAAAGTAGGCAGAAAGAGTTTATTGGTATGTGATGTGTCAGGGGTTTGGCAGTTCCAAATGATGTCAAGGTCAGGGGAGTAGGTAGTCAAATGGGGCACAGATCCAGGTCATTGGAGTTGAGAGGTCAGTTTGCTTTGAGGTTGTCCACAAGACAGAGTTGGGTGGAATGGAGGACTGTAGGCAGCTCTAGAGTGAATTAGGAGGAGCGTCTGTTCAGTGGATGACAGCTGGGGAAGTGCAGTCCACTGTTTCCCAAATGTGCTTGATCATAAGGACACATGAGACCTTGTTAAACACAGGGTCACCAGGTTTCCACTTGGATGTCTCCAGTCCAGACCGTTAGGAGAGGAGCCTGGGAATCTGCAAGGATATGGTGATCCTTATGATCAGGAAAGTTAGGAGCTCTGGTGTCAGGAAAGTGTAAGCCTCCAAGGATGAAGAAGGGGCTTTAGAGAGGAATGGATGGAGAGGTTTGAAAGAGAAGGGAACAGGGAGAACTGGGTCAGGGAAGAGGACGGCTGTGGAGAGAGGAGCAAAGGGGAGAATCCATGCCCATAGGAGCTCACATTGTGGACGGTGAGCAAGGATGACAGGGATATGGAGTATTCTAGGGTCCTGTTTGGGCTCCATCAGTGTAGCTAGCCTAGACCCCATGGTGGTGTGGTTTCCTGGAGGAGCTCTACTGTGAAGGAACTTTAGCAGATTCAGCTTTGTGGCATGCCAGTGAGAAAGACTGTACAGTCAAAAGTTGAATCATTCGTAGATCTGGATTTGGATCCTTTCTCCTCTGAGTTGTCTCACCTGTAAATAGGGTCATGGAGACTTGAATCAATTCCTGCTTCTCTCTCCTTTGACTGGTGGCCCTACCCATCTTTCTATGTCCTTCTTGTCTGGCACTCATCCTGTGGGTCCCAAGACCCAACAGCCAGTCTCTGCTGCCTCAGTCTCAAATACAAGGTACTTTAAGTAACCTCATCTCTGTTTCCAAACAGAGCCAGTAAAAAGTTAAAAGACCATTCTAAAGGAAAGCTTTCACCATCCTCCCATCTCTGTGGCCTGAGACAACCCTTCCAGGACTGGAGGGTTTTATTCTTTTTGCCCCTTGGTAATTCACTCAGAGCATCTCAGGATGTGCAAGTGGGGTCGACAGTCACCCCTGAGATGTGATTTTAGATGCACCAGGTAAGCCCTGCCCACCACCTATCCTGCTCTCTGCGGGGTAGAATTTCTTGAAATTCTCCAAGGGTCAGGTGAGGTTGAAGAACCAGATGTGGAGGGAAAGACATGGCTTTAGCACCCCTGGCAGATTTGTATTCTAACCCTGACGCTGACCTTTCAAGACTTAATTTCACTTCTCTGAGTGTTTCCTCCTCTATAAAATAGGGATAAAAATGCCTATCTTGGGGAGTTATTGTGAGGATGATTAAATGGGCAAAGCACACAGAGTCCTAGTGGTGTTCTCTATCGTCTGCCCTTTGCACTGAGAGCCCAGAGCAAATGGGAGAGGGACAGGAAGAGAGTGGGAGGGAGGGAGCAGGGGATGAGGGCCGTGGAGCTGCTGTTGCCTTGTTCCTGTATCCTAATAGTTATCAAAATCACCGCAGTCCATATTTACTGAGACATCTTACCTGTCCTTTATTTTAACTTTGTTACCGAAGGTGATAAGGGTATAAGATTATTTCTGTATAAAGTGCTTCAAGGTTAGGGACCTCCTGATCTGCTGTCTCCAGCACCTTGTATTTTGGGAGCCTAAGTGTTCATTAACTGCATACTTTGAATTTAAGAAACCACGAGCTTAATCATCTTGTACGTAGTCCACAAGAGAGGCCAACATGACTCACTTCAGATTGTGCGAGGATTATTCACTAATTTCCTTCCATGTGGTGCATTTGTCACTGGCTGCTCACACCGCGAGGAAGAGATCCCCTTGCTGCCTCTGTATTCATGAACCCTGAGACCAAGGAGGTCACATGGGGAATACACAAAGGGTTTGCACTTCCTGGAAATGCTGACAACTGAGACGTCTGCCTCCCATACCCATATGAGTGGGTACTGTGAGGGGCACAAGTGGGGGAGGAGGTAGGGCAGGATGTGCTTTTAGCACCGCCCCCCCCAAAAAAAAACCATTCCGTAAGACTAGTACAGAAAAAAGGATTTCCCCCACACTGCCCCAGGGCACGAGGACTGGGACATTCCCCTGCAAAACGTAGGTTCTGAGTCAGACGGTGGGGTGGGGATGAGATTCAGCATGTCTGACAAGCACCTGGGTGAAGGCGATGCTGCTAGTCCACAGGATGCACCTGGAGAGAGAAGGAGCTTGAGGACCCAGGGCTGAGGATGTGGGCGCTGGGACGTCGTGGTTCACACCGATGAACTATGTGGCTTCCTCCCACTGGCAAAATTCAAGTGTATTTGGAGGCCCAGACCACGGTGTCTGACCAGGCCAGAGAACCCCCACTCGCACCCCATGTCTGAAGCTGTGTTCAAAAGGTCAGTTCACAAATATCTATTGAATGCCTACCAAGTACCAGGCACTGTGCTAGGTTTTACTGCAATCCAGCTTGCTCCTTTCTTTTAAGACTGACTTTGCCATTCCATGCCATGTTCAAGCAATTAATCCCAAACTCTGCTGCCTCACTCTGAGGAACAAGGGGTTCACCCTGGAAGGCAAGGGAGGACAGTGGAGTCAGGGAGTGCAGTGTAGGCACTTCCACATCCTGGCTGTGTGAACATGGCTGGTTACTCTGACTCTTTGGGTCTCCATTTTTTCATCTGTAAAATGGGTTTAATAATCCCCACCCCTCTGGGTTGCTGAAAGGATTAAATGAGATGATGTATGTGAAGCCCTTAGCCCAGGGCTGGTAAACATAGCTGTTATTGTTCAAATTTGGAAGGTGTTTCCTCCCACAGAATCTTTGGTGTTCTGAGGTGGAAGCCAGCTTGCCCCTTACTTCAGACACCTCTATCAAACCCCTACTGCTTGACTGTTCTTACTATTTAGAAACCTCGGTGCTGTCAGCAGTGCCATTAAAAGCAGTTCCAAATGGGCACTATGCAAGGGGAGTGCACCACACCAACCCGGCGAGTGTGTATGTAGGTGTTGGGGGAGAGGGTGTTTCATGTGAAGAAGGAGCCAGAAAGGAAAGGACCAAACTGATGACCTCATCCAGCCCTCCAGCTTGCAATCCTGTCCATTTCTGGTTGCCGTTTCTTCTCTGGAGAATGAGGGTAATGCCCTCAACCACAATTCACAGGGACAAATTGAGCCTGAAAAATGGGAGGCACAGTCAGAGCTTTACAAACGGGCAGTCCACTCTTGGCTCCTGCCTGATCCCCTGTGCTCTTGAATCAAAAACAAGGAAGGAGTCAGGCTTTACTTTGGACCCACATACGGCCTTCCAGCACTAGCCTGCTGAGGCCACCTGTCTCTCCGGGATGGATTGTGTCCTGTTTTGTACAAAGATTACTACTGTGAAGATAAGCACCATAAACAGCAGAGAAAGGGACAGTGTAATCTGACACGGTGCTGTGTGGACCCCACAGGGAGGGGCTTTGTCCCACTTTTCAGTGGATCAGGTTAGCTCTGAAGCGTCCCACATGCCATTCCCCTCCCCACTCGGCAACAGCAGCATGTGAATTAATTGGACATTTCCCCCAATGGGATTATTACTACCATACGATTATCACTTCTATAATGCTTTTCTTCTGAGAGGCTTACATCACCAATTCCCAACCATGATACCTTGACACTAACTCAGGCAGTAGTTGTTGTAGAAAGAAGATGGGATCAGAATTAGAAAATCTAAATCTGAGTCCTGGCTCTGTTATTTAATTGCCACAGTGACCTTGGGCACATCTGTAAATATCTATGGACTCTTTCTAAAAAATGGATGTGCTGATATTTTACCTCATAATGATGTTTCCTCTGTTTCAGGTTTATTTGTACAAATAGCCTGGGAAGACCCCAGCCCCATGCAGATGGTGGCTCAGGGGTCACAGCTGTCCTTCCATCCTCACAGTGGCCGATGGAGGCCCTACTTGGGGGCCTGGGCTTCTTTGAGGGCCTGCCCGGGAGCAGTGCCCTGAGCCAGAGCAGGAGTCCGGGCTGCGGTTTGATCTTGGCCGTGGACTGTGGTTGGTGGAGCCTGAGACCCTTGGTGTTGCAGGCACGAGCGCACTTCCCGAGTGTGGGGTGGGCAACACGCGTGAGTCGGCTGAGCTTGTGGCTCCTGCCCTTTGGGATCTTGGGCTTCGCCTCCTTGGACTTCATGAGAGCCTCCCACCTGTGCTCACGGCCTTGGTGTCTTGGCCTGCATCTCTCGGGCCCTTTATGTTATGCTTCTTGGCAAAGAGGATATTCCTCAAGAACTTGGGGTCCACCCCCTTAAGAGAGTCATATCTTCATGATCAGGCTCCTGAATGCCATTTCTGTGCCATTTGGGTGACTGGTTGTGCGTGGTATGGTTCTTGGATTTGGTTATTTCTGCATCCTCACCTGCAGTTCCCGGAATGCCTGGGACCTGAAGAGAAAGCCCAGAATGATTTTTAAACTCATATAAATACTGTTAATTTTATTTTCAACTGGACTGATTTCAGGCAAAGCTGTGAAAGAGGTGAAGTGTTAGTTCAGCATTTTCTGCTTTCTTGGTCACAGCCAGTTCCCCCTTTCCCCATGTCCCCTTCACTTAACCCTTGAAGTACCAGATGCTATCAGGCAGCCAAGCAAGAAAATAACCAGTAAAACTAATATATATGTTAAAGGGCTAGTAAATTAATCTCAGTAGAGGAAACAGTCTATATTTATCGAGTGCCTGGCACTGAGCATGTTTTGTTTAGTTCTCACAACAGTCTCATGAGGTATGTGACTATTATCCCCATTTTCCAGATGGGGAAACTGACCTAGCACAGCTTTTTTTTTTCCAATTCAGTTTTATTGAGATATATTCATATACCTTACAATCATCCACCCTGTACAATCAGTTATTCACAGTACCATCATATAGTTGTGCATTCATCAAAATAAATTTTTGAACATTTTCATTACTCCAAAAAATAAAAATAAAAATAAGAATAAAAATACAAGTAAAGAAGAATACCCCAAAAATCCCATCATACTATCCCCCTATTATTCATTAAATTTTTGTTCCCATTTTTCTACTCATTTGTCCATACACTGGATAGAGGGAGTGTGAACCACAGGTTTTCACAATCACACAGTCATACCATGTGTGCTACATAGTTATATAGTCATCTTCAGGAATCAAGGCTACTGGTTGCAGTTCAACAGTTTCAGGTATTTCCTTCTAGCTATTCCAAAACATCTGGAAAAGGGGATAATAATGATGCCACTTCATAGGATCATTGTCAAATTAAATAAGGTAATGTACTGAAGGCTCTTAAAATAGTGTCTGGCAGGCAGTAAGCACTCTGTAAATTATCTTCAATTATAAAAGCAATCGGTGCTCATTGGAAAAAATTAAAACAATTTAGAATAACATGAAGGAAAAATGAAAGTCCCCTCTCAATCATCTTGTCAATTTCAACTTCTTAAACAGTTTTTTGTACATGTAGGTAGAAACATAATCCCACACAAATACACACAAGTACTGAAGTTCACTATTTTTACATAAATGAGGCAATTTGCTTTTTCATGTTACAATATTTCACAGACATCTATGTCAGTACCTAAAAAATTACCACATTTTTTATCTTTATTCGGCTGCATAGTGTGTGCCATAGTACAGGTGTGCTGTAATTTAAGCCTGCCTCTACAGATAATCATTTAGATTATTCTCACTTTGTTTTTAAACTGCCAACAATACTGCCATGTATATCTTAGTATGTGTATTAGTATATACAGGTGAGCAAGCATTTCTGTAGGACAAATTCCTAGAAGTAGAATAGCTGGGCAAAGGGCATGTTCAGAACCAGTGTTATTTCTATTATATCATCTTTAATCATTATTTTATAAAAAGAAAACAGTAGAGAGGGGTTGATACCTAATGTAAAGGCAGGACAGCTAATGCAGAGTTTTAGGTGTTAATATTAATATATTAATATTGCCAGGATTTCTTTTCTTTTCTTTTCTTTTTTTTTTTGAGGGTGCAGGTGAGTCCTATCTGCACTCATAAACCAGACTACTAGGCTTGAGTCCACTTATGTGGAAGGCTGACTTTGCTCTCACAGATTGAATTAGTGGATCCAAGCAAGTCAGGTTTTCTGTAAGTCGGGCTGCTCCTGTATAAGGGAGCTGGTAGGCTTTATTGGTCCTTCATTTCCTCCAACCATCCGCATTCCTTCTACACTAGAACAATGCTGACACATCTCACCCCCATCCCTTACTAGGGCAGCCCGCTGCATCTAAACTGAGCCCTTCCTTCCAGTCACAACTGAAGATGGCAGTCGATGTTTTATATACATTTACATACATACATACACACATAACATAATATGGGTGCATTTACATACATCTCTCTTTATTTCCATAGTAAAACATTTTCCCCCCAAACTCCTCCTTCTTTATTTTCACCAGCATCAACAATCATGTGTCCATGACAGTTCCCTCAAATATTTAATCTCTCTTTTCTCTAGGTTCCTACAGCCCTCTGGACCTCTGCTGTAGTTCTCTCACTCAGTATCTGTACTGCATTTCTTACAAGGATGTAAGCTCTGAGTGATGTTTTCATCTTTATCTCTCCCAGGGCTAATGATGCTTTGCATATTATACATGAATTTTGTTTTTAAGTAACATTTTTAATAAGAAAAATAATACATGCTTATTGTAAGAAAAATTGAAAAAGTGGAGCTGAATAAATAAGGAAATTCAAATCACCCGTAATTCCATAGTTATTCAGAAACATGTTGGTGTATTTCCTTCCAATTGTTGAATACATTAAGAAGCTAACTAATGAAAAGTTTGTGCTCAGATGGAGCAACGGGATGAGGAGCAAGAGTCTAGAGTTTGGTGATGAGGGCAAGTCCTGAAATGGACAGTTCAAATGCAGACCATCAGGTCCAATGAGCAGTCATGAAGGACATCTTACATAGAAAGTGAGTGTCCTAGTTTGCTAATGCTGCAGAATGCAAAACACCAGAGATGGATAGGCTTTTATAAAACGGGGGTTTATTTCACTACACAATTACAGTCTTAAGGCCACAAAGCGTCCAGAAAACCTCTGTTAGCTGGGAAGGCAGCTGGCATCTGCTCCAAAGCTCCGGCCTCAAAACGGCTTTCTCCCAGGACATTCCTTTCTAGCAAGCTTGCTTCTCTTCAAAACATCACTCCCAGCTGCACTGCCTTTTTTTCTCTCTTTGAGTCAGCTCATTTATATAGCTCCACCAATCAAGGCCCACCCCGAATGGGTGGGGCCACGCCTCCATGGGAACATCTCATCAAAATTATCTCCCACAGCTGGGTGGGGCACACTCCAAGCAAATCTAACCAACACCAAAACTTCTGCCCCACACAAGACTATAAAGATAATGGCATTTGGGGGACACAATACACTCAAACTGGCACGGTGAGTTTGTGTTAACAAGAACTTTAGTTCTTTTTCATTCATTCACTCATTCATTCAATAAATATTTATTGAGGTCTTATGAGGCCATAACCCTTGCACCGTGAATTCTCTAACTGACATAACAGGGAGTATGTAGCCATCATGCAGGCCTTTTGGAAGCTGAATTGACTTCCCTCCCTTGTAAACTTGGGATGCCCATGACACCAGGCCTAGGACTAGCTCTTCACAGGGCAGAGATCAATAGGGTAAGGCTTCTGAAAATATGGCCACACTTGCTGCCCAGGTCCATGTTAGAACTGCCAGCTCTTTGTGTCAGGGGTTTATTATTATTAATTTCAGAGAATTCTCAGTTCCTCTGTCTGCAATTGCTCAAGTTCAGATTTTCTGTTTGTTCTTTATCAGTTATAGCTTAAGCACCTGTTATTCCTTACCTGTTACCATTACTTACTTATTACTTGTTACTGGGCAAAACTGGAATTTTAAGTGTTAATAAGTGCATTTTGCCCAATGCCTGCCCCAGTTCCTATTAACCAGTGATATTACTGGTGGGGCTCAACAAATTACTTTGAGGCAGGAAGGGACCAACTTCAGGTTTGAGTGCTATTTGACAAAGCCCCTTCTATTGCTCAGAAGGCATCAATTCCATATCACTGGTTATGTTATCTTTCCATATGTCTTGGCTGAAGCAGCCCAGGATTTTGCTGCTTAAACATTTCTGTGAATACTGGCTATAAACTTCAAGAAATTTGAATCCTAAAATTATTTATAGCACATCCCACATCCATGGCATTATTTGGCCTTTATTTAGCCTATAGGGAGCTTTATGATGTAGTACAAAGATGAAAAGTCAAAGAGTCTAGGGACCTGGAATTCACTCATTGATTCAATAAATATGTACTGAGTGCCAATTACCTTCCAGGCCCCAAACTAGGAATAAAACAAAAGCAAAAGTCTTATAGTTTATACAGCAACAAATATTAAACACATAAATGTGAAATAAATATGTGATTATGAACTGGGAGGAAAGGGAGCTGTAGGACACATATAACCTGGGAATCTGACTTATCTCCATATCGGGAGAGTTTTCCCAGAGGACGGGACATATTAACTGGGATTGACTATTTAATTTCATGGTACTTCAGTGTTCTCTTCAGTAAAATGGGATAGTACCACCCTCTTTGACTCACCAAGTTATTGTGGGAAGACAGATCATGTACTTCGAAAAACATGTAGTATACCTAAAATTGAGCATGTCGCTTTCAAGCCGGAGACAGCTGTTGCTTTGACTTCTACATCTGTCATCGAGCCAGGCATTACTCAGGCACTTACACACAGACCTTTGATCTTTCTCCCTCTTCACACTGTCTGGCAGCTGGGGTCAGACAGACCTGGAGATAGTTTTAGCTTTGCCACTTCCTAGGTGTATGACTTTGGGTAAGTTACTTGACGGCTAAAACTCGCTTTTCTCATTTGTAAAATGAGGGAAATAACAGTACCGGTTCATGGCTAAAAGCTTGTATAGCACTTAGCATTGTATTTGGCATGTAGTTACTCCTAACCCAATTATAACTATTGCTACTGCAATTGTTATCATTGTTAATTATTAACTCTTGCCAATTATTTCTTAGTAATAATTTTGGTCTTTGCTTCTATTCCCACAGCTACTGCCTAGTCAAAGCCCTTGTCATGTGACAGTAAGGCTATGGCCGTAGCCTTCTAATTAGTGTTTGCCTTGGCTCTCACTTCCCTAATTCATTCTACATGGCTTCCCAAATGAGCTTCCTAAAATGACAGCACTTTGCATATAGCACTTTTCTTTAAATACTACCATTAAAAAATATTTTCAACTCATACCATAAAGAGCTAGGCTTCCTAATATGGAAAAAGTTTCTAGAAACTTCATAAGAAAAAGACTGACAGACTTATCGAAAAATGAAAACAAAAATTCCAAAAAAGGTAAAACAAATGGCTACTAAACATATGAAATGATGAGGAACCTTACTTATAAGAGAAATGGAAATTAAAATGGCACCAAAATCCATCTTTTATTTCTCAGGTTGACAAAAATTCAGAAGTTTAATAACACCTGCTGGCCAGGAAATAGGCATTTTCTTATATGGCTGGAGGAATATAAATTGGTACAATCCCTATGGAAGGCAATTTGGCATTACTTATCAAAATTACAAAAGTATATACCCTTTGACTTAGCAATTATACCTCTGGAAATTTATCTTACAGATACGCTTGTACATGCAAATAATGTTATGTACAATATGATTTATTGCAGTATTGTTCTAATAGGAAAGGATTGGAAACAACCTAAATGTCCACCAGTAGGGCACTGATGGAATAAATTATTGTACATCTCTGCAAAGAAATCCCATGCAAAAAAGAATGAAGAGGTGCTCTCCATAATACTATGGGAAAACCTCCAAGATATATTGTTAAGTGTAAAAAAGCAAAGTATAGAACAATGTATATGGTAGGTTACTTTTTGTAATGTGCTAGGCACAGGAAATACAAACGTAAGAGCAATTGTGGTGTAGTGGAAAGACCATGAAATTGATTTGATTCAAATTCTGATTCTGCTACTCACTAGCTATGGGTCTTGGCACACAATAGGCAGGAAACAAATACTTGTTGAATGAATTCATGGCTGAAGTTACTTAACCTTTTGGAGTCTCAGTTTTCTCCCACTTAAAATGGGGATAGAGATGCCTCCTATCTCACAGGGATAGTGTGAAGACGAATGATAGAATGTGTCATCAATTCTAACAATAGTTAACAGCTCCTCTTGTTATGGGTTGAATTGTGCCTCCCACCTACCAAAAAAAAATATGTATATATATATATATATATGTTGAAGCGCTAACCCCTGGTATCTGTGATGGAGAACTTATTTGGAAATAGGGTCTTTGTAGATGTATTTGAGTTAAGATGAAGTCATACTGAATTAGGGTGAGACTTAATTCAATATGACTGGTGTCCCTATAATAAAAGGAGGAGAGATGCAGGGAGAAGGCCATTGAAGATAGAGGCAGAAAAAAAAAAAAAAAAAAAAAAGAAGCAGAAAGCAAAGAAGATGGAGGTGGATGTAACTACAAGTCATGGAATGCCAAGGAATGCTGGCTAACATTAGAATCTAGGAAAAGGCAAAAAATGATTTCTCCCCTAAAGCCTTCAGAGAGAGCATGGCCTTTCTAACACTTGGATTTCAGATTTTGAGTTTCCTGTGAGAAAATAAATTTCTGCTGTTTTAAGCCACAAAATTTGTGATTCTTTTTGTGACAGCTCTAGGAAACTAATGCTATGTGCTAAGTACTTTCACATCCATTTTTCCTTGACTCCTCACAGTAACCCTATGTGAATTTATTCACTTATTATTCACTAATAAGGAAACTGAGAGACTGGGAGGATGAGTGATTTTCCAAAGGTCACCCTGGGGTGGGAGGGGTGGAGTCAGAATTGAGTTGTCTTCTGGTCTTGCTTTATTGCTACATCCCAATGATGCTTCACACAGTGGAAACTTGGCATATAGTAGGTGCTCAGGGAATTTTGCAAATCAAGAAAAACCAAAGTAAAACTTATGGCTGTTCTCAGTGACACTTCAGAAAAGAGGAGAGGCAATGCATGCATTTCCAATCCTGCAGTTTAGAAATGTACCAGGTGGTCTGATAGTCACTACACTAAACTCTGGGGAAAATCCAACAAAAAGAAAAGATGTATGCTTCTAATGAGGTATGGAGAATAAAGGCCAACTCACAAATGTAAATACATTCATAAGGAAAATATAGAAACTCATTCTTAAGGGTGCTGCACTTAGAATCTTACCAACCTGCCAACAGCGTCTCCATCAGGTCTTCCTTGTATTCTGTGTCAGTTTATCAGTGTCCCCATGGCTGAAGTGGTTTGTGTAGGACCTTACCAAATGCCTCACCCTGCTGCTGTCTCCTAGGACACTGATACTCAACCTGGGAAGCTTAGAGAACTGTGGGTGTCTGGGGAGGGGGATGAAAGTGATATAAAATATGCCATACTTGGCATTTTTTTTTATTGGAGTAAAACACACATGCATAGTAGTACAGAAAGCAATGAATTTTTATAAAATGAATTCCTCCATGTAACCAGCACCTAGCTCAAGAAACAGAATATTACCAGCACTCAGAAGCCCTGTCTGTGTGTCCTCTTGGTTACAACTTACTTCTCAAGATAACCATCATCTTTATCTCTAACACCATGCTTTGACTATTTTTGAAGTTTACATAAATGCAATCACATAGCATGTACTCACTTGTGTCCAGCTTCCTTCACTCAGCATCATGTTCATGAGATTCATCTATCTTATTGAGTATAGACGTAGTTCATTCATTCTTACTACTGCATAGTTAGTATTCCATGAATACAACATAGTTTATCCATTCTATGGTTGATGGACATTTGACTTGCTTTCTTTTGACCGTTACAAAGAGACATGCCAAGAACATTTATGAACATGCCTTTTGGTGAATATATGCATACATTTCTGTTGGGTGCATATCTAGGAATGTTGCTGGGTCACAGGATACATGTTAACTTAGCTCTAGTAAATAAGGCCAAACAGGTTTCTGATACAATTATATAAAGTTCACCTTGACTAGCAGAATTGTCAGCCCTTTGAATTTTAGCCATTCTGGTGGATGTGAAGTGAGATCATATTGTGATTTTAACTTGCATTTCTGTGATTGAAACATTGAGAATCTTTTCATGTATTTATTTGTTTTTTTTTTTTTTTTTGTGACATGCCTGTTGAAATATTTTACTTATTTCCAATAGGATTTTCAGTTTTTTAAATTGTTGATTTGTATGTGTTCTTTATATATTATGGATATAAGTCCTTTTTCAGGTATATGTATTGTAAATATCTTCTCACTCCGTGGTTTGCTTGTTTCACTAAAATGGTGTTTTTTTGTTTTTTTGTTTTTTTTAGGAACAGGAACTCTTAATTTTAATGCTGTCCAACAATCAGTTTTTTCCTTTATGTTAGTACTATGTATTTAGTAAGTCTTTACCTACTCCAGGATCATGATGTTCTCCAATATTTTCTTTGAATAGTTTCATTGTTTTACCTTTTACATTTAGATCTAAAATACATCTGGAATTGAATTTTTGGTATGATGTGAGGTAGGAGTCAACATTCTTTTTTTCCCCCTCCTCCATGTAGCTATTTAGTTGATCCAGCATCATTTACTCAGAACGACAGACCTTCCTTCCCCTCACTGCACTACAGAGGCACCTTCGATACAAATCAAGTGAGCATAGATTGTAGATCTGTTTCTGGACTATTACATTGTTCTGTTTGTCTATCCTTGTTGCCAATGACTATTTCTGTAGCTGAAGGTCTTCATATCCGATAGTGTTAAGTCCTCCAGTTTGCTCCAATTTTTCACCCCACCAAACGATCTAATACTGAAGTGCCACCTCCACTACTCCTTTTGCTTTAAATATGCCCAGGCGGGTGTGATTGATTTTTCTTGGTCATTGTGGTTACCTGGGTCTTTGGCCCATCAAAGCCCTTTAAACTGAAAGTCAGCCAGGTGTCTGCAGACGAGGAAAGCACATCTGCTGAGTAATTAAATAATGTGGGGGAAGGGGGAGGGATGGCTTAGGCGGAGTTGTCTCTGGAGAGGGGCACAGTGAGGAACTGGTTCGATCTACACTTGAGGACTGGCTTCTAGAGGTCGTAGGAGAGGAGCCAAACTCTAAAGTCCTGGCAGAAGAGGGCAAGGCGAGGTCACCGAATGTAAATGTCGCGGGGGATTCCGAAAAGCCGCGCGAATCGGCTCCTCGGGGTGGGGCCGCCAAGCCTCAAATCACCAGTGGAGGGCTGGCGCGCGCGCCCCCGGCTCAGAGCCGCTCTTGCCGCTGCCCAGGCCGGAGTAGGAGCCGCAGCCGCCAGGCGCATGGGTGATCGGTCTGCGGGCTTCTCGGCGGGCGCGCCCCGCGGACCATGACCGGCCCCTGCTCCCCGGCAGCGGCCGCACAGGGTACGCGAGGCCGGCGGCGCAGCGCCTCTGAGTCCCAGGCGTAGAGCCCGGGAGCTGAGCGCCGCTTCGGAAGGTGAGTGCCGCTCGCAGCTTGCGCGCCCCGCTTTCCCCGGGGGTAGTGCTTTCCCCAGGGTGTCTTGGCCTCCCCTGACAGTGGGGACGAGCTGAAAAGTTTGTTGGACAAAGTTGGACTGTGGGGAGGGGACGGCGCTTCACCCCACCTCCCCCAGCCGAGTTGGCGTTTGGGGCTGGGGTGGCTGAAGTGGAGATGGGACCTGAGCCCTGGGAGCCTCGGAACAGGCTCGGACTCCCGGGAAGTGCCCCGCGGTGGGAGGCGCTCAGCGGTTTTGCGCGGAGCCTCTCTGCTCACTTGCTCCCAGGCAATGTCTTCTCGGGAGCTGCCCTCCAGACCCCCTGCCGGGCCCGACTGCCCGTCCGGCCGCCCGTCCAACTGCCCCTCCCGGTCCTGTCCTCTGCCCAGAGCCCAGAGGGGGCTGGGGTGGGGGGGCGCCTGGACCAAAAGGGCTCCGCTGGCAGCCCAGGGCTTGGAGGAGGCGAAGTTTCTCAGCTAATCTCTGGGAAAGTTTGCAAAGAAAGCGAAGGAGCCTGCCCTGTAACTGTTGACAACATCCCCCTCCCTCTCTCCCTTTGTTGAGAAAGAATGAATAGTTGGCTTGTGTCGCTCCCTCTGCGTTGGGGAGAGAGGAAGGGAGGGACGGTGGGCGCGACAGGAAGGAGTTTCCGATCTCAGCCCATCTTTCCTTACTCATTTTAGGCTGTCTCTTTAAAACAGTTTGATCAGGTGTAGACGCTCGTCGGGTGGGTGGTCGAGTGAGCTCTGGAGCAGCTGGCGAGGCGGTGGGTTGTGGTTGGGAACTTGGCGGGGGCGGGGATGGGGGTGGGGGCTGGAGAACTCTGGTTTTGGTGTTAACTGGCTTCAAGCAAGGTGCCACCGGGAAAGACCTTTTGACTCACCTCGTGTTCTCTTCCGCCTAAACCCATGAGCTGAAATGGAAAGCAGAGCCGTGCATGCAGGGAGTCTTTCAAACCTTGACTCTCATCTCCCAAGGCTACACAGATCTCTTCAAGGAAAGTACGTGGGCTGAGGGATGGTCATTTTGAGAGCCGATAAACTCCCTTGGTGCCGCCAGGAACTGAGACGAGGTCTAGGAGGACCCGGGGGAGGCCTTGGTGCTACGGGCGGGGCTCAGGAAAACACGGGTCGGAAGAGGGAAGGGGCTGCAGGATTAATAATGGAGAAGCCACAGGCAAAGCGATAGTATGCGGGGGTGCAAGCGGGCGAATTGAGTTTAATAACGTAAACAGCTTGCCATGCCAGGGCGCCCTCACCGTCGTGACTCCAACTCGCTCTAAACGCCTGCTGTGAAGCCTGACACTTCCAGGGTGACTAATGAAAATCTCAAACCTCCTATTCATATAGGAAGAACTGGTTGTTGAAAGGATGCTAATCTTAAGAACCTTATCATGTAAATCCTGTGCTGTGTTTTTGGGAATACAATCCATGGAAGAATTATTCATACTTCAATCATTTGGCTAGACTTCATAAGATTACTTCGAAAATAAAGGAATACCCCTAATTCCTAAACCCAAGCAAAACTTCATTCTAAGCCGATAAGCGAATTTTATGTGTGGTTGTTTGGTTTCCTCTCCCGGTCTGTCTATAGAGAAGATATAATAGTACAGATCCAAACTGTAAATTCCCTGCCCTAGTTATAACGGAGGAGCCACGGCAGCTACATTTACGAGTTTAAAATATGATAGAAAGTTCTTAAAGCCTACACCAGATAAACATCTGTAAGTTATTCTTGAAAATATCCCATTTTGAAGAGAAAAATCCAAACAAGTAGGCTGCTTCTTACTATGTTGACTTGCTTGTGATTCTGTTTGTTTTTTAGATATCTTTGTAAAGAAGGGAGCTGGGCTGCTGTTGACAAGCATTTCAAAGCCCAGCTGCTCACCATGGCCAGGGAGGCAACACGTATGTTGACAGCTTGTCAGGCTCTCTTGTCTCTGATGGAGAGATCAGCTCTTCAAATGTTCAAATAGGTCTCATTTGCATATCAAGATGTGGAATCTTTGACCTTTGCATGTATTTCAAGATCTGGCATTAGACAGAGGGAGGATACTGCATCTGTATTCCAGCACAGTAGAGAACGATAAAGTCAGAGGGCAAAGTCTCTCAACTGGGTGTCTTTTAAAGACTGCGTATGGGCTCCCTTGGTGAGCATATGCATGTGTCTCTGTGTCCATGTCCTACTCGGCTTGGAGTGTTTGTTATATTTTATTCTTAAATGCAATTTTATTGAGATATATTCACACACCATACAAACCATCTGAACTATACAATCACCAGCTCACAGTATCATCATATAGTTGTGCATACATCCCCATGATCAATTTTAGAACATTTTCATTGCTCTAGAAAGAAAGAAAAAGAAAAAAGAAAACCCAAATCCTCCCACACCCCATATCTCCCCTAATTATTGTTCCCTAGTATTGGTGTCGTACCTTTGTTACTGTTGATAAAAGACTATAAAAATTACTGTTATAGTCCATAGTTTTGCAGTAGGTACATTTCCCCCATATACCCCTGTGTTATTAACCCCTTGTAATAGTGTCGTATATTTGCTCTAATTCATGAAAGAACTTTTTTATATTTGTACAGTTAATCATGGACATTGTCCACCACAAGATTCACTGTTAAACATTCCCATGTTTTAACCTCCAACTTACCTTCTGGTGACATACATGACTTTTTTTTTTTTTTTTTTTCCTTTTGTTTCTGGCTTTTTTTTGTTTGTTTGTTTGTTTTAATTTTATTTTGAAATAAATTCAAAGTTATAGGAACAGTTGCAAAAACAATACAAACCCCATACACAGAACTCCAGCATTCCCTGACCCCCCTCCCCCGATATCCCGATCCACTAACTTTAACATGTTGTCACACCGCTATTTCTTTCCCTCCCTCCCTTCCTCCCTCCCTCTTCTCCCTATCTATCATCCTTCATCTATTGCTCTGTCTTCTGAACATATGAGATCTAGCTGCACACATCCTCGAGCAAACACTATAATTCACATATACAATTCCCATGAACAAGAACCTTCTTTTATGCAATTCCATTAAGTGCAGCTAAGAAGTACAAGAGACTCAACAATGATACAAAGCTTATACTCTATATTTCCTTTTCCTTATGTCTCAACTGTGTCCCTTTGAGCCTCCTGTCCTCCATCCTCAGATCCCATCCAAGGTCATCCTTGGCATTCAATTGTCATTTATTTAGACTATCTTTTTTTTTTTTTTCCTCAATTGTGGAAACATATATACAGCCTAAATCTTCCCATTCCACCCCCTCCCTAGCTTTCCATTAGCGGGATTAATCACCTTTAGAATGTTGTAATGCTATCACCTTCCCACCATCCATTACTAGAAATTTCCCTTCACCTCAAACAGCAACCCTACACTCATTTCTTAACTCCTCATTGCCCCTCCCCCAATTTCTCTTAACCCATACTCTACTTTTCATCTCTACGGTCATCTTCTCTGATAATTTCTTTGTGTTTACTGTGGGGCTTAAAATTAAACTCTTAAATCCATAACAACCTTGTTTTTCTTTAATACCAACTTAATTTCAATAGGACACATAAACTATGTACCTATACTCCTCCATTCCCCCACCTTTATATAGTTCTTGTCAAAAATTACGTATTTTACATTGAGTTCAAAACCACTGATTTGTCATTAGCGTTTGTGTATTTTATGTCATGTAGGAAGTAAATAGTGGAGTTACAATTCAAAAATTATTGACTTCTATTTGTATTCCATTGTGGTCAGAGATTGTGCTTTGAATATGTTCAATTGTTTGTTTTTTTTAATTTTTATTTATTGAGGCTTGTTTTATGTCCCAGTTTATGGTCCCTTCTGGAGAAAGATCCATGATCACTAGAGAAAAATGAGTGTCCTGGTGATTTGGGGTGTAAGGTTCTATATATGTGTGTTAAAATTCTCTATATCTCTCTCCTTTCTTTGTTTCTCTGTTGGTAGGGCTCCCTTTAGTATCTGAAGTAGGGCAGGTCTTTTATTGGCAAACTCAGCATTTGTTTGTCTGTGAAAAATTTAAACTCTCCCTCAGATTTGAAGGAGAGTTTTGCTGGATAAAGTATTCTTGGTTGGAAATTTTTCTCTCTCAGAATTTTAAATTTGTCATGCCACTGCCTTCTTGCTCGCCTCCATGATGGCCACTGAGTAGTCACAACTTAGTCTTATGTTGTTTCCTTTGTATGTGGTGAATTGCTTTTGTCTTGCTGCTTTCAGAACTTGCTCCTTCTCTTCAGTATTTGAGAGTCTGATCAGAATATGTCTCGGAGTGGGTTTATTTGGATTTATTCTATTTGGAGTTTGCTGGGCATTTATGCTTTGTGTATTTATATTGTGTAGAAGGTTGGGGAAGTTTTCCCCAACAATTTCTTTGAATACTCTTTCTAGACCTTTACCCTTCTCTTCCCCTTCTGGGACACCCATGAGTCTTAAGTTTAGACGTTTTATTTTATCTATCGTATCCCTGAGATCCTTTTCAATTTTTTTGATTTTTTTCTCCATTCTTTCTTTTGTTCTTTCATTTTCTGTTCTGTGGACCTCTAGTACACTGAGTCGTTGTTCAACTTCCTATAATCTTGTATTATGAGTATCCAGAGTCTTTTTAATTTGGCCAACAATTTCTTTTCTTTCCATAAGATATTCTTTTTTTTATTTAATTTTGCAAGTTCTTCTTTATGCTCTTCTAGGGTCTTCTTTATGTCCCTTTTATCCTGTTCCATGGTTGTCTTCATATCTTTTATATCCTGTGCCATGTTTTTGTACCTCGATTGTAATTGTTTGATCAATTGTGTCAAGTACTGTGTCTCTTCTGATACTTTGATTTGCGTGTTTGTGATCGGGTTCTCCATATCATCTGGTTTCATCATATGTATTAAGATTTTCTCTTGTTTTTGGCCTCTTGGCCTTTGCTTTGCTTGATAGGGTTCTTTCAAGTTGTAAAAAAAATAGCAATCTAATTTTTCAGAAATACAAGTTGGTGGCATACACTTTCTCCAACTAACCAGCAGATGGCGTCTGCGAATCACCTATACCCTCAAGTCAGTTCTCCCCAACTCTGTCTCTGTGGTGTGTGGGGAAGTGATTTTTGTGGGGTTCAGTTGGTGAACTCAGTTTGGGTTTGTTGTTGGAGCTGTCCACCCTGAACGTGGGGCGTGTGTCTGGGTGGTCAGGGAAGCAGGGCAGTTTTAATATTCAAACCTCCCGGGTGTTCCCGGAGATTCAAGGCTGTTGCAAGAGTGTAAGCCTTCATTCCAGTTTTGCCCCAGATTTTCTCTGTCGCTGACCCACAAACCACCAGCATTGACATAGCATCCCTGGGTTTTCCGAGCGGGCCCCCCTTCTCAGTTGTGATCTTCCAGGACCTTTGCTGAGGGAAGGCTATGCTACGTCACTAGTGCGTGTCGTCCCTCAAGGGAGGCCCTGGGCCGCCGGGCCGTGCAGGGGCCCTCCCAGCCTGATGCAAAGATTAGCCTATAATTCTTGACTGTTGTAAGTTCTGAATGAAAGGCAGGTAGTAGAATTGGGCCCCACCTCTTTCCTCTTAGAGAAGATAGATGCTTTAGGGGGAGGTCATTAGCATTTCAGTGGTCTCTGTCTGCATATGCCACACCCCTGTCTGGGTCACAGAACTGGGAACTGAAAATGGCTGAGGCTTTCTCCACTGAGTTGAAAAAGGAAAAGAGCTAGTCCAAGGCGACCCTCCAACTCTCCAAGGTCAGTCGTCACCCAAAGCCTCTGTCTACTTGTTGGGGATTCATACCTCGTAGTGAGCAGTTCCCACTTGCTAATTAAAACCCCAGTTGGAGCTCAGCTGAGCTACATTTGCTTGCTGGGAGAAAGCTTCTCTCTGGCACCACGAGGCTTTGTAGCTCAGGCTGTGGGGGAGGGGTCTCCCGATTTGGATCCGCAGTTCTTACTTACAGATTTTATGCTGTGATCTTGGGCATTCCTCCCAATTCAGGTTAGTGTATGATGAGTGGATGGTCACGTTTGTCCCCCTGCAGTTAT
Organism: Choloepus didactylus; assembly: GCF_015220235.1. Classification (NCBI taxonomy): domain Eukaryota; kingdom Metazoa; phylum Chordata; class Mammalia; order Pilosa; family Megalonychidae; genus Choloepus; species Choloepus didactylus. The sequence goes on from NC_051308.1 coordinate 148,535,285, forward strand.
TCCAGATTATTTACTAGTTGTTTCTGGTTTTTTTAGTTGTTCCAGGGGGACTATTTAGCTTCCACTCCTCTCTATGCCGCCATCTTAGATCCTCCCCATACATGACTTTAAACTTCCCCTTTCCACCACATTCATACAATATTCAGCACTGTTAATTATTCTCATTGTAACATGCCACTGTCACCTCTTTCCATTTCCAAATTTTTAAATTCAATGTAGTTAAACATTCTGTATGTATTAAGCAACCACTCCCCATTCTTTAGCCTCATTCTATATCCTGGTAGCCTATATACTATATTTTATGTCAATGAGTTTACATATTTAGTTCATGTCATTGAGATCACACAATATTTGTCCTTTTGTCTCTAACTTATTTCACTTAACATAATATCCTCAAGGTTCATCCATGTTGTGTATGCTTCAGAACTTCATTCCTTTTTACTGCTGAGTAATATTCCATTGTATGTATATATCACATTTTGTTTAGCCATTCATCTGTTGATGGACACTTGGATTGTTTCCATCTTTTTGCAATTGTGAATAATGCCACTACGAACATTGGTGTGCAAATGTCTGTTCATGTCACTGCTTTCAGATCTGGGATTGTTGGGTCGTAAGGCAACTCTATACTTAGCTTCTGAGGAACTGCTAAACCGTCTTCCACAATGGCTATATCATTTTACATTCCCACCAGTAGTGAATAAGTGTTCCAATTTCTCCACATCCTTTCCAACACTTGAAGTTTCCTGTTTGTTTAATAACGACCATAGGAGATGTGAGATGATATCTCATTGTGGTTTTGATTTGCATTTCTCTAATAGTGAAGTTGAACATCTTTTCATATGCCTCTTAGCCATATGTATTTCCTCTTTGGAAAAATGTGTACTCATGTCTTTTGACCATTTTTTAATTGGTTGTTTGTCCTTTTATTGTTGAGTTGTAGGGTTTCTTTATATATTTTGGTTATCAAACCCTTATATGTGATCCCCAAATATTTTCTCCCATTGAGTCATTTGCCTTTTCATCCTTTTGACAGAGTCTTTTGAAGCACTGAAGTATTTGATTTTGAGGAGTTCCCATTTATCTATTTTTTTCTTTCATTGTTTGTGCTTTGTGTGTAAAGTCTGAGAATCTACCACCTATCACCAGCTCTTGAAGATGTTTCCCTACATTTTCTTCTAGGAGTTTTCTAGTAGTGGTTCTTATATGTAGGTCTTTGATCCATTTTGAGTTAATTTTTGTATAGGGTTTGAGATTGGGGTCCTCTTTCATTCTTTTGGTTATGTATATCCAATTCTCCCAACCCCATTTATTGAAGAGGCTGTTTTGTCCCAGTTGACTGGACTTGGGAACCTTATCAAAAATCAATTGACCATAGATCTGAGGGTCTATTTCTGAACTATCAATTTATTCCATTGATCAATATGTATATCTTTATGCCAGTGTCCTGCTGTTTTGACCACTGTGGCTTTATAATGTGCTTTAAAGTCAGGAAGCATGATACTTCCCACTTCATTTTTCTTTTTCAAGATTTGTTTGGCTATTTGAGGCCCTTTACTCTTCCACATAAAGTGGATAATTAGCTTTTCCATTTCTGTAAATAGTCTGTCAGAATTTTGATTGGTATTGCATTGAATCTGTAGATCAATTTGGGCAGAATTGACATCTTAACATTTAGCCTTCTAATCCATGAACACGAAATGTCTTTCCATATATTCAGGTCTTCTTTGATTTCTTTTAGCATTGCTTTGTAATTTTCTATATACAAGTCCTTTACATTCTTAGTTAAGTTTGTTCCTAGATATTTGATTCTTTTAGGTGCTATTGTAAATGGAATTTTTTTCTCGATTACCTCCTTGGATAGCTTGTTACTATTGTATAGAAACACCATTGATTTTTGTGTGTTGGTCTTGTATCCTGCCACTTTGTTGAACTTGTTTATTAGCTCAAATAGGTTTGTTGTCATTTTTCTGGATTTTTAAAATATAGGATCATGTCATCTGCAAATAGTGACAGTTTTACTTCCTTTCTAATTTGGATGCCTTCTATTTCTTTTTCTTGTTTAATTGCTCTAGCTAGAACTTCTAGCACAATGTCAAATAGCAGTGGTGACAGTGAGCATCCTTGTCTTGTTCCCAGTCTCAGAGGGGGAGCTTTCAGTCTCTCACCATTGAGTATGATGTTAGTTGTGGGTTTTTCATATATGCCCTTTATCATATTGAGGAAGTTTCCTTCGATTCCTACTTTTTGAAGTGTTTTTATCATGAAAGGATGCTGAATTTTGTCACATGCCTTTTCTGCATCAATCAAGATGATCATGTGGTTTTCCCTTTTAATTTGTTAACGTGGTGTATTTGGAGTGTTTTATGCTTATTGCTCCAGGTTAAAATGTTTCTCTCCTTGCTTCATATGTGAACTATCGCCGTAATAGAGATACTATGATGAGCGAGATAGACATGGTCCTTTCCCTGCCTAGAGACCTGCTATTGAATGCTTGCTGTATGCCAAGGGCTTTACATACATGATCACATTTCATTTTCACAACTCCGTGATATAGGTATGTTCTAGTTTGCTAATGCTGCGGAATGCAAAACACCAGAGACGGATTGGCTTTTATAAAAAGGGGGTTTATTTGGCTACACAGTTACAGTCTTAAGGCCATAAAGTGTCCAAGGTAACACATCAGCAATCGGGTACCTTCACTGGAGGATGGCCAGTGGCGTCCGGAAAACCTCTGTTAGCTGGGAAGGCAGCTGGCATCTGCTCCAAAGTTCTGGTTTCAAAATGGCTTTCTCCCAGGACGTTCCTCTCTAGCAAGCTTGCTCCTCTTCAAAATGTCACTTACAGCTGCACTGAGTTCCTTCTCTTTGAGTCAGCTCATTTATATGGCTCCTCTGATCAAGTCCCACCCTGAATGGGTGGGGCTATGACTCCATGGAAATATCCCATCAGTTACCATCTACAGTTGGGTGGGGCGTATCTCCATGCAAACAACCTAATCCAAACGTTCCAACTAAATCCGCACTATTATGTCTGCCCCACAAGATTGCATCAAAGAATATGGCTTTTTCTGGGGGACATAATACATTCAAACCGGCACAAGGTATTAACCCATTTTTACAAATGAGAAAACCGACTGTTAGAGAGATGGTATAACTTGTCCAAGGTCCTACAGCTAGTAAGTAACTGGCAGGGTAGGGTTTTAAACCTGTAAATGTCTGACTCCAAAGTCTAGGGTCTGAGTCACACCATGTTTGATTTTAAAAAAGCGCATAAATGATGATTAGGGATATCAAGGCAGAAGCATCTTCAGGTGGAGAAAACGGGAGTATGAGACTGGAGACCTGAATTTAGTCTCCATTGTACTGTTCTAACAGCTTGTTCCCACTTCAAGACTTTTGCAATCACTGGATTCCCTATCTGGAACTCTCTTCAGATCTGCTCTTGGCTGGTACCTTCTCTTTTTTCAGGTCTTATGTCAATGGCTACCTGTTCAGGAGGCCTTCCCAGACTTCCACAATTTAAGGTAGCCCTTCACCCCAAACCCATATGTTCAACAATTTCATCCTATTTTATGTTCTTTAGGGCCCCTATGACTCAGATATTATCTAGTTTGTGTGTCTTCTTTTTGTGTTGGTTGGACTCCCCCATCAGGGTGTAAACTTCATGAGAATAGGGCCTTGTCTAGTTTTTTATAACCTCAGCCCTGGTACATTGCAAACCCTCAGAAAATATATATTGAATGAATGAACATTTATTTCCCTTATCTGAAAAAAAGAGGAGGGGTTTGATTCTCTGAGATCCCATCTAGATATAACACTTAGAGTTTCTGCCTAGTGGTCAAAGTAAGTACCCTCACTGCTAAACTTAGATTCTGACTACACACAATGTACTTCCATCCCTCGGATTTTTTTTTATTTATTTATTTTTATTGAGATTGTTCACATACCATACAATTATCCAAAGATCCAAAGTGTACAGTCGGTTGCCCACGGCACCATCATACAGCTGTGCATCCATCACCACAGTTAATTTTTTTTTCAATTTTCAGAACATTTTCGTTACTCCAGAAAAGAAATAAAGACGCACAAAAAAAGAAAACTCAAATCCTTCCATACCCCTAACTACTCCCCCCTCCATTATTGTTTCATAGTATTGGTATAGTACATTTGTTACTGTTAATGAAAGAGTGTTAAAATACTACTAACTGTAGTATATAGTTTGTAATAGGTATATATTTTTTCCTATATGCCCCTCTATTATTAACTTCTAGTTATAGTGTCATACATTTGTTCTAGTTCATAAGAGAGCTTTCTAGTATTTGTACAGTTAATCACAGACATTGTCCACCACAAGATTCAGTTTTATACATTCCCATCTTTTAACCTCCAACTTTCCTTCCGGTGACATATGTGACTCTGAGCTTCCCCTTTCCACCACCTTCAGACACCATTCAGCACTGTTAGTTATTCTCAGAATGTGCTACCATCACCTCTGTCCATTTCCAAACGTTTAAGTTCACCCTAAATTGAACATTCTGCTCATAATAAGCAACCACTCCCCATTCTTTAGCCTCGTTCTATGTCCTGATAATTTACATTTCATGTCTATTAGTTTATGTATTATAATTAGTTCATATCAGTGAGACCCTGCAATATTTGTCCTTATGGGTCTGTCTTATTTCACTCAATATAGTGCCCTCAAGTTTTCATCATCAACCCATTTTTTCAAAGACAGTTTTGTTCACACACCATACATTCTGTCCTTAGTATACAATCGATGGTTCCATGTATAGTCATATATTTATGTATTCACCACCATCGCCACTATCTGTATAAGGATATCTCCATTTCTTCCATAAAGGAGGAGGAAGAGTCAAAGAGGGTAGAAAGACAGGAAAAAAAGAAAAAAAGAAAAAGAAAAAAAACAAAACATGACAGCTAGGAAGGAACAAAAGGAAAGATAGCACTAAACTGAAGTAGAATAAAGAGTCAGACAACATCACCAATGCCAGGAGTCCCATACCCTTCTCCCACGTTCCTCCCCCCCAAATGCATTTAGCTTTGGTATATTGCCTATGTTATATTAAAGGAAGCATAATACAATGTTTCTTTTAACTGTAGTCTCTAGTTTGCATTTATTGTATTTTCCCCCAATTCCACCCCATTTTAAACTCCTTACAATGTTGACATTCATTTGTTCTACCTCATGTAAAAACATATTTGTACCTTTAATCACAATTGTTGAGCACCCTAGGTTTCACTGAGTTGTACAGTCCCAGTCTTTATCTTTCCTCTTTCCATCTGGTGTCCAACGTGCTCCTAACCGTCTTTCAACCATACTCACAGTCATCTTTGTTCAGTGTACTTACATTGCTGTGCTATCTCCCAAAATTGTGTTCCAAACCTCTCACTCCTGTCTTTTCCTTTCTGTCTGTAGTGCTCCCTTTAGTGTTTCCTGTAGAGCAGGTATCTTGTTCACAAACTCTCTCATTATCTGTTTGTCAGAGAATATTTTAAGTTCTCCCTCATATTTGAAGGACAGTTTTGCTGGATATAGGATTCTTGGTGGTTTTTCTCTTTCGGTATCTTAAATATGTCACCCAACTTCTTTCTTGCCTCTATGTTTTCTATTGAGAAATATGTACATAGTCTTATCAAGCTTCCTTTGTATGTGATGGATTGCTTTTCTCTTGCTGCCTTCTGGATTCTCTCTTTATCTTTGACGTTTGATAATCTGATTATTAGGTGTCTTGGTGTAGGCCTATTCGGATCTATTCTGTTTGGGGTACGCTGCACTTCTGGGAGCCATAATTTTATGTCCTTCATAAGAGATGGGAAATTTTCATTGATTATTTCCTCTATTATTGCTTCTTCCCCCTTTCCCTGCTCTTCTCCTTCGGGAACACCAATGACACATATATTCCTGCATTTCGTTTTGTCCATAAGTTCCCAGGGATGTTGCTCATATTTTTCCATTCTTTTCTCCATCTGCTCCTTTGCGTGTAGGCTTTCAGGTGTCTTCTTCTCCAGTTCCTGAGTGTTTTCTTCTGCCTCTTGAAACCTGCTGTTATATGTCTCCATTGTGTCCTTCATCTCATGTGTTGTGTCCTTCATTTCTAGAGATTCTGTTAGTTGTTTTTTTGAACTTTTTATTTCTACCTTATGTACACCAAGTGTTTTCATTATACGCTTCATCTCTTTTGCCATATCTTCCCTAAACTTTCTGAATGGATCCAGCACTAGTTGTTTAAATTCCTGTATCTCAGTTAAAGTGTAAGTTTGTTCCTTTGACTGAGTCATACCTTAGTTTTTCTTAGTATAGGTTGTAGTTTTCTGTTGTCTAGGCATCTGGCCTCCTTGGTTACCCCAATTAGGTTTTCATAGACCAGAACGGGCTCAGGTCTTGGAAGGAGTAGTTTCAGGTCTTCCTAAAGGTATGTCTTAGAAGATTGGTACACCCTGTGAGGCCTCAAGTCACTGTGCTTTTCTGCCCAGCAGGTGGCGCCCATCAGCCTGTCACTCCCGACTGTTGTAAGGAGGTGTGGCCCATGGCTGTTTTCCCCCAGGATCTGGGGTCTGGTTCTGAATGGAAGGTGGATAGTAGAGCTTGGCACCACCTCTTTCCTCTTAGGGAAGATATACTCCCTGGGGAGAGATCATTTGCATTTGAATAGTCTCTGGCTCTGCTATTTCCACCTTTGTCTGGGTCTGAGTGCTGGGAATTGAAAATGGCTGAGGCTTTCTCCACTGAGCCAAAAAACAGACAGAAAGCCCCCTTCAGGGTTAGTCTGTGCCCCCTCTCATTTTCACCTGTCGGTCAGAGACAGCACCCAGTCCTCTGGGCTCCCCCTCCCTCCCAGAGAGGTCCTCTGCTCTCCAAGGTTAGTCATCACCTAAAGCCTCTGTCTGCTTGTTGGGGATTCATAACTTGTATTGAGCAGTCCACATTTGCTAATTGAAACACCTGTTGGAGCTCAGCTGAGCTATATTCGCTTGCTTAGAGAGAGCTGCTCTGTAGTCATGAGGCTTTGCAGTTCAGTCCTTGGGGGGAGGGGCTCCCAGCTTGGATTCACAGTTTTTACTTACAGATTTTATGCTGCAGTCTCAGGCATTCCTCCCAATTCAGTTTGGTGTATGATGAGTGGACAGTCACATTTGTTCCCCTGCAGTTATTCTGGATTATTTACTATTTGTTCCTGGTTGTTTATTAGTTGTTCCAGGGGACTGACTAGGTTTCATTCCTTTCTATGCCACCATCTTCTTCCATCTCCCCATCCCTTGGATTTGCCCAAGTTCATGGAATCTGGGAAAAGAAAAAAGAAAATAAAGCTAAAGTAGGAAATAGAGTGACCCAAAATATTACAAATGAGCTCCTTCTACCTGGAGTTGCACCTCCCTCTTCCATCCCTGTCCCACTTTTTTTGTTTGTTTTTTTGTTTGTTTGTTTGTGGAAGTTATATCTCTGGCCTACCCCATATTGGATGGATTTAACGTTGATGCAGCGCCCAGGTTTAAGCCTGTCTTTTCAAGTCTAGTCCAATTTGTCTGCAGCTGAGAACCGTCTGGAAACTTCAACTTGGATGATCTCCTCCCTCCAATTACTAAACTCCATTTCACATCCTTTGGGTCAGCCTCCCTTCCTCAAGGAAGCCTTTCCTGGCTGCTAGATTAATCTAGACCCCAGTTCCCATTCCGTGTTCTCCCATTGTGCTAGGAACCATCAGCTTATTGTCTGCTTCCTCAGTAGAGTATTAACCTCATGAGGACAGAGACCACTGTCTTGTTTGACACTGTCCCCAATACCTAGCACAGTGCCAGCCACATTGTAGGCCCTCTGTAAGTGTATGTTGAAAAGAAGAATGAATGAATGCTTCTGTTGATTAAATGGTTCCTCCTTCTCATCATTCGACTTTGTTACTCAAGGTAAACGCATTGAATGCAAGTTGCTTTGTACCAAAGAGACTCTTATGAGGTGGTTCTCAACCCTGGCTCCATATGAACAATTTTGGGGAGCTTTAAAAAGACTGATGCCTGGGTCCTACCCACAGAGATTCTGATTTCTTTGGTCCGGGATGTGACCTGGGCATCAGGATTTTAAAAGCTTGCTGGAAGATTCTTATGTGCAGCCAGGTTGAGAACTGCTGGTTTAAGTTTGCAGAATTCTTTCCTTGATTTGGTCTATAAAGGCCTGAAGCAGCCATGGTGAGACAGAGCTGGGATTTAATTCAGGCATATTGTATGGTTCTTGGAAGTTTAAAAGGTACTTTCACATCTGTTATTTGATCCTGATAATAACAAGCTAAGGGATCTGCTCTCTGGTTTAAATAGTCCCTTAAGGTGTGATGACTCTTAAAAATCTACATCCTGTCCTTGTTCCTCACTGCATACCGATATCTGACACCTCCTAGACCAACCGTCCTACTGGTTGCCCAGTAGCTCTGGTGGTGAGCTAGTTATCTTATGGGACCCCTTCTTAAACTACTTAGCATTTTACAACCTCGCATCATCCTCTTATGGCTGTGGCCTCCTGCCTCCCAGCTATAGGCCTCAAGCTCCCCATATCTCTCCATTCTGTGCCTCTTTTTCCTTCTCTTGGCCACTGCCCCACGTCAGAGTTCCTCATTGTTCCTTGCTAGGTTGTTGCCATCAGCTTGCCCAGCTTCTCTGCCTCCCTCATCCCCCAAGGTTACCTCAGTTATCTCGCTGGGTGCAGACTGATTCTGTCCCTGCCTCCCGGTTCTTCCCTAGCACTAGCAGTCACATCCAGGCACCTTATCAGGGCATTCAAGACTCTTCGTGGTCTGATCTTTACCTGTACTTCTTCCAGGAAATCCTACAACTTCTCCACTCCAGCCACATCACACGACTGGCAGGTCCTGGGTCTGTGGAGCACTTCTGTGCCTTTATGCATCTGCCATTATATTGTCCTCTTGGAAGACTTGTCCCTACAATTTTCAGTCTTTCAAAATGCTTTCTCTCCAGTGTTGCCCTCTCTGAGAATCCCTGAGCATGTTAAGGGTCTCAGTTTGGGTTAGGGTGTTCTCTCTTCTCTTAAGAGTTAATAGTCGGTGGTTGAGGCTTAGGCATTCTTTATGTGTAGTAGGCACTTAACCCTTTGTTGAATTGAAGGGAGGAAGGAGGGGTGTTTATATCCGTGGTTATCGGAGAATAAACTGAATTGTGGGTAACCTTCAGAGGGCATCCTAGACAACTGTTGAAGACACTGCAGCCAGGTTAACTTCTGCCCATCGTATTAGCCAGGAAATAGGTTTGATCAATAATGTGGCCCTTTGCATACAAAGAGGTTCCATGGCCTGCTCCAGGCCTGCTCACAAGAATCTTTGAAATGATCCAGGCATGTCCATGAAGCAGGTGCTGCTAGTGTGCACAGCCAAGAGCTCACAGCCCTAGTGTGTGTAGGGTGGAGAATCTATGTAGGCTGACGTCACTGGTGGTCAGGCAGGGAGGGCTAGGGCATTTGGTTTCTTTCTTAATAATGATGATTAACGTTGAGCAGGTGCTGACAGAGTGCCAGGTACTGGCCAGAACCAGGAGGGGCCCGCATATGGGGCTTACAGTCAGAGTCCTACTGTTTTGCACCCGCTGTGAGCCAGGCCTTCTGTGTGGTCCCAGTTAGACATGGAGCAGACAAGCCCTAGAATTACCACGTTTGGCAAAGAGCTAAGGACGGGGTTAGGATTATATGCCATGACTGAAGGGTCTCAGTCCACCCAGCCCCAGCCCTTCTGTGGAAGTTTTCCTTCGTTGTCAAGTGTTTCCTTTCCACCTCTTAGGCTATGCAGTTCTGGAGGGCTGTGTTCTTCTTGGTTGTCTTCAAGTCAAGTTCCAAGTCCTCAATTCCTTTGTGAAATTGATCTGCAGGAGTACTATTAAATAACGATTCTCCATTGAATTTGTTCCCTGATTAATGCAAGGGAAAGCATGGTCTGTGTGAGGCTCAGCACTGCTGCTGTGTTGTCCTGACAGGCATCTGACACCAAGACTGGTGTGGTACAGATTCTGGATCTTATTTCTCCAGAGCCTAGCCCTAATATTTATTCAGGTGTTTCTTTTCCTCTGTAGATGCCTTAAAAAAAAAAATAAAAAAAAAGTCGTCTATTAATTTGGCTTAGGTAAAAACTATACTTTGTTTTTTGGGGAAGGGGGAGCCTGACTCAGCTCAAGGTGAGCACTTTTGTTCATGTTCATGGGGACAGCTGCCGGAGCTCCTTTTGCATGCGACCTCATATACCATTTTCCTTTCTCTTGCTGTGCTTCTCTTCCCCTCCTCCTCTTTGTTTTTCCTTTTCTAATTCCTCTTCCCTTCTCATTCTTCCCTGACTGTACAGGCTGCCATGGACATTGCTTACCCTGCTTGTGGCAGGCAGGTTCCTGAGCCCTCTGGGGGACAATGTACATGGTGCCCCACCACACCCCCAGTGGCTTTCCTCTGCAGCTGAGCCCACTGATGTATGGAGGAGGTGGCCCACCTCCTGACCCCTGACCCTGGCCATCTGCATTAATTAGAGTACATTGATTTATTTATAAGCACCAAGCCTTCAGCAGAAAAATTCTGCCCCATCCTTCTGGGTAGCACAACTGAAGGGCTGGTCTGAAGATGTTCTAGCAGCTAAAGAATTTCAATAATCTCCCCCTGTTCTTATCATTTACAGAGTGGTGGAAATATGTGAACTAATTATCTAACATATTTATAACATTTTCTTCTAGTGTATTTATTTTTGAAACCTTGAGTCGTTCCTCAATAAATATTTTTCCATTAGTTGTGCTTTTCTATCAACTTCAGTTGTCTGAAATAATAAACTGGCTCACGTGCCCCTTCTAACTCAGAAATGCGTTCGCCCTTTTCTGTTGGGGGGTCTGCTGCCAGTTCCTCTGTAGGATCATAAAAAGAGGGAGAGGGAGATCAAGTTATCTTAGAAATATGGAAGAGCTCCCATTCTTATTAAATTCCACTAACGAGGCTATTAAATGTCATTTGTCATTTGACGCTCTGTGAATATTTTCTTTTGTAAGTAGGAAGTCTGGTCTTGTGATTATCTTAGATAGACACCTTTACTTTTTTCCCCATTAGAGTTGAAAATCATGGCTGCGGGAAAATTTGCAAGCCTTCCCAGAAACATGCCGGTGAATCACCAGTTCCCCCTGGCCTCATCCATGGACCTTCTAAGCAGCAAGTCATCTCTTGTTGAACATCGTCCAGATGCCTATCAAGATGTGTCTATACATGGCACCCTTCCACGGAAGAAAAAAGGCCCGCCTCCCATAAGGTCCTGCGATAACTTCAGTCACATGGCTACCCTCCCTCATTCCAAATCTCCACGGCAGAACTCACCTCTGACCCAGGACGTTATCCAGGAGAACTCACTGCAAGACTGGAAAGGTGATACCTTCACCTTCAGGTAACTTTTTAATTTCACAAGTGAAAATGATTTGTCTTTTAAAAGTCTTTTTATTATGCAAAATGTCAAACGTACACAAAGTAGAGTGAATAATTTCATTCACCCCCATGGACCCATCAAGCTTCAACAGTTGGTGACTCACGGCCATCTGCTTTTTCTCCTGTGTTATTATTTGAAGCAAATCTCGGACCTCATTTTATTTTATCTGTAGATCTTTTGGCATGTGTTGTTGACAGATAAGGACTCTTATTTTAAAAATATATAACTGCAAAAAAAGAAGAAAGTTAAAAAATATAACTCCAATACATTATAACACCTTAAAATTTAATTTCTTAATATATATATGAGTGTATTTTTAAATCCAACTTCCTGTATCAGTAAGTCCCTTAAAAGGAAGCATGGGTGTGTGTGTGTGTGTGTGTGTATACTTTTTTTTTTTTTATCAGATTCTGGACTACATCTATCCAATTCTTTAGAGATGCCAGAATGCTAGAAATCACAACCTGAATCTGCTTGGATTTAATTTTCAACATGTGTGTATTCATTATCAAGTCAGCTTCAGAATACTCTAGGATAAGAATTGATTTCTCCCACTTATTTGCCAGGGATCTGAGTAAACAGGCCTTATGGTTGTAAATGCTTTTTCTGGGTTTGTAATTGGCTTACGTGATTGGTTTCTGCTTGTTGGAGCTAGTTTGGGAACTCTGCACTCCTTTTCCAGTAGGGAAGATCAGCAACCTGTGATGCTATCAGGCAAAGAATGGGGCAGTTTCTTCTGTTGTATCTCCTGGTTGTGTCTCTTTTTATCCAACCCTGTAGCAAAGAAAACCACTTTGATCCTACTTCATTTATTTGTTCAGTATCTCTATATTGCACACCTGTATTAACTAGAGTACATTCATTTTAAAAGCACCAGGCCTTGATCAGGAAAACTCTGCCCAGTTCCTCTGAGTATCCTAACAGGAGGGCTGTTCTGACATTGAAGACATTCTAGCAACCAAGTCATTCCAGTAATCTGCTCTAGCGCTTTTATAGGGTGGTAGATCTATGTGAACTAATAGAATAGCAATGGAGCATCTGTAGCAATGTCCTCCCAGAGCTGATATTCTAGTGAAGGACCCAGATTATGAATGCAAGTAAATAAGTAAGATAATTGCAGATTAATAGTAACTGCTATAGAGGAAATAGAATGATATGCTACAGATTTCTTAGGCATGGTGTCTTTTTTGATAGGTGGTCAGGTCTCTGAGGGAGATGGTATTTAAGCTAAGACCTCCATAATGAGAGAAGACAGCCATGGGAAGCACCCACGGAAAGCTGGTGCAGGCTTAGAGAAAGCAAGTGCAAAGGACCCAAAGTGAAAAAAGTTTGACTTGTTTGAGAAACTGAAAGGAAGCCGGTATGGCCTGTGGCTAGTGTCTAGTAAGGTGAGAGGAGAATAGAGTAAAATTTTGGTAGACAGCTAAGCAGGCAAGAGTTCAGAATAAGTTTTAGTTGTATAATTGCAGTAGTATAACAAGAAAATTAAGTGGAGGCCTAGATATTTATTTGTAGAGATTGCAGAAGAGCACTGAAGTGTTCCTGACACTGGACCAAAAGGTTCCCTGCAGTATCCTGGGGGTTTGAAGGCCATGGACCGTCTCTGTAAAATTTAGGGGGGTGACCTCTCAGTTCAGAGAATGAGTGGGCTGCCAGTTGCTGAGACAGGTAAATATGGAGGTGCGCACCTGTGCGGAATCTTGTTGCTGTCTCCCACCATTGACACTTAAATGGCCAGGATGCAGAAGATGGGAAACCACTGTTCCCCCTTATGAAGGATATGAGGAGGCAAAGAAAAATAACTTTTGACCAGCCGAAAATGAGCACAAATGCCAGGCCGCGGGATGTGGAGTCAGAGCCAACTGGCTTATTATGGGCTACATTTTATGGATTAATTTAAACTCTGTGTTGCGCTAGGTATCTACTATGTACCAGATATGGACAGTTCCCACATTCATTCCCTGAAGTTCTGAGGTCCTGGCTGGGTGCCAGCTCTTACAAGGGGAAACTTGGGGAGGGGCAGATATTGGAGTCACCTTTCCTATCTTGAGGAAGTTCTTGATAAACACCCATCCAAGCCATCAACCTGCCACAGTTCAGAGTTTCTTGATTTGGAAACTGACAGTGGTCAGGTCTCTGTAAAAGATCTTATCGAGGTTGGCACAAGTCCTGAGTTTGAAGTCCAGGCTCTGGAAGACTTGAACACTGCTGCTTTAGGTTTGTTTATGATTCAGAACTACGTGAATCCAAATTCACATCTTTTTTTCCTACCTTAAGATATTATATTCTTAAGGATGAATGTGGGAAGAAGCAAATGTGTATTCTTCAAAACCATGCCAACTGAGGAAGCATGCAGATGTGTCAAAGGATCATAAAGTCCCAGTCCTTCCTAGTGTTATATATCAATTTATTTTATTTACTTACAATTTTAAAAAAATCTGAGGAATTTGTAGATATATATATATATATATATATATATATATATATATATATATATATATATGTATGTATATTTTCCCCCCTTTGGAGTATTCCTAATAAGATTACGAGCTGCCTCAGTTCCTTTTTGGAACAAGCTAGTATATAAGCAAATAAAATTTTTGCCTGTGAAAAGCTAAGGGGAAGCAGGATGAATGAGGATCCCAGGCTCCAAAGTGAGGTTTTGCCTAAGGTGCCACCATAGAAATTCAGTGACACAAATAGAGTTCTGCTCCTGTTCAACTCTTATAGCTTAAAGGAGCTGTGAAAATACCAACCACTCCCTCCAGCTCACTTATTGCTTGGGAGCTGGGAGCCAAGTGTGCCTTGAAGTTATGGTTTGGGTTCTGTCTCCAGGGAGCTAGGGACTGGTGAGGTCTACACTTTTTTTTTTTTTTTTTTTAGGTTTTTTTTTTTTTTAATTAAAGTAAAAGTCATGTTAACATAAAATTAACAATTTCTAAGTGTACAAATTCAGTGGCATTTAGTACATTTACAATGTCCAATCACCACCTCCATGTAGTTCCAAAACATTTTCTTCACCCCAAAAGAAAACCCCGTACCCATTACGCAGTTGCTCCCTATTCCCTGGTGAGGTCTACGTTTACCAAGATTGTTCATTTGGGGGGGTTATTTCAGGTAATTATTTTTGGCCTCACTTGTTTCTTTTCACAGTGAATTTAGGGGTTTAATTTTGATTTACAGTGACTTACTCAGATACCAAGTCTGAAAGTCTCCTGTTTCACCGTGTTTGCTGTTGGGACTATGATAGTCGGTGGGGCCATCTCGGAGAGCCCAGACCCTGTACCCTACCTCGTGCTGAGGGAAACCCTCCAGACAAGCAGTGCCTCATCTTATGAAATACTCTGATAAGTTGCAAGTTTGCCATTTTCCCAAAAATATATTTACCTTGTTAATCATGAAAAAGTCACCTTTAATTTAATTGACTATTAATTGAACATCCACCCTGTAAGAGGTCCCAGGTAAAACAGAGGAAGTCTCTCGTTTCACCTAAAAGTTTGCATTATGAAGCTATTGTATCCACGTGTCATAGCCACATGAATTATTCATCTCTTACGTTTTATAGTTTTAAAATATTTTAAAGGAAATGTTCATATATGGTCTTTAAAAAGTCTTCTCTCCAAACCTTTCTTTTTATGTGTGTGTTTATATGTATGTGTGTGTATATATATATATATATTAAAAATTTTATTTTGGTAACATGTATGCAATATAATACTTCCATTTTAACCACTTTCAAGCATACAGTTCAATTCATGGATGTTAATTACATCCACAATGCTGTGCGACCATCACCACCCTCTATTACCAAAACTCTTCCATCATTCCAAACAGAAACTCTGTACCCATTAAGCATTAGCTCCCCACATAAATTGTCTTTTATGGAATTGTAACCCAGTGAGTGAGACATAGCAGATTTTACCATGAGCATCGTTATCACCATTGTCATCATTTACAGTTGAGAGAGTAGGTTTAGGGGTGTTGACGCACCTAAGATCACATCCCAGAAGGTGGCTGAGCTACGATTAGAACCCAGAAAGTACTGTAGCACCTTGCCCAGACACTGTGCTCCACAGCCTCTCTGCAGTGTTGGCACCTGCTCTGGGCATCCTTTGAGCTGTTTTCTTGCACAAAAGGGGTTAATCTCAAGTCTGAATCCAGTGTCTTGCACACCTTACCTTGGGGAGACTGGCACCCTGGCTACCAAGAGCTTTCAAGAGGAGTTGGTCCACTCGTCCAGAGACTGTATCTCTTGGTTTTTTTGTTGTCTTGGCTGACCTTGGATGTACTTGTGGTTTTGAAAGGTGGCCAAAGCCAGGGAGCTCTTAAACCTGCTGCCTGATGTCACAGAAGGAGCCTTTGTTCCACAGACAGAGCAAGGCTTCTCTGGGAGTTTCGCAGACTGGACACGTTTGTCATTAGCTGATGCCCTGTCAGTTCCTCTTCAAAAGTGAATCTTTATTGGAATCTGGGATCTTCTTTGGGCTGGGAGGGTCCTGGCTCCTGCTGTTGAGATGTCTGTGGTGCTGGTGTAGCTGTGAGATCAGTACTTGGAGCCCATTCTGGGTCCTTTCCCTGCCTGTGGGTACGTGGAGGCTCGCATTCTTGGGAACAGCTGCCATGTGCCTAATTCCTTCTGCCCCTTGTGCTGTGGGGAGCATGTGGTGGGACAATGTGGTGTTTCTTCAGTTTGCATGAGTGGGGTTGACTGACTAGTCACAAGTGTTTTCACGGATGGTGGCCAGAAAGTCTGCAAAATGTTCCCAAGTTAAAATCCAGTACACTTACCCAGGCAGTAAGTAACCTATCATGTCACTGTGTGAGACCTTCAAAGTTGAAGCAAGAATGTAGGCGTATCTATGCAGACTTTTCTCTAGACACTGATTTAAAGACCTCAATCTGGGCTACATCAATGCCCTCATATGAAAAATTGCTTCATTTGTCCCTCTTCAGAACCACCAAGTTCTGTAACTACTGCTCTCTCCTTAACAAAGAGAGCTGTTCCCCCAGACATGCAAATAAATCAGCCTTTAGCTCAAAATTAATCAGAAAGATCTACAATGTGAAGGTTCACATGCAAACATCTACAGTTTATTTATAAATGGGCATGTCTGTGGTCTGCAAATTGGAACCTTTTCATGCACAGTGGAAAAGTTGGATTTAGATTTTTTTTTTATTTCACAGTTAATAGGAGGTACACTTTTGAGTCAGCAGAGTGACAGTGGCTTTTTTAACAGCCTCAGTTCAAGAATGTCTCTAGAAAGTGTTAGTCCACATATTGAGTTTTTATTTTTTAAAGACTCAAATGGAAAGTGTCCCTTGGTGTTTGAACACAGCTGCTGTGGATGGGTCAGTGAATTCCGAGGAATGGTGCGTGTCCGGCCTCAGTGGCCCCTGGTGTGCTGGGGCCAGGAGCAGCTGGGTCAGCGGTGGGCTGGGCCCTGCCGAGTACCAGGGGGTGCCTCTTGATTAAGGGAGACGAGGGCATGGGAAATGACTGCAGGTCTGTCAGCTGCCCTGACAGTAGTCCTAAATCCTCTACTGACAAGGATGATTTCAACCTAAAGGCTGGGGTCTGTGCATTCTCAGCTGTTCTTCTGGGGAAAACTGAAGAATTTTTTTTCTGTAACTGATTGCAAACCACAACCAAGAAGATGATCAGAGAATTACACAAAACAATCCTTGTTGAGTGTAGCTGCTTCTCTGGCCAGGCCCCCTGAGGACAGACCTGCTTTAAATCATGTTTTTTCAGGCCTCCTGCATGCTGTTTGGGAAAGGTCAGGTTTTTTAGTATTCTGGAGTCAGAGACTTGAGAGTTTTTCCACACTCCTCAGTGTATGTGAAAACACATTGTAAACAGAAGGCGCTCTGTAGTTATACATTGTTATTCATGTTTTTATCACGTGAGGTTTGGGGAACAATCCCACTGTGTGAACTAGGGCAAGTCCCAACTATAAAATGGGGGGAGGGGGATGAAGATACCCACCTCTGAGGAGTGCTGTGAAGGTTAAATGTTTACTAACTATGAAGGCTCCACTGAATGTCTGTGCTCTGACTTTCCCACTTAAGCCTGGTGCCCTGTTCTGGGCATCTGGGTTGAGCAGGTCGTGCCTGCACTCAGCTCCCTCCTGGGATGTTTATTTTCTCCTGCCCCAACTCTGCTCAATATCTGACCCTGAAGGCCATTGCTGCCTTTGCTGGGTTGTTGACATAACCATAGATATCAAAGAAAACTGCTAACAACTTTAGCGCTCGTTCCAGCAACCACACTGGGGTAGCTTTGGGACTTTGGATAAATTACTGTTTGGAATCACCACGTCCTCTGAGGCTGGCGGTAAGGATCAAATACAATCACCTATGGGAGCTCCGAGCACAGAACCTGGCATGGAGAAGGGGCTCAGATGTTAGGTTTCCTTCCTTCCTTCCTTCCTCCTGGAAGGCTGGAGCTGGGAGGCTTCTAATCCTTGTGTGTAACCTGAGATCACGTTCAGTGCCTGCGGCTGAGGTGGGAGCAAGTTTCCCACATGTTGATGGAGTCTGGCTGGAATCCCTCTCTGGTCTGCCTGAAGCTGCCCTACAGCAGTGCGACTTGGCCTCTGGCCGTTACAAGTATAAAACCACACTGCACTATAATATCAGCACAGCATTGCACCAAAACACAAAGCAGAGCCTGTCTTCAGTGACCTGGCCCCGAGCCCTTGACTGATTGTCTTAGTCCTTTTATTTATGTCAGTGCCTTCTATTTAATGTCAGTGTCTTCGCATTTATTCTTTCTCCCAACAAGAATTTCTTGAGCTTGTTTTGTGCCGGGCATTGTGCTGGGTACCAAGGACACAGGGGAGAATGAAACATATGTGGGCCCTGCCTTAGGGGGCTCCCAGTTCAGGGGGCCCATGCACAACTGCGTTGACAGATACTAATGGCAGCGTGAGGGGCGTGAGTTTGGTTATGTCAAAGAGTCCTGGGTTCCTGAGATGGGTGGAAAGGAGGGCTCTCTGGGGAAACTGAGACTTGAAGGGTGAGGAGCTTGCATGAAAAGAGCAGTGGTAGAAGGAACAGCTTGGGAAAAGGCCTAATTGAAGGCAATAAAGGTATTTCCCAGGTGATGAGATGGGCCCAGTGTGACCAGAGTGAGGTGATGGGGGAAGTGGCTCAAAAAGCACTTGTTAGAGATAAGCAGTGGCCAGATTCATGCAAAGACTTCTGGGCCTGGGATGTCCGGTATGGAGACTGCTGACCACAGGGGGCTATTGAGCACTTAAACCATGGCTAGTCCAAACTGAAATGTGTTGAAAGTGTAAGACACACCAGATTTTGAAGATGTAATATAAAAAAAGAATGTAAAATATTTATAGCTTTTTGTTGATAATGTGTTGAAATGATACTATTTTTGAAGTATTAGGTTAAATAAATTATTAAAATTAAGTTCATGCATGCCTTTTTGCTTTTTTATTTTCTTAATTTGGCTATCAGAAAATTTAAAATTACATATGTGACTCATGGTGTATATCTATTGGACAGCACTGATCTAGGCCTCAGTTAGGAGTTTAGATTTTTTCTGAAGGGCAAAAGTAAGTTCTTAAAGGGCTTTAAGGATGGGAATGGCATGATGAGTCAGTTTTTGAAAGACTGATTTGTCTCTCCATGGAGAACTGAGGGGGAAGAGGGGCAGGAGGTTGTTGAAAAAGGACAGGGAGCAGTGTGGGGGTCTGCATTATGGTAGTGACAGAGGAGATAAAAGTGGAGATATATTTTGCAGGTAGAGTCTATTGGGCTTACTGATGGTTGGAGGTAGTGGGGTGTCACACAGAAGAGTGACAGCCAAGCATGGCTTAAGTCGTAGGATGTGTGGGTTGGGAGTGTTTACTGAAAGAATGGGAGAGGAACAGGACTTTGGCTGCTTTTGTTGGTGTGTGTGGGGTCATGGTAGTTTGCAGGGAATCTAGACATCCGTTTTTGGTGTGCTAAGTTTGAAATTCATGTGTATCTAATTGGAGATGTTCAACATTGGTTTATGGGCTTGTAGCTCTGGAGAGAGGTCTGAGCCAAAATTATAAAATTAGGATCCTACATAGAAATGGAATGAAAGCCATGGAAAAGCACCCCATCACCAAGGGAGTGATCTGAGTTAGACTAAAGGGAGGGGCTCTAGGGCCTCAGCCCTGAGAAATCCCTGTATCATCCAGGAAGGCTGAGAGTTTGGGTTGCTGGGGAGCAGAAAAATGAGGCAGGAGTTGCATGGGGTTAGTGTTGGAAAGAGGGTTTTCTTTTGTTTAAGATAGGAGACAAAATTCAGTAGGCAAAATCCAATCTTCTAAGCATGTAATCACACAAAGCACATCTTTTTCATCACTTGATTCTAAAATAATTTTGGTTTGATTAAAGTAGACATGTCCCCAGGGCCACCCTCCTCTGGGCCTGTCTCAGCTGCATTGAAGTTATTGTGATTGTGCTCCTGTGGCTCCTTCTGAACGGGTCCCAGAAGTTCACCGAGGACTGTAGACAGAGGTGGTACACAGACAGCTGCAGTTAGTGGTTGAGCTTTTGCCTGAGGGGTGACAACTGTTTTTCCAAGGTTTAGAGGACGGTGCCTGGCCCAGAAAACAAGTCACGGGCATGTGCTCCGATATCAGGGTGCCTGGGCAAAACCCTGTAGGACATTGTCTCAAAACCACAGCACTTTTATTCTACCTTTTGAATTAGCTGAGATTAAACCTTTATAAACACACTCCTTTAGGAGGGGTGGAGACCGGTCAACTGTTGATGGGATTGGTGGGAGCAGAGGAAAGAGAGAGAGATAACAGCCAAACAAAGCATCTGCTTTATCAAAAGTGCTGTGTTTGGACTTAGCCTGAAGCCTGATGATTCACTGATGCTAGGCCCTCTGACTACCAAGAGACATATTGGCCTTGATATGGTTTTTCTTCTTGCCCTTTTCAATTCTACTGACTGCTACTAAGTTAAGAATTCAACAGCTTTTATTAAGCTTAATGCTGTTGCTAGAATTCTGCCGAGCACATGTTAACCCGTGACTGGGTCGACTTTTTATCAACCCATATCACTTTGTACTAGTTTCACTATCGTGTAATATGCAGGATATTTAAATGGTGCTGTTTTAACATGATTAGGGAAACTGCCTGAGGGGGCAGATTAATTGCCATTCTTTTAATATATGCCATGAACAAATTAATCTGGCATTGCACAGTTTTCAGATGAGAAGCAGGAATTGGCTGTTGAAGTGAAAGAAGCGGAGTTCTGGAAGTAACTGGGACCTAAGTTCTCTTATGGACAGGGAGGGCAACGTGTCCTGTGATCTGAAGTCTATTCTGGGCTGTAAGAAGAAAGACAAAGTTGAGAGGAATGATAAAAAACAGCCCCAGTGGCCTGAGGCTCCAAAAGGGAAACACGGTTCAGGACAAAAACAATACTCTGGCCACAGTTCCAAATGAGGAAGAGGAATGGTGTGTTTATCCACGTAGCTCCTCTGTTTGAGGATGTGAATGAAAGATGGTCCCCAGCCTGGACTAACTCATTTAGAGAATTCCCCCCAGGTGGTAAGATGAGCCAGGGTCATTTTTATTTATTAATAAATGTGTTGAAAATCTGTATGCCAGGCTTTGCCCTAGGTGCTGGGGATTCAAAGGCCAAGAGGCTGGGGTCTCTGTCTCCTTAAGGAGTTCACAGCTCTAGGAGAAAGAGATGTCCCTCTTGATCCACTTGACCTACCAGCACCTGTTCTCTGCATCTTCTTTGCTACCAACCTAACCGCTCACCCAGTATACCCCTTTGTGTCTCTCCATTAGTTTGATAAGTATTTCTGCTGTTCTTGACCTCTGACATCAGCGTCTTTGCAGGTAGAATGTTCCTTTTTCTCCTTGACTGGGTGATGGGAGGTTGTACCTTCTGGATAACTGTTTCCTCAGGGCCTGCCTCTGCTGTGCTGTCCTGGGCTCAGATCCAGACACAGGAAAGGTCAGACCGTGCGACCTAAAGCCATATCAGATGGTGGCACTGAGCCATAACAGAAACAGTGAGCAGCGGTTGTGAAAAATGCTAAGGGCAACAAAAAGGGCCTTCAGAGCTTATGTTTGGAACAATAAGACCAAAGAGAGGGGGGATGTGAGGGAAACCACACTGCCAGGCTGTTTGGCTTGCATTTTTTCTGTCAAGGCAATGACGCCGGGTTGGAAAGAGTAGGACAGACGTGAGGAAGAGGATTGCCAACCTGCAGTAGATAAGGCCATTGCACAAGAGGCTCCAATGGCACCAAATGGGGCAAAGGAAGCCCCAAAGCCCATGAAGATGGAGGAACCTGAGCTCATCATGCAGTGCTGTAATGCTGCAGGAATGTGGGGATAATCAAGGTCTCCAGAAAAGATGACGATAGATAAATATCTCCATTTTCAAAACGAGAGCTAGGGAGATTAAATAAATCTACAAAATGTTGGGCTTGACATTGATTTCAGGAAATATCCTAAAAGGATCTTAAGAACAGTGACTCTTGAATACTTGGTAAAGGAAGCAGCAACCCTTCGGAGCCATCAGGGCTTTGCTAAAAGCAAGTCATACCAGATTAACTTCGCTTCCTGGGTAACTTGGTTGGTGGGTTAGAGGAATGTGGAGAAACTGTGTATGCAAATGACAGTCATATGTGATACCCTTGGGGTGAGAGGTTCAAGGTAGATAATAGCATAGGAAGTGAGTAGTAGACTTTGTCCTTAGCACCAGTCTATTTAGTTAAAAAAAAAATCATATAGATAATAATACTGACATAGAGATCATATTTGTGGATGACATGAATCTTGGAGAATAACTCGTATGTCAGAATGACAGAAATGAGTTCCCAAAGAGATCTTGGCATTTTGAAGCAGACCAAATCTAATTGGATAAAACTATGTATGGAGAGACAAAGATTTCCAATGGAGTCCAAAAACATTAATTAAAAAGGAAAGTAAGGGATTTGGTTTAATGGCCACATGTGAAAAATACTCTGGGATTTGGATAACTGCAACCTCAGAATGAGTCAGCAGCATGCCATGGTTGTCAAAGAAGCTAATGTGATTTCAGGAGCATTAATTGAAGTTTAAAATCCAGATCAAGGGAGGTGGTCACCCTTGGCTGCTCAGATCACATCTGGTGAATTGTTTTTAGCTGTAGGCATCAGATAAATCCCGCCCACATACTACAAAGCAGTGAGCTTCTGCCTAGACCTCTCTTCTGCTCTACAGCAGATATGTTGGTTTAATTATTAAGGAATATCCCTAAATTTCTTCTGTATTAGTGTAAAGGAACTTTTCAAGTCATGTGTTAATCCCAGGAATAAGCACCAATCCTTAATCCTGTTAAGTGCTGGCGAATCATACTTAATAAAGAAGATCGATAATATGTTGTAAGATGTGGAAGAGTGAATCTCTTCTCATTTATTTTGTAGGGTGATGGAACAAAAATATTTGCTAAAGTGCATATCTAGAAATGTTATTGTTCTCTGTGTTTAAAGCTGTATCCCTTTTAAAATAAACAAAGGCCTAGAGTGAGAAAGTAACTCTTTATGGGTACTTCAATGTGATTTCCCAATATCGGTAAAGAACCTGTTAGTCTAACCACATTTTAGCCATTTTTCTAAGAGATGCCATCTCTCCACTCACTAAGCTAACTCTGTTTTAAGCATCTCTTTCTTCTCTTTTTCTCATAAATAGATGGAAATGGCCCTGTGGTAAACTCTCTCTGTCCTTTAATTTATCTCCCTGATTAAATTTCTTCCTGGCATTTCACACGTGTCCAGAAAGATTCATTTTCAGTAGGAGCAGCCAGCCCTTCAGTGGCACTTTGAAAACATCTGTTTCCTTGGCTGAGGACCAAGCACTACCAAGAGGGCCGTGGCTCTCCATTGCTGAGGGAGTTCTGTCTGCCTCATCACAGTTAAGTCACAGGCCTGTGGCTTAATTATCTTCCTAGCGTGAGAGCCCATCAGTCCAGGAACATTTCTCTCTTGTTCTCTAACTCTCTCCAGTGTTGTTCTTCCCTTGGTGAGCCCATGGGGTGTGGAAAGTGAACGCTTGGGGTCTAGGTCTCCTACGCAGTGGAGAACACATGCGCACACACCTGTTCATTCATTCAAACCAACATTTATTGAGCAACTGTGTCCTGGGGATGCAATGTTGAATAAATATGGTCCTTGTTCTCACTGAGCCCAGTAAGGGAGATGAATGGGAATACACATGTTATATTGGATTTTAATTATTTGCCATCACAGTGTTTTATAATCCATAGAAAAGGAGTATCGAGGAGATGTTACTAATTCTGTGATTTGCAGGGTTGGTTGGAGGGAGTGGTTAGAGAAGTTAGGAATGAGTGGAGAGAGAGGAAGAGGGCTCCTGGCCTCAGGGAATTCCAAATAGTTTGGGTTTGTTGGAATATAAGGAACCAAATGTAGAGATGAAGCAGATAAGATGAGCGGGCCTTAGAACTCTGGGTATCATCTAATAACATAAAATGAGAATGCTAGGTTGCCCCACATAGTAATCTTACCTACTAGAACAGATGACCTTGTAAGGACTATAGTCTGGAGGGCTCAAAATCTCAAAATCTGTTGCTATCTCTTTCTTCCCCTTCTCTCTCCATCTGCACTTCTCCCTAATCAAGATTTTGAAATGTTGATGGAGTTTCATGCTGAGGATGTCCAGTTAATGCATGACCTCCAGAACAAGGTATGAATGCTCTAGATTCCAAGGCCAAATGGGCTAAAGCCATGAGATTGGCTATGGAGGACAGACTTTCTTCCAGTTGTTGGGTTCACCTTTCCTGATAATGTGACATACCCTGGTGTATGGGTTGGTTAAGAATGGTAGACCAGTAGACCCCAAGACTGCAGCATTTGTTTCTCCCTGACCCTACTGCTTCAGGTAAATAGAGAGACATACACTCAGCCTTCTGGTCATGCTTGTCTTAAGTGTTTTTGCATTGCATTTCAGTTCAGTGTTCCGGGAATGCGTTTATTCATGACTAAACACGGGCAAAGGAAGAACTCCATCCCAGCAATATAAGCCTTTTAATCTCTGCCCTCTATAAATTGCTGATCTAAGATTTTTGCATCATGCTTTCATACCCGTGAACTTTGCTGGACTTCGTAGATTCTTTTGCATATTCTAGCAAATAGTAGTTATTTGAGAATCTGGAAGAGTTTACAGTATAATTTTCAAGTAACAATTCCAAAGTTTGGTAGAACTTGCTAGTAAAAACATCTAGGCCCAATGTTTTCTTTGTGGGAAGATATTTGACTACTTATCTAACTTTTTAAATGATTAAAGAATGATGGAGATTTTCTGTTTCTTTTTGTGTCTGTTTTAGTGCTATTTTTCTAGAAATTTATTTTTTCCTAAGGTTTCAAATTTATTGGCATAACGATGCTCATTAAATTCTCTTACTGTGTTCTCTATTTATGATTTACTTCCTTTTCATTTCTATACTGTTTTGTGCCTTCTTTATTTTTTCCCCCAAGGCTTATATCTGCCAGAGGTTTATCTATTTGATTAGGTTTCCCAAAAAACCAGACCTTATTTGTTGTTCCCCTGTTGTATCATTGTTTTGTATTAAATTTCTGCTCCAGCTTTATTTCTGTTGTTCAGCTTTCTTTGTGCTGTTCTCTTAACTTGAGCTGGACATTTATTAATTAATTTTCAGTCTTTCTAAATTAAGCATTTAATGCAATACGTTTTCTTCAAAATACAACTTTAACTGTATCCTACCTGTATCTTGCATATTCTGTATCCTACTTTCTGAAAATCTGTCTTGTAATTGAGTTTAATCTAGTTAACAGTTTTGAGTGATATATTTGGGTTTTTAGCTGTATCTTATTCTGTACTTCTGTACTGTATATTTGTATATTCTTAAAAAAATCTACTGGTTTGGGGGGTTTGGAGTGCCTTATTTTGAGTCTATTGTATTTTTTTTTTTTTGATACTCTGTTCCTATTCATATAGTGGTACTTTAAAAACACTTTTGTATTACTTTTTTGTAAGACATGAGGTAAAACAAGGTTTACCTCTTTCCGAGCAAGTAAGAGACCTCAGAACATTAACTATGGTTACATTCCTCCTGAATTATATGCCATTGTTGCTCCATATTTTAGTTCTGTCTTTTAAAAAAAAAAAAAAAAAAACTCTGTAAATTAGATATTCATCTTGTGCATACCATTAGAGCTGGTTGGGAGCTACCTACATGTTTTCCAAGTTATTTGCCTATCATTTATTCTTAGATCTTAGGCTTCCCTTCTGGCATCTTTACCTTCTTTTCAGAAGGGTATCTTCTGTTTTTGTTTGTCTCGATTGTCTTTATTCACCCTTGTTCTTGATAGTTCTGCTGAGCATGGAGTTTTAAGCTCCTCACTTTCCTGTTGGCTAATGAAAATTTGCTGTTAATCTGATTGTTATTGCTCTAGGGGCAATTTTTCTTTGCTTTTGGCTGCTTTTAAGATCTTCTCTTTGTCTTTGGTGGCCTGTAGTTAAATGAAACTTCACCTTGACACATAATTATTGTTTATACTGCTTGGTGTTCATTGGAATTCCTGTATCTGAGGATTATCTTTCATTATTTTTGAAGATTTTCCATCATTATTTCTTTGACTATTGTTTTTCCCCTTTCTCTCAATCCTCTCCTTCTAGAGCTCTGGTTAAATGTAATTAGGCCTCCTCATTCTACCTTACATAGTCTCTGTGCCACAGACTATGCAATTTCCTTATATGTTTGTTTTACTTCATAAATATTCCTTTCAGCCATGTATAGTCTGTGATTTAACCTGTCCATTGAGTTTTATATATTACTTGATTATAGTTTCTCATTTCTAAAAGTTATAGGTTATTTTTATATTTGCCTGTTTATTCTTAGTTCACTTTTTAAAAATTAAAAATTTTTTTGGAGCAGTTGTAGGTTTACAAAAAAATGCAGAAAGTACGGAGTTCCCATTTACCCACTTCCCCTACAGTTTTCCGTAATAACATTTTGCATTAGGGTAGTACATTTGTTAGAATTGGTGAACCAATATTATTATAATTATTTTATTAACTGAAGTCCATAGTTCATATTAGGGTCACTCTTTGTGTCTTACATTTCAATGGTTTTTTTTTTTTTCTTTTTTATTGTAACATACATACAGCATAAAATTTCCCATTGTTCTGGTTTGCTAATGCTGCCATTATGCAAAATACCAGAAATAGGTTGGTTTTTATAAAGTGGGTTTATTTGGTTACAAAGCTATGGTCTGATGGCTATGAAAATGTCCAAATGAAGGCATCAACACAAGTGTACCATCACCGGAGGACGTCCAGTGGCTTCTGGGAAACCTCTGTTAGCCGGGAAGCCACGTGGCTGGCATCTGCTGCTCCCGGGTTGTGTTCC
Source organism: Choloepus didactylus (assembly GCF_015220235.1). Lineage (NCBI taxonomy): Eukaryota > Metazoa > Chordata > Mammalia > Pilosa > Megalonychidae > Choloepus > Choloepus didactylus. The sequence goes on from NC_051308.1 coordinate 148,562,139, forward strand.
AGCTCCTCTCTCAGCTCCTGTGCATTCTTCAAAATGTTGCTTTTGGGCATTTTGTCCTTTCTCGGTTTCTCTGGAGCAAACTCTGGGCTAGCATAAGTCTGCTTTCAATGGCCGTCTCCAAAATCTCTCTCTCAGTTGCTCTCCAAAATGTCACTCACAGCTTCTCTGAGGTCCTTCTGTTTGTGAGCTCTTTTATAGAACTCCAGTGATTAAATCAAGACCCACCCTGAGTGGGCAGGGTCCATATCTCCATGGAAATTATCCAGTCAAACATTTCACTCACAATAGATTGAGTCACATCTCCATGGAAACACTCAACCAAAGCACTCCAACCTAATCAACACTAAAACATCTGCCCCCACAAGACTGCGTTAAAGAACATGGCATTTTGGGGGGATATAATACATCCAAACCAGCACACACATTTTCTTGGATCACTTTTTGATTCCTTCTTTTATTTTTAAAAATTTATCATACGTAGTTGTTTTATAACCTGTATTCCAATATCTGAAGTCTTTGCGGGTCTAAATCTATTGTTTGTTTTTATGACTTTTATACATCATGGCTTGTTTTCCTCAGGTATGAGGTTATTTCTGAAAGAGAATTTATAGTTAATATGTGGATATCCTGAGGGGCTTCTGTTGAAGCCAAAGCACATCGTATAAATTTGAATCCTCAACCCAAATAAATGCTGGCCTGTGATTGTGAATTCTTAGGGGAGATTATTCTTACTGCCATTATTTTTTCCCAGCAGTATTGGTGTTGGAGACAGAGGTTTGTTTCTTGGTTCCTTTTGCTAGAGCATATGTGTATGTGTGTGTATGTATATATATGTGTGTGCATATATATATGTGCATATATATGTATATATAAACGCACATTCTTTCTTTGGGGTCTTGTTCAGGAGTTACGCTTGCAGGGTATGCTGGTTTGAATCTGTTATGCATCCCATAAAAAGCCATGTTCTTTAATGCAATCTTGTGGGGGCAGACCTTCTGTGGGGGGGACTTTTTGATTAGGTTGTTTCCCTGGAGATTTGACCCACCCAATTGAGGGTGGGACCTTTTGATTAGATTATTGCCATGGAGATGTGACTGCCCATTCAGGGTGGGTCTTCATTAGTATACTGAGTCCTTAAGAGAGCTTAGAGCTAACACAGAGCCAGATGCTTGGAGATGCATACAGAAAGTCATATGGAGATGCTAAGCTAAGAGATGAAGCCCAGAGTTTGCCCTGGAGAAACTAAGAGAGGACCCCTAGATGTTTAGAGAGAAATGTCCTGGGAGGACACACAAGGATGCACAGGAGCTGAGAGAAGCTGAGAGAGACAGGAGCCCCGAGTCATTTTGGAGAAAGCCGTTTTGAAACCAGAACCTGGGAGCAAAGGACCAGCAGATGCCAGCCACATGCCTTCCCAGCTGACAGAGGTGTTGCGGACTCCATCAGCCATTCTTCAGTGAAGGTATCCTCTTGTTGATGCCTTAGTTTGCAAACTTTTGTGGGCTTAGAATTATAAATTTGTAACCTAATAAATCCCCTTTATAAAAGCTAATCCATTTCAGGTATTTTGCATAATGGCAGCTTTAACAAACAGGAACACAGGGCATCAAGTTTAGCTCCTCACTTCTTTGGACCCTGGGCTCATCCTTCCTGTTTTCCCCCTCACCTTTTGTTGTTGTTTTGTTTTTCTTAATTTGTTTTCTGTTTCTGTATCTGTTGTATGTGTGTGCATGTGTGTTTTGAGAATTTCACTTTCTTATGACTTCAGTTGTTGCTGGAGTTCCATGAGTAGAATAGTTGATAGGTGCATTAGTTTTCTTTTTCTGCATAACAAATTATCACATACTTAGTGGCTTAAAACAACACCTGTTTATTACCTCGTGACTTCTATAGGTCCAAAGTCTGCCCGGCTCAACTGAATTCTCTGTTTGGAGTCTCATGCTTCAGGTTATTGGCTGGCTGCATTCTCATCTGGGGCTCTGGGGAAGAAGCTGCTTCCAAGCTCATTCAGGTTGTTGGCAGACTTCAGTTCCTTGAGGTTGGACAAGTGAGGTCCCTTTTTCCTGGCTGTTAGACAGGGGCTGCTCTCTTCTCCTAGAGACCACTTACAGTTCGTTGCCATGGGCCGCCTCACAAGTACTCTCATAATATTGCATCAGTAGCAGGAACCCTCATATCAAGCCCCCTCATGCTTCAAATTAGGTCCACCCAGATAATCTCTGTGTATAAATGTCAACGGACTTGGTACTTTAATTACAGGTGCAAAATCCCATTGCAGCAGTGCCTAGGTTACTGTTGGAATAACCAGGGGAGGGGAATCCTGGGGGCCCATCTGTAGAATTCTGCCTACCACAGTGAGGTTGGGAGCTGGCTGGAGCCTCACCCCTTGGGGCCTTGTAGGCCATGGTGAAGACTTCAGTATTTTGTTCTGATGAGATGAGAGCTGTTAGAGGATTTCGAGGGGTGGGTAACATGATCTGAGAAACATGATCACTTGGCTGCAGTGTGGAGAGGAGACTGGGGAGCTGGAGTGAAGCTGGTGAGGGTATAGCAGGGGTCCAGGCAAGAGATGATGGTGGCTGGGACCATACCTCTTGAACAGCTTGCAGTTCCCCAGGTGTACTGTGTTGCTTCATGCGTCTCTTGTCGACTTTAACATTTTTCATCACCTCCTACCACCTGGCTTCTTCACTAGGACAAGACCCTATTTACCCTCAAATCTTAGCTCAAATATTTCCTGAAAGGCACCTCCACAGTCTTTCTCTCCCACTGACACCTCTCCCTGGTTTGACTTGTGTTAGATCTGTTGATCTGTTTTCCCCATTTGCCTGTGACCTCTTTGAGAGCAGGGACTTTATCTTTAGTTTCAGTATTTCCATTGCCTAGCATAGCGCATGGCATGTTGTGGATACTTGATAATGTTTTGTGGAGGAATAAAAGAACATTAAGAGATGCTGGGGATGAAGTAGACTTGGTCTTTACTCTTGGCGAGCTCGCCATTCTAGAGGGAAAGATACACATATAACAAAACCAATATGGTGAACCTGAATACAAGTACCAAGTCACATGCACAAAGGTATGCCAACTCTGCAAATTACTCGTGTGCATAGAATTTAATGGGAACCTTTATCCTACTTAGTCTGGAATAATTGAATCTAGTTTCTCTTAGCTCCATTGCATGAAATAATGTCCTTATTACAAATGATTCCTTTTTGTGTTATTTCCAAAAGGACATTTATTTGGCAACACTGTTAGCCATTAATTTATTCTATAATATTTAAAGAAGTAAACATTCACTCACTTCAAACATTCTCTAATTGAAGATGTATCAGATTGTTTCCTTCCTCACCTATATTCCAACCACTTAGAAAAGAAAGTCAGTGTCAGTGCAACTCTGCTTATATATCCAAAATGGGAGAACCCCATCACCCAAAATAGCAAGCACTTACAGATCGAGTGTCCTTTTTTAAGAGGGAGGAAATCATTAATCTGGTTACTGATGAGAAACAAACTAAAATAGTAAACACATCATTTCTACAGCTCTCAACTAAACATCCTTCAGTCTGAACTTAAGCAAGTCAAACACTGGAAAGAATGATTCAACCGAAGTAGACCCGGGGATGTTACTTAAAACTTAATACACTTAAAAACAAAATAACGGGAGAGTCTGGTTTCACCCTGCTGCCTTCATATGGTCTGTTGGCCATTTGATGGGGGGCAGCACGCCTGATAGAAGAGGCCATGGGTGCCTGCCAGACCCTCCAGTTATAAACAGAGACGTTTGTAGTATCGTGGATTCAGAAGGGTGGGGATTCATAATTGGCATAAGCCCAAAAAAAATATTTAAAAAAGAACTTTTCATTTCCATTGCCAAGTTCCTCTGTTTTCTAGTGATCTCTCCTGGAGAATATAAATTTGTGGTTCAAGGACTGTTTGCTGCACAGTCTGGTATGAATAATTGGATATTCTATTTCAAATTAGAGGCTGGAGCTACAGGGCCAACTGCTCTGTTTTCTAGCCTGCCAAGAAGGGAATTTGTGCATTGAGAATGTCTTCTTTCTGGTTAGCTGAGAAAGAATGAGAACTAATATTTCTGCATTTAAATATAATTTTAATTTGGTTCAAGGCAGTGAGTTTTTTTTTTTTAATCATCATTTTATTGAGATATATTCACATACCACGCAGTCATACAAAACAAATCGTACTTTCGATTGTTTACAGTACCATTACATAGTTGTACATTCATCACCTAAATCAATCCCTGACACCTTCATTAGCACACACACAAAAATAACAAGAATAATAATTAAAGTGAAAAAGAGCAATTGAAGTAAAAAAGAACACTGGGTACCTTTGTCTGTTTGTTTCCTTCCCCTATTTTTCTACTCATTCATCCATAAACTAGACAAAGTGGAGTGTGGTCCTTATGGCTTTCCCAATCCCATTGTCACCCCTCATAAGCTACATTTTTATACAACTGTCTTCGAGATTCATGGGTTCTGGGTTGTAGTTTGATAGTTTCAGGTATCCACCACCAGCTACCCCAATTCTTTAGAACCTAAAAAGGGTTGTCTAAAGTGTACGTAAGAGTGCCCTCCAGAGTGACCTCTTGGCTCGTTTTGGAATCTCTCTGCCACTGAAGCTTATTTCATTTCCTTTCACATCCCCCTTTTGGTCAAGAAGATGTTCTCCGTCCCACGATGCCAGGTCTACATTCCTCCCCGGGAGTCATATTCTACATTGCCAGGGAGATTCACTCCCCTGGGTGTCTGATCCCACGTAGGGGGGAGGGCAGTGATTTCACCTTTCAAGTTGGCTTAGCCAGAGAGAGAGGGCCACATCTGAGCAACAAAGAGGCATTCAGGAGGAGACTCTTAGGCACAAATATAGGGAGGCCTAGCCTCTCCTTTGCAGCAACCGTCTTCCCAAGGGTAAAACTTATGGTAGAGGGCTCAACCCATCAAACCACCAGTCCCCTATGTCTGTGGTCATGTTAGCAACCATGGAGGTGGGTTAGGCGAATACCCCTGCACTCTCCACAGGCTCCTCAAGGGGGCACTACATCTTTTTTTTTTTCCTTGTTTTTCTTTCTTTTTTTTTTTTTAACTTTCCCTTCTTTTTTTTTTTTTTTTAATCATCATTTTATTGAGATATATTCACATACCACGCAGTCATACAAAACAAATTGTACTTTCGATTGTTTACAGTACCATTACATAGTTGTACATTCATCACCTAAATCAATCCCTGACACCTTCATTAGCACACACACAAAAATAACAAGAATAATAATTAGAGTGAAAAAGAGCAATTGAAGTAAAAAAGAACACTGGGTACCTTTGTCTGTTTGTTTCCTTCCCCTACTTTTCTACACATCCATCCATAAACTAGACAAAGTGGAGTTTGGTCCTTATGACATTCCCAATCCCACTGTCACCCCTCATAAGCTACATTTTTATACAACTGTCTTCGAGATTCATGGGTTCTGGGTTGTAGTTTAATAGTTTCAGGTATCCACCACCAGCTACCTCAATTCTTTAGAACCTAAAAAAGGTTGTCTAAAGTGTGCGTAAGAGTGCCCACCAGAGTGATCTCTCGGCTCGTTTTGGAATCTCTCTGCCACTGAAGCTTATTTCATTTCCTTTCACATCCCCCTTTTGGTCAAGAAGATGTTCTCCATCCCACAATGCCGGGTCTACATTCCTCCCCGGGAGTCATATTCCACGTTGCCAGGGAGATTCACTTCCCTGGGTGTCTGATCCCACGTAGGGGGGAGGGCAGTGATTTCACCTTTCAAGTTGGCTTAGCCAGAGAGAGAGGGCCACATCTGAGCAACAAAGAGGCATTCAGGAGGAGACTCTTAGGCACAAATACAGGGAGGCCTAGCCTCTCCTTTGCAGCAACCGTCTTCCCAAGGGTAAAACTTATGGTAGAGGGCTCAACCCATCAAACCACCAGTCCCCTATGTCTGTGGTCATGTTAGCAACCATGGAGGTGGGGTAGGCGAATACCCCTGCATTCTCCACAGGCTCCTCAAGGGGGCACTACATCTTTTTTTTTTTTTTTCCTTGTTTGTCTTTTTTCTTTTTTTTTTTAACTTTCCCTTCTTTTTTAAATCAACTGTATGAAAAAAAAGTTAAAAAGAAAACAAACATACAATAAAAGAACATTTCAAAGAGACCATAACAAGGGAGTAAGAAAAAGACAACTAACCTAAGATAACTGCTTAACTTCCAACATGTTCCTACTTTACCCCAAGAAAGTTACCTAATATAGCAACATTTCTGTGAACTTGTTCCTACTATATCCATCAGAAATTAACAGACCATAGTCATTCCTGGGCATCCCCAGAACGTTAAATAGCTTATCTGTTCTTCTTGGATTATTGTTCCCCCTTCCTTAATTGCTCTCTATTGCTAGTTCCCCTACACTCTACATTATAAACCATTTGTTTTACATTTTTCAAAGTTCACATTAGTGGTAGCATATAATATTTCTCTTTTTGTGCCTGGCTTATTTCGCTCAGCATTATGTCTTCAAGGTTCATCCATGTTGTCATATGTTTCACGAGATCGTTCCTTCTTACTGCCGCGAAGGCAGTGAGTTTTAAAGCTTTTAGATTTATAACATGCTAGCTTGATTTTAGGTTCTCCCCCTATATTCCTTCCCTTGCCTCTTTAAAAAAAGATGAGGAGAAGAATATGAGGATATACTAGGGGACCCCTTGCAGTTCTGAAACTAGAATTTGAGAACACTTGGATTCCCCTTTTGCTCTTGTAACTGGGAATGCACAAGGCTTCTGTAGCAGGACTGGCAGAGTTCATATGGGGACAAGCTCAAGAGGGGACTTCAGTTTCATCCTTTTCTCTGCTCTCAAGGCCTTTTAGATGAGGAAAAGCAGAATAACCCTGTGGGGAATGCCAAGTATCTCCTTGGAAATTCTCTGGGTGGTTTGCTGGGATTTCTTTCCTCGCTACACCTCCAGGTCACCTTCTCTGGTTTGTCCTGTACCTGGAAACTCGGGTTAACCTGTTAACAGGGGGGTCCCTGCCCAGATTTCTTCCGCACAGTCAGAAGTTGTTGTGGTTTCCTAACATGTGGTTTCTTTTGGCTTTGCCTTTTCAAAGAAGGTAATAATGGGAGGGGGCAGGGGAGTTGGAAACCTGGCAGAAGAATTCTGCCCCTGAGGCCAGGGTGGGAGACAGTGATTTGGCAACCTAGTGCCTTTCATAGCTTCAGTGCCTGGCAAGATTGAACCCTTAACTGTCCTTCAACCAGTATTTACTGAGAACCTGATAATGTGCCAGCACTTTGCTAGGCGCTAGAGATAATACGGTATCATACAGTTAGAGGCTCTGGTTCAAATCCCAGCCCCTCCTCTTCTAGCTGGCTATCCTCTGTTTTGTCTGTAAATTGGGGATAATACCACCTCCTTGACAGGGTTGTGAGGATCGAATCTTCCAATTTGTATAAATTGCTTTAGAACATAGTAAGTGCTCAATAAATGTTTTTTTAAAAAAAGGAAAGGACAATGGCAGTTTCTACCTCACATTTTATTTTATTGTTTTTGCAATATTCTGAACAGAGGATCATCACCCTTCATATCTGTCTTGTGATGGGGGTTGACCATCACTCAAGGCCATTTTTTATATTTTTTAAAAAGAAATTTTTATTATTATTTTACTTATCCCATTTTAAGATGGTCTTAGTTGTTAGAAAGCACTTCCTTAAGTGAGGTTAAAATCTGCCTCCCTCATAAGTCCTAGTTCTGTCAAATCTTTATTCCACACAATTGTTAGCTGACAAGCATTCCATGCCCACTTTCTCCCCAAGTCTGTTCTTCTCAGATTAAATGTTCTCTTCTTTTCCATTCTTCCCAATGTTATGTAATTTTGAGACCCACCCCCACCCCCACCCCACCACTGGTTGCCAGTTCAGTTCTTGTGTGCTAGCGTTCTATTTATTCCTATTTTATATACATTCAGAATAAAAGTGAGTATTCCAGACAACTGTGGAGTAGAGTGGCTCTCACCTCTTTTCATTCTGTGTTTTAATCTTCTATCAATTCAGCCTAAGATCCCCTAGCATCTTGATAACCATAACCCACTGTTTCACTATGGAACTTGGTCAACTGAAGTTCCCAAGTATTTCTCACCTATCTCATATTTTCTGCTTGCACAAGTAGGTTTTTATTGTAAGTTCAAAATTTATCTCTATTCCATTTCATCTGGTTAGAATTTGCCCATTACCTGAAATATTTGGGGGGGGGGAATGAAATTAATGTTATTTAACGCATGTATCACTAACACATATAACACTTAATACATGCCCTTATAGTGCTTATTGTGTCCCAGGTGCTGTTTTAAATATTTTGATAAGTTAATTTATTCAGTCTCTACATTTTATCCCCATTTCCCAGATGACAAAACTGAGGCACAGAAAGGTTGAGTTCACACTACAGACTGTATCTAGGTTCACACAGTAGTAGAGGTACTATTTGAACACATTAAATAGCCCTTTTGGATTTTCTTCATCTGAATTTGATCACTGTACCATCAAGGTTTTCATCCAAGTCATTATAATAGTATAAATAGAAGGGGGTGGGATGGAGCCCTTCCATCTACCCATAGGTAGTTTGTGTTTTTTGTTTTTGCAGGGGTGGTAGGTGCTGGTGATTCAGTTGGATCCTAATCTGCCTTACTAAATAACTTGGGTTTTTAAGTTGTTTGGCCATAGAGACTTTCTCAAGTTCCTTGCTAAAATTCTGATACAATTTATTTATAGCATTTCTCAGGCCTCCTAGTCTATTCATCCTATCACAAAAGGAAATGCATTTCTGATTTGTGATATTAACTCCCTTCATTTAGATGCTCGACATGTCATTATTTTAGTAAATTCTTTTTAGAATTTTGTCTAGGATCTGCCTTCTCACCAGATTTATAGGTTATAAAATCCTTTCCTTTCACCTTTTGGAAGCTTAAAGATTCCTCTCTCCCTTTCTCTAGAAATAGACCTGAAAACTTGCGGCATTCCCTGGGGTAATTCTTTCAGGCGAAACCACTCAACCTGTCACGAGAAGGGAGTGAATAACTAATGGTGACCAGCCTGGGCTCTGTGTCTGGAGTGGCTCCAGAGTGAGGTGCTGGCTTCTGTTAGCAGCATCTGCACTCAGAGACGGGATTCATCTCAAAGCGGGTAGGGTGGCCTGTGCTCTCCCTGCTTTCCAGCCGAGAGACCTCGGTACCCAAGAGCCTGGGGTTTCTCCTAAGATGTCCCCAACTGCCCTTGGATGAAAATCTCCACTCCTCGTTGATCCTCTGTCATGCACAGATGGAAATCAGGAGGTGCTGAGACATCTAGGTCCTCCAGCAGCCCAGGGCCCTTTGCATCTGGCAGTTTGCGTCTCCTGTTCTTAGTTTTCTCACCCCAAACTTAAATTATGAACATCCTTGTTATTGCATTTTTCTTATATTCCTTTCTGGCTCCTTGAGGCAGGAGTTAGGGAGAGAAGGTGTGTAAGAACAATCCTCTGTTCTCTGGGGGAGAGATCTCATTGGGGAATTGGGAGTGTGGTCCGTGCCAGGGGTGGATGAGTTAGGGAAGGCTTCCTGGAGGAGGTGGGATCTGAGACCCACTGGCCAGGAGAGGCAGAATCAGCTGCAGTGACAGCTGACCTTAGGCAGGAGAGGAAAATGAGGCTCCTTGAGTAATTTGGGGTTTCCCAATAGCTGATCCTTCAGCTCTGCTATCAGGACACTGAAAGTGCTATTATGAATCAGAAAGTTTTAATCACAAGTAAGACAGAAATCTAAGCAAGCACTTACTGGTGGTAGTTAAAGGCAGAGATCAGAAGGGAGATAGGTGAGAAAACAAACCTCAAACCTCTTTAGTCAGTTATGGAAAATTGTTTATTTTTCATGTTATTCTCATCTTCTCCAATTAAAACTCTCTCAGTTTTTGAGGGGTCTGCTTTTTGTTCTCTGTTTCAGTTTAGTCTCATTAAAATCATCCTTTTCATTCTTTAATGTACAACCCCCACAGATAGTAGTAGCTTTTGCAGAGAGATTAATTTCTAAACATTTAATTGCACATGGCAGTTCCATCCTCTACTCTTCCACAGTTCCCACCAAAAAGAACTAAAAATCCAACATCAAAACCTTTACTTTTTGTGAATATATCTCCATAAAATTGTAGGAAAAAATATAAGTTGGGATAAAAGTGCTGGAGGAAACATGGAGAGAGGGATGTACCTATTTACTGTTGGTGGGGAGGTAGAATGGTGTAGACTATCTGGAGAGCACTGTGGTGATTCCGCAAGAAACTATGTGGGAGCCATAAGGTCCTGCAACTCCAGTATGTGGTATGTACTTGGAAGATCTGAGAGCTGGGACATGAATAGACATTTGCACACTGGTGTTTACGGAGGCAGTATTCATGATTTGCAAGGGATGGAGGTGGCCTAAGGGTACATCAGCTGATGAACAGAATGGTGAAGTGTGGTGTGTGCATACAATGGAATATTGAGCAACTCGGAAAGGAGTGAAGCTGTGAGACACTCAGTGAGGTGAATGGATTCTGCAGACAGCATTTTGAGTGAAGTACACCAGAAACAAAAAGATAAACATTATAATGCCTCACCAATATGTACTAACTGTAGTGTGTAAACTCAGAACTGAATCTTAGAGCACAGCTTATCAGGGGAACACTTATTGTAATGGTCCCTAGATTGTAAGCTCTTACAGCAGTCACATCTATTCCTGAATTGTAATGGCTATCTCCAAATTCTGAGATGCTGATCCCTTTGTGTATAACCTGATCAGTCTCTGGAACTTTGGGTATCTGTGTGACACCTGAAACTCAGAGCTAGAGCTCGGCATTATGAATGTCAGTATTAGTGCATACAGCAATGGTTTAAAAAAAAAAAAAAAAAAAAAGCTGAAAAATAGCCCAGACTTCAGTTAAACATATGAATGAAGCACATCTGGTTAGGACTAAGGCAAATGAGGCCCAAGGGTAAAGGATGATGCTGACTGTGTTTTAAAACTTCAACTTCTGTGTGAGACCAAGGGAAGAGATGTTTATTTGGTACAGGATCTATATTTTCTGTAGTACACTAAATAATTTAATTTGTACGGTCAATTTATTCAAACACCATAATTACATGGAACTTTGAATAGGAAGTGAGATCTGGTAGGTTTGTACAGGTTAGTGTGAAAAAGCAATACATCCCAGAGTAATTTGGGCAGAGAATAAAAATATATATGCAGGGCCCCCCTCTGAGGAGCTGGGGGAAAATGCAGAAATGTTGGGCTTCCCCACCTGGGTTGTTGCTGATGTTCTCACAAACATTGAGGACTGACTGTTTGGTATGCTGAGCCCTATATCTTGGGACTTGCCCTTATTAAGCTTGTTACTGCAGAGGAGAGAGGCTAAGCCTACCTATAATTGTGCCTAAGAGTCTCCCCCTGAGTGCCTGTTTGTTGCTCAGATGTGGCCCTCTCTCTCTAGCTAAGCCACCTTGGCAGGTGAACTTACTGCCTTCCCCTACGTGGGACCTGACTCCCAGGGGTGTAAATCTCCCTTTCAATGCAGGATATGACTCCCAGGGATGTATCTGGACCTGGTATCATGGGATTGAGAACATCTTGACCAAAAGGGGGGATGTGAAATGAAACAAAATAAAGTTTCAGTGACTGAGAGATTCAAATGGAGTCGAGAGGTCCCTCTGGTGGGCATTCTTATGCACTGTAAAGATATCCTTTTTTAGGTTTTACTGTATTGGAATAGCTAGAAGTAAATACCTGAAACTATCAAACTGCAACAATTGTGTAACTGTGTAGCTTACATGGGGTGACAGGGTGATTGTGAAAAACTTGTGGATCACACTCCCTTTATCAGGTGTATGGATGGATGAGTAGAAAAATGGGGACAAAACTAAATGAAAAATAGGGTGGGATGGGGGGGATTATTTGGGTGTTTTTTTTTTTACTTTTATTCTTTATTCCTATTTTTATTCTTTCTGGTGTAAGGAAAATGTTCAAAAATAGATTGGGGTGATGAATGCACAGTGATATGATGGTACAGTGAACAGTCGATTGTACACCATGGATGATTGTATTGTATGTGAACATATCTCAATAAAACTGAATTTAAAAAAAAACCTTTACTTTCATCACAGATATTTCAAGTGAACGGCTTTGGATGGCTTTTTGTGTTGGTTTTAGCTGATTTGAATCATTCATCTAACGCTCGATGATGTTTGAATGACCAGTGTTACTTTCACATACATAAATAGCCCACTGGTACCCTAATATTTCAGATTTTCAAGTGAAAAGAAATGATATATTTCAAGAAAATGACAGAAAGGAACTGCTGGTCCCTGATGTCATTGTTTGGGGGCTACCTTATAGCTGAGAGTACTTCAGATCTCCTTTGTATTTTAGTCATTGAATCCTGACCAAGATTAGTGAAGTAAGGGTCCATTTGAAGGAAAAGTGCTCTTCTGTTTAGAAGTAGTATTTTTTTGAGAACTGTTCATAGAACTTTTTGCAATAATAGAAACTTTCTACAACTGCATTGTCAAATATGGTAGACGCTAGCCACATGTAGCTATTGAGCACTTGAAATGTGGCCATTGTGACTTAGGGATGGAATTTTAAATTTTATTTAGTCTTAATTTAAATGGTCACATGTGGCTAGTGGCTATTATATTAGTGCAACTGTAGAAAGAAGTAATTTTTATGAAATAGATAAAATCTGGGTTATCAAGAGAGCAGATGGATTTCATTGTTTTGCCATGTACTAGTCGAATATAGATTATACTTTTAAGGCATATTTGTCTGAGGTCCTTTTTTATGTTTCACTAGAATATCAGTTTATTAATTCAGAATGAGAAATGTCTGAAGTCCTTTAACTTAGGAACTTTAATGTCATGGCGTTGCGATAAGAAGGACAAAGCTGTATTAGGCTCTATGGGAGGGGCGGGGGGGCGGTGATTGTTTTGGTCTTTCTTTGCTATTACAATATTTCCATTGTGTTTGCTGAGTTTGTGCTTGGTTTAAGAAGTCCTAGAACATCAACAAACCCTGCTGGGGGTGATAGGTGCAATAGGTGTTGTGTGATCTGTGTCAAAGGTGTTGAAAGTGCTATTATGATAGATGAAAGAGAGAGAACAAGTTCAAGGTGGTGAGGAAATAAATGCTGCACGTGTTGGATGCTTCAACAAGGAAGGATTCTGGAGGACAAAGAACAAGCATGTGTGTGTAAAGTATTGTATCCCTATGTAGTAGACTAGTAATGTAGGGTATAGACTGGTAATCAGGGAGAAACAAAGCAAATGATTGATGCTGTTGGAAAAGGGGTTTCAGAAGTCTTTGATTGTACTTCTATTCATAAAAAGATTTGAGCCCGCAGCCAATGTGTGTCTGTTTACTTGTGTTCTGGTTTGCTAATGCTGCCGGAATGGAATATACCAGAGATGGATTGGCTTTTATAAAGGGGGTTTATTTGGTTACAAAGTTACAGTCTTAAGGCCATAAAGTGTCCAACCTTCACCGAAGGATGGCCAATGGTGTCTGGAAACCTCTGTTAGCCGAGAAGGCATGTGGCTGGTGTCTGCTCCGGAGTTCTGGTTTCAAAATGGCTTTCTCTCAGGACATTCCTCTCTAGGCTGCAGCTCCTCAAAAATGTCACTCTTAGTTGCTCTTAAGGTGTTTGTCCTCTCTTAGCTTCTCTGGAGCAAAAGTCTGCTTTCAAATGCCGTCTCCAAAATGTCTCTGTAAGCTGCAGCTCCTCTCTCAGCTCCTGTGCATTCTTCAAAGTGTTCCTCTTGGCTGTAGCAAGCTCGCTCCTTCTGTCTGAGCTTATACAGTGCTCCAGTTAACTAATCAAGGCCCGTGCTGAATGGGCAGGTCCACACCTCCATGGAAATTATCCAATCAGAGTTATCACTTACAATTGGGTGGGTTGTATCTCCATTGAAACGCTCAAAGAATTACAATCTAATCAACACTAATACATCTACCCACACAAGATTGCATCAAAGATAATGGCATTTTGGGGGACATATTACATTCAAACTGGCACAACTTCGAAGAGTAATTTTCAAAGCAGACCCTGGTATGCCCTGAGACTCAGTCAGGGGATCTGTAGGTTCTAACCTATATTTTCACAATAATACAAAGATGTTATTTGCCTTTTTCACTGAGTTGACATTTGCACTGATGGCTCAAAAGCAAAATGGTAGATAAAATTGCCCATGCTTCAGCCAATGCAAAACAAGGCAATGTACCAAATTATGCTAATTGTCATTGTATTCTTTACTTCTACAAACTCACAGTTTAAAAAAAAGTTTCACTGAAGAATGTCTTTGTTGAAGCAGTAAAAGTAAAATTTATTAAATCGCAACCCTTGAATAGACATCTTTCTAGTATTTTGTGTGATGAAATGGGAGGTAGGTATAGAATCCTTATGCTGCTTACTGAAGTATGATGGTCATCTGAGAGGAAAAACTCTTGTGCATTTACTTGAATTGAAACCTGAACTGGCCATTTTTTTCACAGTACATTATTTGGGCTTGAAAGAACAACTGACAACCAAACTATGGTTATTCAATCCTGATGTTTCACAGGTATTTTATAAAAAATGAAGGCGATCTTCAAGGAAGATATTTGATGGTGTTTGTTGCCAATGAAAAAATTCAAGCTTTTAAGCAAAAACTAGAATTTTAGAAAACTTTTATCCTCCAACTGTGAACTTGACAGTTTCCCAATACTTAGTAACTTTTCTGAGGAGACCAGTGGTAATATTAACAAATGTGATTTTTTTGATACCATATAATGAAATGGTTCAAGATTTGGAACATCTCCATAACTCAGTGAACCAGTATTTTTCAGCATGGCAGACTAACACTTGGATAAAAGATCCACTCAAAGTGCAGGATAGACCATTGGATTGTAATACAACTGACTGAGAAAAGTTCATTGATATGATTTCAGATTCCACATTGCAACTAACCTTTAGGAAACTAACACTTGTTGAGTTTTGGTATAATATCAAAGAAGAATATCCACAATTATCTGAAAAGTCTATTAAATCCCCCTCCCTTTTCCAATTACATATCTGTGTGAAGATGGACTTTTTTTTCAGTTATTTCAACCAAAACATATCATGACATATTGAATGCTTAAGTAGATAGTAGAATCTGCCTGTCTTCTATTAAGCCAGACATTTAGAAGATTTGTAAAAATGTAAAACAATGCCACTCTTCTCACTAACTTTGTTATGAAAAATATATAGTTATTTTTTCATAAGATGTTAACAGCTAAGGGGTTAATTTTTTTAACTAACTAAATAAATATTTTGTAGTTTTTTTCAGTTTTAGTTTCTAATATGGTATATATCAATAAATATGACCTACATAATGAAAACTGTTTGGTGTCCTCAATATTTAGAGTATAAAGGGATCCTGAGACCAAAAAGTTTGAGAACCATTGATTTAGACATTAAAACCTGTGCTAGCTGTCCATGCATTAAGAGATGAATATATATACCCAATGTACATTTTTAAATGTATATAAAAATAGAAGTTGGAAGGCATTAAACATCATTTCGGTGGTCCTAACATCTTCCTGCACTTCTGGACCAAACCATGGGACAGAGAATTAGCATAATACTGGATGTCTATAGGCTTAAAATGTTAATTCAGTAGAAAACTAGGGATTCCAGAACTTGCAGAGGAAGCTTGGCCAAAGTGCTGCTCACAAAGCTTTTAGTCACTAGCATGGTGATTCTGTGGACCTGGAGCCTGATGACGTGGGCACTTTGCCGGGGTCCATTGTGAGGTGATGAGCAGAGACCTTCAGAGGAGGGTAGCCTGTCACAGCCGACAGACTCAGCCACTCAAAAGAAAGATGCCTGCTGAAATGTCCACCAGCTTGAAGGCAAAGAGTGTGTCTAGTTTTAAGGCTTTGAAAGACCGATACTTCTCTTTGGTGGGAATGCATCCAAGAGCTGTAAGCTTTAGCTCGTCTCAGACCCTTTGGCCCTACAAAGGGACTCATTTCAAAACTTAGTCTGTTCATATGGAGAGGGACTCCTGGACCCCAGCTCTCCTGTGTGCATGTGCCCTGAGCACAGCCCCAAATGCCCAGCTAAATCCGTCTGAACATGGCCTGCTGGGTTGGATCCATTTCCACCACAAAATGGTCGTATCCCTGAGCTGGGAGTTTGGGACTCCTTGTGCCCTGGGCAGTGCTGCCTGGGCCTTCCTGTCTCTCTTGGAGTGGCGCTGCCATCTCCCTGCTCTCTCCACTGCCAGAGACCCATCCAACCTGCAGGTTTGGGTGTCCAGCCCACTCATCTGAAGACTGCTACTTTTTCTGCTCCTGCTCTCCCTTCTGACCAGCATGCACTTTCTGTAGACATGCTAAGATGTTCCTTCAGTGGACAGGTTAGTCTTACAGGCCTTGGAGCCTTCTGTCTTCTAAAAATGATTGCCTTTCTCTGCAGGGATGTGTTGGTCTTTTGAAGTTTAAATCTCTGAAGGCAGCTGTCTCTTCACTTTCTCTTTCGGGGATTGTGGGGGTGAGGGGCTCACGATAAACCTCCACATACCAAAAACATTGCTTCTCAAATCTCCCCATCCTTTCTTTTTGCCACTCCTTCATTGGATTCTCTTTGATGCCACTCACTGCTGTTACTTTTAATTATGTGATTAATGCTAACATTATTGTGATAGACATTAAAGCAGATATTAGATGAGGAGAAAAAAACACTAAGACATCAAAGAAAATTAGGATGAATTGTTCAGGTTCAGGATGAGTGGGGGGGTAACAGCTGGCGATAAACAGAGGAAGCTGTGGTTTAGAAAGCAGAGCTGGGATGGGATTCAGCTCTCTCACTGGGCACAGGACTCAGCTCTTTCTCTGTCTCACTGGTCGGGACTCGGCTCTCTCTCACACTGGTCAGGATTCGGTTCTCTCACTGGGCACAGTACTTGGCTCTCTCTCTCTCTGGGCACAGGACTCGGGTGGCCTGGGACAGCTGTTCTACCCACATGAGCCTCCATTTTCTTATTACCAAAGTGGCTGTCACACAGCTGCCTCATGGAGACATAGTAGGGATTGAATGAGATGATGTGTATTTGGGCATCCACTTCTGTCTTATTCTCCCCCTCTGCCCTTCTCAGAGCTCTTTGCTTTAAACATGTAGGCTAGTGTTTGTGTTTGAGTGAACCTAGAATCACCACATAAAAATATTCTGATGTTTGGGGGCTGAATTTGACAGGAAAGCATGTGGAACTTCTAGACTGAGTCCTGGTTGGATCTCTCCCACGCCCGCGTCCCCCAAGCACACACTCATAAAAGGAACCTGTGTCTATTTTAACTTTCTTATCTGTCTGCTGTGGGTATTGTCTAGGAGGTGGGAGACCAGCTTCATAATCTGAATGAATAAGGGTGAGATAATGCAGGACACACTTTACTCAATGTAAGAAAGCACTGTTCCTAATTGCTCTCATATGTGTATTTTCTCTTTTCAGGGATCAGCATCTTCTGGACCCAACTCTGGAATATGTGAAGGTAGGGAACAAAGATTTAACATGTAGCCATGAGTCTGTGTAATAATACATTTCCTGTGTCTAACGTTGTTGCCAAATAATGCTACTGTCGGCCTTGTGTAGGAAGCAGGTTAGATTGTCTGAAACAATGGTGAGGTAAATCAACTCTCCTAGGCCTTTGGTACTGCATCAGCCTATTACTGATCTACAATCTTCCAAAACCCTTGGGGCCGGCTGTGTTTGAATATTCAGAATTTTTTTAGAAAGGTAATATAGTGCATGTATTAACACCCCCCAAAAGGATTTGGGGCCGGCACCCCATAATCAAACTGATTGTCTCTGCAGGGAAATGTGAGAACATTTCACACCAAGTGGGATAAATAGACTAAATGGCTTTACATTGGTTCAGGTCAGTTTTTTTTTTCTCTTTAAGTAGTTTTATTGCGATATATTCACACACCATACAATCCATCCAAAGTTTACAATCAGTGGTTCACAGTATCATCACATAGTTTTGCATCCATCACTATAATCAATTTTAAAACATTTTCATTATTCAAAAAAAAAAACACAAAGATATCCCATACATCTTATCTCCCCCCTATTATTGACCCTTAGCATAAGTGAGGTATATTTTTTACTGTTGATGAAAGAAATTAAAATATTACTGTTAACTATAGTCCATGGTTTGCCGTAGGTGCATTTTCCCCATATACTACTTATTATTAACTTCTTGTAATATGATGTATATTTATTCTAGTTCATGAAAGAATGTTTTTATACTTGTTCTATTAATCACAGTCATCGTCCACCAAGGGTTCACTGTGTTATACAGTCCCAAGTTTTATCCTCTAGTTTTTCCTCTAGTGACATACATGACTCTAAACTTCCCCTTTCAACCACAATCATACACATAATTCAGCACTGTTAATTACACTCACCATAATGTGCTCCATCATCTCTACTCACTTCCAAACATTTCAGGTCAGTTTTTGCCGCCAAATGAGGTTGGGTTAATTTTGTTGCTAAATGAATTTTTAAAAAAAAATCAGTTTTCAAAGTGTTTTGGATTTTGGAATAGTGGACAAGGAGTAATGGGCCTGTGTTTACCTTCAGTGGACTGCAGACTCCCTGAAGTTTTGTGAACTGCTCTTTCCTTTCCAATAACAGTCCTCTTGTTCAAGGCTAATCTGAAATAATGGTCAATAATTGTTACTTTCCAATGGGGCTGGCATTCAATGCTTCCAGACATTCAGTACTTCTAAGCAATGTTTTCCTTCTGAGCACAGAGAAAAAAACCTTTTCATTTCTTCCCTCTGCCCCCTCATTTCCTGGGGTGTGTGCATGCAAGTATGTGTATTAATTTATTGTTTGAGAACTGTAATTAAATCTGGCCACCTCCTACAAAAGAGAGACCTCTGCTTTGTCACACATAGTTTTTTGGATTTATGCCCAAACGCATCATACATTTTTAGGAAAAATCATGCCATGATTTAATGTGCTTGCCTCCTAGGAGCCACTTCCCTTCATTTTTCCAAGGGCAGCACCCGGTTTCAGATTATTTATGCCCGTTGCTCCTCTTTGTACCCATGCCTTCTCCCCAGCTTTTTGGCATTTCCTCTCTCTTTAGATCAGAGGGATGCAGACACATTATTTATAAAGCTCTGATCAGATTCAGACAGATTAGGAGAAGCTAGTAATTTTTGGAGACCTCAACAAATTCTTGAGGAGGAGCATCCTGTGAGCAACTAAAGCAGCTCCATCCAATCTCATTGCAGGGGAGGGCAGAGAAACCCCCCGATAACTGGGAGCCATCCATAACCCTGGTATCTCATCTTAGTCAGTAGAGTTCAGTGCATAACAATTGATACTCATGAATGACATGCAGTAGCTTAGATGATACTAAAACTTTGCCTTTGGTTTGGAGGAATGTCTTGGGGGGGGGATTGTTTTGTGTCTGTGGGGGTATTTGTGTTTGCCTCTGTGGGCACTAAAGCTTTGAAAGCACGTCCATAGGAGGTCACTGACCTAAGGTCCCAGGGGACCCATGGGCCAGTCTTCTCGGACCAGCTTGGGTCTGTGGTAGCACTTCTTAGATAGAGTTGCCTCTTCGAGCCTGGCTGATGAGGCTGTGCTGTGAAGACTTGGTAAACCTGGTGGTTTTGTGGCTGGAGGGTGTCTGAAGATGAAAGAGCTGTGAGAGAGCCATTGGATGACTTTGAGCTTTCTTTTCCCTACAATTCCTTTCCCCACTGAATGCCTCCTGGGCATGGAGAAAATTAGAAAAAATTCTGTGTGAAGTACGTCATGTCTCAGGGGCTCCTCTGGTAGCATCAGATTTATCAGCCTAGAAAGAAGGGCCAAGATGCCAAATTTTATAGTAAATAGTACAATTATAATAACATTCTTTCATTAATTGTAACATATGTATCAATCTCATGCCAAATGTTAATAATAGGTGGGGTATGTGGGAACTCTGTATTTTCTGCATGATTTTTCTATAAACCTACAACTTCTCTAATTATTAGGAAAAAAAAAAAAAAAAAGAGCCAAGTTTTTAGGGATTCACTGTGACCCCAGAATGGCAGGTGGTCTGATCCCTGAGTCTTGTCTGGGAGTAAGGCACCAAGTTGTGCTGTACAGGGGGGAGTATGAATCCTGCCCCAGGATTCTCTTTAAATACAGCTCTCTTCCCCAGTGGAGACTTTCTGTCTCCTGCCTCCTGCCTCCTTGGGTCTGGGGAGACTAGACACTTAAGGCTGAGTCCTGTAACTAACCAGTGGGTAGGTGGGAATGCAGCATTGGGGAAGGAGAGGGTTGGGTAGAGAATGAAACAAAATTCAGTTCTGTCCAGTTTGTATTCTGTGTCCTCTGACACTCAGTGCAGTGAATTAACATGGCGTGCAAGAGGACCAGTTTCATGGTTGCTTAGCTACCAAGCAGTGCTTCTGTGTGTGGAATAAAGGGAAATCTGGTGTTGGCTGGGAAGCCCCAGGGCTCTTTGGCGTTCCTTTTAGCTTATCCCACGAGCTTGCCTCCAAGTGGGGCCTCCCCACAGCATCTAGGCCCCAAAGGCTGAATTTGATATTAGGATATGATAGGAAAGAGCAGATCCAAAAGTAGCCTGGAGATTTTGGAATCTTGTTCTTCACTGTTTCTATCTCTCTAGTTCTGGCCATTAGAAGGGGTGTTTTTGCTTTTATCTTTTTCTACATTTTCCTTGTGTTCCTAGCACACACACCCCCTCCACACACACATACACATGCACACACACATTTTTTTTTTCCCCACAGTAGTTTGAAGCATGATTATCTTGAAGGTCTAATTTTTAACTTTTGTATAATCACAATTTCTGTAATAGAATATAATTGGTTTTCTTTCATTGTATCTGAAAGAAGCCATTTCTTCCAGACTGAAAGCAGAAACCTGCACCTTGTCTCTACCTTCCTCCTGCTATTTACCATGTCCTTAGTGACTTTAGTTCCTGGTGTACAGCTCTGGAATTTTCCTCTGCGTACCTAGCATACTTTATCCTAGATAAAGGCATTTTTTTTTTTTTTTTTTTTTAAGTAGAAGGAAATAGCTTTTGGGGGCAGGAGCCTTAGGCAGCGTTGTGAAGTAGAGTTTATCTTCTGGGCTACTCTACCTATTTACTGCTCCCATTTGGTTGTGCCATATTTTTACCCCCATTGAAAATGTCTTTACTGTGTCCAGTTGCTTGGACCTGTGTCAGGTAACTGCTTAGAAACTTTGATAAAATAATTGTGCTAAAATGTTGATGAATATTAGTAGCACGGTCTGTTACCCCTCCCAGGTAGCATTCCCAGGTAGTGTTCCAAGTAACACAACCCCCAAGACTCCCTGGGGAAGGGAGCCAGGAGTCTGGACCTTACCCTGGTTCTTAGCCATGTCCCCTTCTCTCTCCACCTTTCCTCTTCCCCACAACTAGAAAACCAGGGGGTGAGCTAACGTCCCTTCTGACTTAACATTTTTAGATCCTCTGTGCCTGTGGTAGGCTAGAGGGCAAGATATATTAGCAAGTAGTAATTATCCTGTAACTCTTGTTCATAAAATTGCCATGTTGATTGGAACAAGGGCAGTACTTCACGTTGTGCTTCAGACATTAAACACAAGGACATGACAGATAATAATTGCCCACCCATTGTATTACCTCCAGTAATTGGAGATTTATCACCAAACACTCCTACATTTGCTTTTGTGTTCCATTATGCTTTCATTTTTGTAATCCCTTCTTGAACCTCTGAAACCTTCTTTTATTCACTTTTTATCATTCTTTTCATTTTTTTCCTGGGGCTAGTTTAAGCTTCAGGAATTGCCTTCCCTTGAATCTCCCTCCCCCCAATTTAATAAATTTACATTATTTCTTATCCACTTCCCCTTTATACCTATCTTCCTTTTAACACACGAGCCTTCTTATAATCATTTTAGCAAAGAGTCTCTTTTCTGGGGGTGATTTAAAAGTATATTTTTGAGGGGAGGAGGTGATTGGCTAGAGCAGAGCTGGATGATTTTTCTTTTAGAAGAAATGTTTATTATAGATTTTTCAATTTAAAATAAATCGCTCTCAACAAAGATAAATGGGAAAATATAACAGTAGAAAAGAAAAGAAAATCTGGGCTGAGTGTTTTTTCACAACAGCGGAGAATAGGCCAGCACATTCTCAGGGGTAGGCAGTCAAGTCCAGCCAGCCCCAGGACAAAGGCCCGCTCCCCGGGTGACCCTAGTAAGGAAGTGTCAAAGACGGAGCGCAGCCTTTTGTTCCTGGCCAGCTTCCTAGCGAATGAATGCTCTCTCTTTTGTAGTTAGCACTTGGCGGATCCTTGCTAGAACCACTCGTGAGCTTTAATTAAATAATTTGCAGCTTCTGAGAGCTCAGCTCGTCTTGCAGTTTAGGAGAAGGGACAGGGCTGGACTGTTCCATCCGAGTATAGACCAGGACCCTTCCACATCTCCTTCCCCCAGATCGAACAACTCATGAGCCCGGAGCAACTTAGAAACTGGTCCTTTGTGTGGTTAATGCCCCGAAAATGCTCTTTCCAAGAGGGTCTTATAAGACACATTACAGACTGTCTAAGACGCAGAGCTCAGCAAGGCCATCCCCTGCAGGTAGCTGTGTATACAATAGGCTGCCCAGCAGATTAAAAAAGGAGTCATGATACAAATTCCAGGGCCAAGACGTAGTGCCCTTGGCTGTCGGATGCCTGGGTGGGGGAAGGGGCGGCATAACGTCAGCTTCCCCTTTGTGCTCAAGATGGCTGCAGCCATGGTCACGGCTAAATAGCTGTCTTTGAGGAAAGTCTTTTCTTCCAGCAGGGAAAACAGGCCAGTCTGCTCTGAATTAGCCAGCAAACAGAGTCATGAAAGGGACTTACAAAAACAATGGCACGTTGTACATTCCGTGAGATTTTAACAAGTTGCATGAACCAAATAATGGACTGATTGGCTGGCTCTGCAGGTTTTTGCCTGAGTGTGCAACATCCACAGAGCCAGATCCATCCCCTGTGGGACCAGAAGATCAAACGCTGCCAGCGGAGAATGGGAAACAGCCCTGGCTCACTCTGGGGCTTGCATTCAGAGCGCTAAATAGGGGCCCCATCCAACTTCTCCCACCCCACCCCAAAGACATTCTCTGCAGTTATTCTTGGGAGGTTGGTTTAATGTTACTACAATTAAAAAAAATTGCTGAGGCAAGATGGGAAGACAAGAATAGGAATAGAAGGACAACCCCTCATTCAATGGAAACTTATCCTTCAGGCTTGTGAAAATGTGGCTATTTATAAAAAGGAAAACCTTATCATGAAAACATATGGCCATACAAAAAAATCCATACTCGAATGTTTATGGCAACATAATTAATAATTGACAGAAACTGGAAATATCCCAAATGCCCTTCAACTGATAAACGGATAAACTGCAGTATACCCATTCAATGTACAATACTCAGTGATAAAAAGGAGCAGACTATTGACGCACACAAGAGCATGGATGACTTAAATATATTTATTATGCTGAGTGAGCGTAGACAATCTCAAAAGGCTACGTACTCTGATTGTATTTACATGGTGTTCTAAACAAGGCCACACAGAACAATGGTTGTAAAGGGGTTAGGGGGAGAGGCTGACTGCAAAGAGGCATGAGAGAACCTTTTGGGATTTGGTGGTGGTACCCAACGGTAGGCATTTGTCAGAGCTCACAGTACTATCCCCTAGAAAGAGTGAATCTTACTACATGCAAATTAAACCTCCATAAGCCTGAATTTAAAATAGCAAGCAAGCAGCTTATCATATTTTAGCCCTTAAGTGCTGCCACCTTAGTAGGGGAAATTTTTGGTTTTGAAATAAACCACATCAGTGAAGCCAGACCTCTGATCTAATGGAGAAAGTACTGAGCTTGTAGATTTTTTTCTTTTTTTTTTTACTGTATTGGCTTATTCAACAGCTATTTTTGAGCATATATCATGTGTTATGAGTTATTCAGTAGGAGGAAAACATTCTGAAGGTCCTGACCTAAGATAGTAGCCGTGGGAATGGAAAGTTGGGCAGGTGCTAGAGGCCTTTTAGAGATAGAATTAGGAGCCATTTTATTAGGTAAATTGACAGAGTCTGGCAAGACTTAAATGGAAGTTGTAAGGGAGAGGAAGTCAGGGGCAATTTCAGAGTTCACACTAGTGCTTGGCATCTTACCAGATGCCAGTAAATATTTTAGGGAGGAAAGGAGATTTCTCAGTGGAAGCCTATTTCCCACAATGGCCTTAAGTTAATTCTTGAGCATTTGGGGACGTCTTTAGACAAGGGGATTAGCAAACTACATCCCAAGGCCAAATCTAGCCTGCTGCCTGTTTTTGTACAGACCACAAGCAAAAAAAAAAAAGATTTTTATATTTTTAAGTGGTTTTTAAAAAGTCAAACAAAGAATGTAAAAATTATATAAAATTCAAATTTTGGTGTGCATGAACCAAGTTTTATTCTAGCATAGCCATAGCTATCTGTTGGCTGCTTTCAGGTTGCAGTGGTGGATTTGAGTATTTATGGCAGAAATCACATGGCCCGCAGGGCCTAAATATTTACTGTCTGGCCCCAGAAAAGGTTTGCTGACCCCTGCCGTAGACTTTGTGCACCTCTGCTGTTCCTGTTTTGTCTCCTGAACAATGTTAGTAGGCTTTCCACAAAAAAACTCTCTTTTCATGCTGAAACTTTCATGGTGCCACCTTGCATCACTGACATCACGTATTTTTTGCCTGATGACACAGCAGTGAATCCTTGTGCAAGTTTTGTGATCTTGCATGATCACAGAGACAGTGCTGTTGCCACCCAATGCACGACTTGGACACATTTCAACATCTTGTGGTGTAGACCTGTGGTTTCTGAGCAGCATCTTCTGCTGATATCATCATGTCTGGCATCTTCTGCCATCACCAGATGATCAGTTTGTTGGCAGGCAGGTGCTTGACTCCTGACAGCCTTTGTCTGGGGCCTGTCTGGATAACTGTTCAGGCCAGATATCACTCTGCCAGTGCAGCCGGAGGGAGTTTTCTCCATGTCCCTAGTCAGAGAGAAGTGAATTTCCCCCAGCCCTCTGAGTCCAGGGCCTCCTCAACTTGAAGTTTTGAGGCAAGTTAAAACCCTGAAGCTCCTCTCTAAGGTGCTCAGAGGGAGCCTGGTCTGCAGAAAGGCCGGTTCACATTCATAATCTGTGCTGCAGGCTCCAGCCTTGAAGTCGAGGCACCCTCCTCTCTCACTGAATGAAGAGGATTCTTCTGGACCTCAAACAGAGGTGGCAAAGAGATTGGAAAACTAAAATGTAAACAAGGATTGAAGCTGTGGCTTCTGGACTTGAAAGCCTTCCCGATTTGGCCGTGCCGGCTTCTCCCTCATCTCCTGTCTCCCTGCCCTCCCTTTGTCACTACCCTCTGCCATGCTGGCTTCCCTGACTGCCCCTGGGTCTTGGCCTTTCCCTCCGCCTGGAGGGTTCTCTTGAGACAGTCTAGCTGAGTGGTTTAGAGTGGGCGCAGAAGCCAACTTTGGGATGTAGAGCCCCGTCTTTCTTGGTTGTATGACTTTGGACACGTTATTGTAATTGTTTGGAACTCAATTTCCTTAACAGTATACGGGAGAATGTGGGATTGAATGAGTTAATACATGTCAAGGTCTTCCCATGTGCCTGGCATATGTAGCTATACAGTCCTGCCTACGTGGCTGGCTCATTTCAACTCGGATTTCACTGCCTCTGAGGACCTTCCCTTACCTCACTGCTAAAAGCAGCCTCCCCAGTCACCATGTTGACACCCTCTATGTGATCCTCATAGCACCTGCACTCGGTTTTTACTTTTTAAACAACTTCTTCCCACTCGAATGTGAGTTCTGAGGGCAATGACCTTTTCTTGTTCACTGCTATTGTTAGAGATACTGAATAAATATTTAGTAGATATGGCTGCCTGGTGACCACACACAACCAGATGTGAAGGGCATTTAAATTGAGGGAATGGAAAGTGAGGTTATTCCAAAAATCTTTATGTTTTCCAAAGAAGGTAACCCTAGCCTTTCT
This sequence comes from Choloepus didactylus, assembly GCF_015220235.1. Lineage (NCBI taxonomy): Eukaryota > Metazoa > Chordata > Mammalia > Pilosa > Megalonychidae > Choloepus > Choloepus didactylus. The sequence continues at coordinate 148,588,261 of NC_051308.1, forward strand.
AAAAAAAAACATTTCTAGAAATTCTTCAGTGTTTTTATTTTGAAACAGCAAGGTAGTTCCCACATCTAACTTCAGGTCTGCCTTGCTCTAGCCATCCTGGTACAGGGGGGGAAACAGTGGGGTCACTGTTATCACCTTAAATACTTGCATATTCAGGCAGGGGTATACACTGTTTTACTACTGTAGTTAATGAAACCTCAGTGGTTCAGACATATTTGTCATCAGCAATAGGGTCCAAAAAAACTCTTCAGCACCAAAATGGGAGGCAGGGATTGTTAGCACTGGAATTGTTTGCTGTTAAACTCTGCCCTCTAGTGGTACTGAAATGTCACAACCACACAGAATTTGGCTACAAATCAGTTTCCAAATACTCAGAGAGCTTTTAATATTAAATGTAAAAGTGTGCTGTGGCATTATATATACAACTTCAGAATGAAGGGCTGTGTTTACAGTATATAATAAGGCAAATGCTTTTCATTGGTGTTCTAGTTTGCTAATGCTGCTGGAATGCAAAACACCAGAAATGGATTGGCTTTTATAAAAGGGGGTTTATTTGGTTACACAGTTACAGTCTTAAGGCCATAAAGTGTCCAAGGTAACACATCAACAATCGGGTACCTTCACTGGAGGATGGCCAATGGTGTCCGGAAAACCTCTGTTAGCTGGGAAGGCACGTGGCTGGCGTCTGCTCCAAAGTTCTGGTTTCAAAATGGCTTTCTCCCAAGACGTTCCTCTCTAGGCCGCAGTTCCTGTTCAAAGTGTCACTCTCAGTTGCTCTTGGGGTGTTTGTCGTCTCTTAGCTTCTCAAGAGCAAGAGTCTGCTTTCAACGGCCATCTTCAAACAGTCTCTCATCTGCAGCTACTCTCTTAGCTTCCTTGCGTTCTTCAAAGTGTCCCTCTTGGCTGTAGCAAAGCTTGCTCCTTCTGTCTGAGGTTTAATAGGGCTCCAGTGAGCTAATCAAGGCCCATGCTGAATGGGCGGGGCCACACCTTCATGAAATTATCCAATCAGAGTTATCACCCACAATTGGGTGGGGCCCAGTTCCATGGAAACAACCTAATCCAAACGTTCCAACTTAATCCCCACTAGTATGTCTGCCCCCACAAGATTGCATCAAAGATAATGGCATTTTGGGGGGCATAATACATTCAAACCAGCACAATTGGCTTCATATAAGATGGATAAAGACTGCCAAGGCATTTTACTATTAGAATTATTTGTCGAACATTCTTGGAAGAAAAGCTCTAAAGTGCTATGATGCTGTATATAGATTTTGAGTTGGGGGGTCAGCATTTGGTCTAAATTTTTGCCTGCAGTAGCCAAGAAATTTCCCTGGAAGAAATTGTGTTTCAATTGTGATTTGATAGTTGAAAAAATGGTAGCTTGGCAGGAAGGAGGCAGAAGACAGAAATCAACACTTTAGAGATGGTTGGGGAAGAACCCTAGCTTGTGGGACAGCGCGTGCCCAGGCTGACTGGGGAGAGGTCTTGGTAGGGGTCTTAGGGGAAGCTCCGAGATGGTCAGACTGTTACAAGAGCAATGAGGTTACGTTTAGCAAAAATTTTTTGTTTATGTCCAAAATCAAATACACAGTGCATTGCAGCCTGCTTTTCTCTTTGGACATCATCCCATGTTAAATATATGGCTCCACCTCCTTCTTTTAAATGGCTATCTAGTATTCTATTGGAATTCTGTCCCTATTGACGGGCATTTGGATTCTTTCTCATGTTTTCCTGTTTTACATAATCATTTTACAAATTTTTATGGTGTCTACCACCTGCCACTCGCTGTTCCAGGGGCGAGGGATATAGCAGGGAACAAAACAGATGACAGTCCCTGCCAGGTAGCGTTCATACTTGAGTTGGGGGGTGGGGTGGGGGGACAGACAATAAGACAACCAAGCAAATCATATTAGGTAGTGATGGGTGCTAAGCAGATAAAGTAAATCAGGGAAAGGAGCTATGAAATGTTGGGGCAAGGGGGCATTAAATCTTAGATAGGGTGGCTAGGAAAGGTGACTTTTGAGATGGGGGTGAGCCTTGTGTGATGCCAAGGGGAAGAGGAGGCAGGAAGCACCAGGCTTTGAAGCCAAAGAAATGCAGGGAGCCCAGAGGGCCTGGAGGGAGTGGACATGAGTGAGAGGGGTGGAAGCTGATTTGGGAGAGCAATGAGGAAGGAGAGAGGCAGGCGTAGGGCAATGTCAGAGTCCCTGAGTGAGATTGGGAGCCTTCTCAGTATTGCTTTGGCTTCCGTGTTGCTGACAGTTTGCAGAGGGGCAGAGGCAGAAGCAGGGGGCCAGTGGGAGGCCATGAGGTTACCCGGATGAGAGCTGATGGTAGTTTGGACCTTGTGATAGCAGGAGAGGTGGTGAAGAGGGAGGATTCTGCATATATATTGTGAAAGGAGAGCTCTCAGGATTTCCTGGTGGATTAGATGTGGGGTGAGGGAAAAGAGGAGTCAAGCGCAGTACTAGAAGGGTGGAGTTGTCCTCGACTGAGATGGTTTGGTGTACATTTGTGCAAGAATTCCTGTAACATTAAAACCTAGAGTAGACTAACTCAGAGTCAGCAATAGGTCAAAGTGAAACTTTCTGGCAGTTAAGGTTTTTCTGGGGGGAGGGGGTACATTTTTCTCAGTTTCCAAATGTTCTGTAATAAGCATTATTGCATTTACGATAGCTACTTGTAAAACTAAAAGCACCCCTCTATTTGTATATCTTAGTGTACTCCATAGACAATGAAGCTGAAAACTTGTGACTCAATCAAAATTGTATAAACAAACAGCTTAGATGTATTAGGGCAGAGGTTCTCAAACTTTTTGGTCTCAGAACCTCTGTACACTCTTAAAAATAATTAGGGACCCCAAAGAGCTTTTGTTATGTGGATTATAGGTTTATTTGATATTTATAGTGTATTAGAAATTAAAATGGAAGAATGTTTAAATGTTTGTTTATTTTAGAATAAATTACATGCAAATATAAATATCATTTTTATGAAAAATAACTCTTTTCCAAAACAAAATTTTATGAGAAGAGTGATAATTTTACATTTTTGCAAATCTTTTTAGTGTCTGTCTTAATAGAAGACAGTTTGAGTCTCCTATCTGCTTCTGCATTCAATCTGTTGTGTTAGATTGTTTTGGTTGAAGTCAAGAAAACCTGGCCTCACATAAATATGTTAAAAAAGGAAGGAATATTTTAGTAGCTTTTTCAGCTAATTATATATATTCTTCTTTGATACTATGCTAATACCTGAAAAGTAGTAATTCCTTAAACATGAATTGCAAGGTGGAATCCGAAACCATATCAATGAACTTTTCTTACCCTGTTACTTTCAAATCCATTGGTCTGTCTTGCAATTTGAATGTATCTTTTATCCATGCATCATTTCCTGCCATCATGCATTGGTCATTTGGAAGATATTGGTTTACTGAGTTATACATATCTTCCAAGTGTTAGCATATTTCACTATACAATATCAAAACTCATGTTCATTCATATTACCACTGATCTCATCAGGAAAAGTCTTTAAAGTATTGGGAAGCTGTCAAACTCATGGGGGTGAATACAGCTTCTCAAATTTCTAATTTTCACTTGGAAGCTCGACTTTTATCATTGGCAACAAATACTGTCAGTTGCCTTCCCTGTAGTGACAGGCTCACTTCGTTCATTTTCGAGAAAATGTCTGCCAAATACCCAAGGCAATAACTGTAATTTGTCAGACGTTCTTTCAAGTAAAAATAGAGTTTCATGCAAGAGCAATTAGTTCAGCTTACAATTCAGTCACACAATTGCCTTTCCTCAAGACAACCATTGTGCTTGGGAATGCAGCAGAAGTTCTTTTTGAGTACTTCACATTTCACACAGGACGTTATAAAGACATACTCAAGGGTCAAGATTTAATACAATTAATAATTCTTACTGTTTCATCAAGGAGATTCATAAGTGAAACTTGTGTTTTTTTTTCTTTTTTTGAGTGCAAGGTAGTAAGAAATACAACTTCTTTTCCTTTTTTAAAAAAACAGTTTTTATCACACACCATACAGTCCATCCAAAGTGTACAATCAATGGCTCTCAGTATAATCACAGAGTTGTGTATTCTTCACCACAATCAATTTGAGAACATTTTCATAGCTCCAAAAAGAAAAATTCCATACCCCATATAACCCCCTATTATTGACATTTAGTATTGGTATAGTACCTTTGTTACAACTGAGGAAAGACTATTAACAATATTACTGTTAACTATAGCCCATAGTTTGCATTAGTTATATTTTTCCCAGATACCACCTGTTCTGGTTTGCTAATGCTGTCAGAATGCAAAATACCAGAGATGGATTGGCTTTTAAAAAGGGGGTTTATTTGGTTACAAAGTTACAGTTTTAAGGCCATAAAGTCTGCAAGGTAAGGCATCAACACAGGGTGCCTTCACTAAAGGATGGCTGATGGCATCCAAAAACCACTGTTAGCTGAGAAGGCACGTGCCTGGTGTCTGCTCCGGAGTTTTGGTTTCAAAATGGCTTTCCCAGGACCTTCCTCTTTCAGCTCCTGTGCATTCTTCAAGGTGTCCCTCTTGGCTGTAGCAAGCTCACTCCTTCTGTCTGAGCTTATACTGTGCTCTAGTAAACTAATCAAGGCCCACACTGAATGGCTGGGGCCACACCTCCATGGAAATTATCCAACCAGATTATCATCCACAGTTGGGTGGGTCACATCTCCATAGACACAACCTAATCCAAAGGTTCCAACTTAACACTAATATGTCTGCCCCTACAAGAATGCATTAAAGAATATGGCTTTTTCTGGGGGGCATAATATATACAAACCAGCACACCACCCTATTATTAACACCTTGTAATAGTGACGTTCATTTGTTGTAGTTCATGTAAGAATATCCTTATATTTGTACTATAACCACAGCCATCATCCACAACAAGGTTCTCTATGTTATACAGTCCATGTTTTATCCTCTAGCTTTCCTTTTAGTGACATACATGACCCTAAACTTCCCCTTTCAACCAGAATCACACCCATAATTCAGAAATGTTAATTAAGTCACAGTAATGTGCTGCCATTACCTCTATCCATTTCCAAACATTTACAATCAATATCATTAAAAATTCTTTACAAATTAAGCATCAGCTCCCTACTCTCTCCCCTCATTCTATCTCCTGGTAACCTGTACTCTAGATTTTAACTCCGAGAGTGTGCTCATTATAATTAGATCATGTAAGTGAGACCATATAATATTTGTCTTTTTGTGTCTGGCTTGTTTCACTCAACAGAATGTCCTCAAGGTTCCATCCATGATGTTGCAGGAATCAGGACTTCATTCCTTCTTACAGGTGAATAATATTCCACCTTATGAAAATATGACCTTTTGTTTATCTGTTCGTCAGTTGATGGACACTTGGATTGTTTCCATCTGTTGGCTATTATTAATATTGCCGCTATGAAACATCAGTGTGCAAATGTCTGTCAGTGTCCCTGCTTTCAGTTCTTCTGTGTATATACCTAGTAGCAGGATTGCCGGTTCATGTGGCAATTCTCTACTTAGCTTCCTGAGGAACCGTCAAACTGTCTTCCACAGCAACTGCACTATTCTGCATTCCCACCAACAGTGAATAAGTGTTCCTATTTCTCCACATCCTCTCCAGCATTTGTAGTTTTCTGGGGTTTTTTGTTTGTTTGTTTGTTTTCCTGATAGTGGCCATTCTAGAGTATGAAATGATATCTCATTGTAGTTTTGATTTGCAAGAAATATAACTGTTAGTCCACTTAGGTGGTCCTACCTTGCTTTGTGCTAAGATGCCATTGCTTTTATGCCATCAGTACAAATGTCAACCCAGGGAAAAAGGCAAAAAATATCTTTGTGTTATTATGAAGGTAGTTTTGACCTTCCAGCCCTTTGAAAGATCTCTGGGACCCCCATGGACCTGCAGACAACATTTTGAGCACTAGAGGGTCCCCTGCTACTTAAGAGCATTTGTAAAACTGCAGAAACATTTAGAACACACATAATGAACTCCTATTGATCTAAATCTAAATTCATATTTCTTCTCTACTTAAGATTTTTTAAAATCCAGCTTGCCCAAAATTGCATTGACATTTGAATATATTGATTATTAACATAGAAAAGACATTCAGTTTTCATTTAGAAATAAGAAAACATTGAGCATCTGCCTTAGAATTAAAGTTCCTCAATTGTAGGTATGTCCTTTACAATTGAGTGTATTGTGAAACCTCAATAAATATGAACTCTATTTAACATAATTGAGTCATTGCTCATCACGAACTGTAAAGAGCTGGGCCAGAAGCAGTTGCTGTTCTGTTTTAATTGCTTCATATTAAAACCATGAAAACCCAAAGCTTGGTGGAGCCATGCCTATATTATGGCAAAGATGCCCAGCTTGGATGTTAAAGAGCAGTCAAGGGATAAATTCATTTAAGGGATAAACTTACTTGGGGCAGGCTGAAAATGAACATTCTCCTGAGTCTTAAGCTTTTATTAATTGCCACAGCTCACCCTGTGCTCCCAGTGTGGATTAGCTGTCAGGGCTCCATCCCCTCCTCTACATGAATGAAGATAAGGATGTGTGAGACCCTGGGAATGAGAACATGCTCTTTGGCCCTTTGAGGCAATTTCCTGCGCAGTCCCAGCTCTCTCCAGATGGTAACTAATTGTTTCTTGAATGACCTCAGTGTCCAACCACAGAAACCTGGTCTGAGAAGCCATTTCACATATTTATTACCCTGTGGATAAGAACGTGCTTTATAAAGCCCCTATTCACACTCTCAAAAGAGCTTTTTGTGCAGAAGAAATGATGAGGCTGATGGACTGTTTCCTGTGACCACCAGTCTCCAATTGGATTATTATTTTTCCCAGGCCCAGGTGGATATTTTTCAGGGGGTCTGTGCAATCCTGCTGAGCCCATTATGGTCCAGTCTTCTCCCTCTTGTCTTCTTGTGGTCTTTACTGGAAAGAACCTGGGCAGAGCAGGATCAGGTCCTGATACCTCCTGGTTTGCAGAGTATTTTAGGATTATTTTAGCAGACCACAGGTGGTATGAGTTGGGATTTACTGTAGTCTGGGAGCCTCTCCCCATCTGGGATCCCAGATAGTTTGCAGTTTGAGAGAGTGAGATGATTTTTAGGGCTGAACCTGGAACCAGCCATACACCATCTGGAGGGCTGGCAAGGCTGTGTTAACTCAATGAAGAGCATAATCTTAGTGTGGCATTCATGCCTCACACCTATGCAGTTCTTAACACATTTTGGTTGGAGAGTCCCTACCTTCTTTGCACATACAAAGAACTAAGAACCCTCTCCCTAGAAATATGATGCATACATCTTGTGCATCTAACTTCCAAGGTGTTTGAGGCGCCCAGATTGAGAGTCCCTGTACGTCTCCAAATGTTTGCTGGGTCCCTATCATGTTCAGGCGTTGTCCTGGTCATAGGAGTGATGATGACGAATAAGACATGAGTCCTAGGGCTAATATAATAGACAAGGCCACAGATCATTTTAATGTGTGCTTCCATGGCCAGATATAGGAAAACAGGGTTAGATCTAGGGCCCTCACTGGGGTAAACTGAGTCATGGCAGTAGAAGAAAGAAGTTCCCATGGGACTGAGAACTGAGGTTCCTAAGCTCTTTCCAGGAAATGCCACCAAAGGACTGTGAAGTTCACTGGCCTCAGTCAGGTGTCTCAGCCAGTGCCTCTGAATCAGGTCTGGTGGGTTTCCTGGAAACGTCCTTCAGGAGCTTAAGATGGTTCAAGAGCTTAGGTTTTGCTGAGTAAGCAGGATTGAGAGAGTTGTTTGTTCCTGGTTTCCCATAACCTGGGAAGGGTGCTGGGTGTGGGATCAAAACTCACACCTACACTCCATGGCACAGGACATTCCAGCTCCATGACTCCAGCTCCCTTTCCTTAGAGGCAAACTGAGAACTCAAGACAACTCAGTTCTTTCATGGAATGTCCTTGGAGTAGGCTGTGAAACACCATTAATTTTCATCAGTTGCTGCAACGTGAGTCTGCAACCCTGTTATGAATGGGTGCATATTTACATGTTTTCATGTAAATCAGTTTGTCTCCTTTTTTAGCATTTCTCAGATACAGGGATCACATGGTATACCTGTAAACTCCTATAGTGTGTTTACATCTCCATCTCAAGTTTTACCTAATCTCAAACTGATAAGGTGAGCCTGTAAGTAAACTTTCAAACTGATGATGTGAAATTTACCACTGGGAAGGGCAGGGAAGGAGTGGCTCAGGCTGATGGCTGGTTCCAGGTAAGAAAACATCTTTAGACTTTTGTCTCACGCCCACTTCTCTCAGGACATTGCTTGCGTTCTCTCATATGAGCTTCTACGTGCAGTGGGAACACATGACCATAAACTGCTCTAGGAACAAAGGAGTCCTCTTCCTCAGCTTTAACGTGAAAAATCCCAGGGAAGGACTCGGGTTAGTCTGACTTAGGTCACGAATCCACTCCGGGACCATTCAGTGTTTGGTTGTATGACTAGCTCATCCATCCATTACAACTATGACCATGCATGCTATCCAATAAAGCTTTTAAATATAATAACCATGATCTGCTGTCTACATCATTTCCACACATACACTCCCCCAAATATTCAGGTTCACAAGTATGTTGGACTTTATTTATAAATATCTGTCTACCCAGAGTGCATATCTAAAATGTTGGCACTCGTGCTAGGTTTTGCAAAGATATTTTCTTTTTGGTCTTCTCAAGTCCTGTACCCATCCTTTTCTAGTTTATCTTCCGCCTGATTTATTAATGTGCTGGATACCCGTTGCCTCCCAATTTAATTGACAGTTCTACCACTATTACAGAGAAGCTTTGCAGGGGAGGGGGGCAGTTTCCCAGAGAGGCTGTGGATCACCCTGTGATTTATAGTTTGGCCTTGGGAAGTGTTTTGGTTTGCTAAAGCTGCTGAAATGCAATATACCAGAAAGGGGTTGGCTTTTACAATGGGAATTTATTAGCTTACAAACTTACAGTTCTGAGGCTGTGAAAATGTCCCAATTAAGGCATCAATAGGATGATACCTTCTCTGAAGACCAGCTTCTGCTGAGCTTGGGCTCCTCTGTCAGACAGCAAGGCACATGGCGACATCCGCTGGTCCTTCGCTCCCGGGGTTTCGTTGCTTTAGCTTCTGGCTTCTCTATCTGTGGTGGGGTTTTTTTTGTTTGTTTTTTTAATCAATCTCCTCACAATTCTTCCATATCTTCCCCTTACCCATTTATAAAGGCATTCCAGCATTTTTGGTATTTGCAAACTCAGTACCCCACTTCTCTGGTACCAAAATCTGTTCTGTTTTGGTGAAGGTGCCAGAATGCAATTTACCAGGAATGGGTTGGCTTTTACAATAGGGGATTTATTAACTTACAATTATAGTTCTTAGGCCATGAAATTGTCTAACTCTAGGCATCAACAGGATGATACCTGGACTCTGACAAGTCAAGCTGCTGGCATCCGGGACACCTCTCTCATGTGGGAAGGACATGGCTGGAGTATGCTGGTCCTTCGTCCCCAGGTTTCATTACTCTCAGCTTCTGGTTCCAGTGGCTTCCTCCCTGAACTTCCGTGGGTTCTCTCTTAGCTTCTCCAAGGTTTTTCTCTACGAGTTTCTCTTAATTTCATCTCTTAGCTTCTCTGTGTGTTTTATCCTCTTATAAAGGACTTCAGTAAGAGGATTAAGATCCACCTTGAATGAGGTGGGCCATTCAAATGATATTTCAAATGATATGTGTATCATTTGAAAGAACCTAATCAAAAGTCCTCCCTACAATAGGTCTGTACCCACAGGAATGGATTAAAAGAACATGACCTTTTCTGGGGTGCATACAACTTCGCACTGCCACAGGAAGACTCCTGAACCTTTGTTGTAAGTAGCCCAACCCTGAGGCCTGCTGCTCCTGGAGATTTATCCATGTGGGTTCCTACTGCTCTCCCTAGTAACATTCCCTTTTCCTACCCAGCCTTCCCACCCCTTTGGGTAAGCACTGCAAAACCAGAGTTTGTATTGTCCTTTAAACCACTGGCTAAAGCAGTCTGTTGTCCCCACTTTGGGCAGCAGGAGGGTGTCACTTCTGCAGACAGCATTGTACTTGGTGGCTGACTGCCTTGAAAACTCTGAGTCAACATTTTCCTTTAGAGAAATGGCCACAGTTCATGCCCCTATATATGATAAAGGTTGTCCCTTAGTCCTCCGGTCAGTACCTTGTGCGATGGGGCTTAGTTACCTCCATGTTCTTCTCAGCTTCTGACCTCAACATCATCTGTACCTGCCCTATCCTTACCCATCAGTTGATGAATGGGCCAGGAGCACTGACTAGGGATATTTCAGGCAAACCTGCTGTCTATATTGCCAAGAATAGCTGTCACTTGATTGGAGGGAGGGGGTTGCTGCAGCAGCCACCATTCTGCCTTTGGGATTTGCACAAGATAAGATGCTCCTGGCAACCAGGTGTTATCTTTGTTTCCATTAGCACATCCAGTAGAGCCAGCCATTCTGGTTCATTGTTGTTTTAATTATTAACTCTAAGAATTGGTTGACCTCACATATGAAATGGAGATAATAATACCCATCTCCTACTGTGAGTATTAAATGAGACAGTAAGTGTAAAAGTTCTCTGTGTAGTACTGTAGAAATGCTGGCTATTGGGTACCTTGCAGAGGGGTGAATGGACTGGTGGAAAGATTACTGAGCCGAGCTGAAGTCTTCTGGGAACACATCCCTGAAGTCTGTGACTGAGAGGGGAAGTTGAGAATTAAAGTTGCAGCTCTTCTGCATTTACTAAGTGTTTGTGCAAATGAGGGTCTTTTACCAGCTGGGTGAAGGGATTCTTCTCCTCTCAAGGGTGTTTGAAGCTAGTCAACAGTGTAAGGAAAAGTGAAACTACTTGTCTCAAGGCTGCTTTCTCCTCTTACCCTGACAAGGCCTGATGTTTTCCAGGTAGTTTTATCTGTCCTTGTTTGAGTCCATGAAGACCAGGGCATTCTCTCTTCTCCTTCCACCACAAAGCTCAAGATAGACCATCGGGAACTCCATCTTTAAGAGCCACTGAAAGTCTTTCTGAATCAGTAGGAAATTTTGGGTCCACAAATTGGAACCGGATAAAAGCTGTGGCCCCACCCCCCTTCCTCAACAAACAGATACTTGCACAACAGTTTATATATAATTTCCAGGTGTTCCTGGAAGCCCCACCCTCCCCCAGGTTACGAACTTCAGGTGTCGACTAATTCTTGTAGCTCTTCCAGCAGGATGCTGAATCGTCCAGTATGCCACTGGCATCATAATGTTCATAATCAGTTTGTGACCATGAAATAAGGATATTGTCCCATTAGTTCTTAGGTGGCTGGAATTTGCTTGAAAAAAGATAACGGATTAATAAGATCATTTTCTGTCTTAAGTCAGCTTTCCAGCTGGAATGAGTGGGGTTAGTCCTGACTGCATCTCTTATCCCTGTCAACTCCACCCTCCACCCCAGGGTGGGTGCCTTCCTCTTCCTGGGCCTTCCTTGGTGGCTGGTTCATCTCCCCCAACACTGGACATTTGGCAGCCTTTCTGAGCAGGCAGGGTGGGAGAAGGGGGTGGGGTGGCGTTGGAGCAATGCCCGTAACTTGGCCGGAGAGGAGGAGGAGCAGGCAGAAGGCAGAGTCCAGAGAGTGCAGAGCAGACACAGCTCTAAGTCTAGAAATGGTTGGTGTTGGAGTACCCCATTACATGGGCCAGTGGAGTAGGGGAGTCGGCATATGGAGGATGGTCCTCAGAGGAATCTAGACACAAGTGGAAGCTATAGCTCCAGGTCAGGGGCCTGGAGAGCCAGGCAAAGGGGAGGTTGGAGGACTAACTAGCAGATAGAGCATGGGCTGAAGCCCTGCTCTGCCACCAGCTTGCTGTTGGGGCAGTGAGAAGGAGGTGTGCAACCTAGGTGCTGTGTGATTGGTCCATAGGATACCCGATTGGATTGGCTGGGGGAAGGGGACAGAGAGCTCTATAGTTGTGGATGGACCCCAGGACACCCCCTGGGTGAGGACCAAGTGGCAGACGCTGTGGATACACATGCTGTCTGTTAAAACAAACAACTTCAAAAATGTCAAGGACTCTGGAGTAGAAAATCATCTGAGACATCTGAACAAGTATGATGAAAACCGTATGTGTGATTTTAATATGCTGTTTTAAAATCTAAAGACAAAAAACCCTTAAATTTCTCCTCACTATTCCTTGGTTGTCAAGGTTCAAGAATCTGCGAAGTGATTGGAGCCAATCAGTGCTCACCTGTCCACACTCTTCCGGTTGGGTTGCGGCTTGGCTCCTGGGGGCCGAGCCTGCAGGTGATCATTAGGTGTGCTTTGGATGCCTGTCTCTGCAGGAGAAGGGAGGGAGATGGGGTTTGAAGGGGAAGGAAAGCTCATTTTTGCTTAGTGCCTACCGTGGGTTGGGTGCTAGGCTCTTTATATGTTATCCCACTTAATCATCACCACAATCTGGTAAGTGTAGGGAAGACACTGACGCCCAGAGAGGTTAAGTAATCCCCCTGAGTCACCCAGCCAGTTGTGGTGCAGTGGAGACTTGAATGCACCTGGTGCTCCCTCTACCATCCAACCTCCCAGTGTGTGTTCCAGAGCCACTCTTTTTTTCTTTTTTTTAAATGCAATTTTATTGAGATATATTCACATACCATATAATCCATTCAAAGTATACAATCAGTGGCTCTCAGTATCATCATATAGTTGTGCATTCATTGCCACAATCAATTTTAGAACATTTTCATTACCCAAAATAGAGAAAAAAATAAAAATTAAAAAGAACACCCAAAATATCCCATACCCTTTATCCTCCCCTATTATTTATATGTATTTTTTGTCTTTATTTTAGTATTCATCTGTCCATACTCTGGGTAAAGGGAATGTTAGTCACAAGGTTTTTACAATCACACGGTGACACGATAAAAGCTATATAGTTATTCAGTCATCATCGAGAATCAAGTCTACTAGATTATAGTTCAACAGATTCAGGTATTTCCTTCTAGCTATCCTAATACACTAGAAACTAAAAAGGGATATTTATATAATGCATAAGAATGACCTCTTGACTCTATTTGAAATCTCTTAGCCATTGCAACTTTTTGTTTAATTTCTTTTCCCCCTTTTGGCCAGAGCCATTCTTGAGGCATGCAGATACCTGTCTTGCAGCTTGTTTGGGAAGATGTTATTTTGCAGAAGTGCTTGTAAGATAGAGCTGCAGGGGAGCCGGGACATGGTGCTGTTCCTGGCTGGTGAGCCTTCCTGGCCTTCTGGCCTTGCAGATGCTCCACAGCCCATTTCAGCCACACTGGGCCTGGGAGGGGCCTCTCAGGGGCTTTTGTGGTCATAAGCTATTAGTTGCTTTTAGAGCTCACACTTACCAGAAAAAGGGAGGGGACGGAGAAAAGTGTACAGCAAAGAAATACTAGAAGCTGAGGTATCAAGAGAACAAGTGATTGCTCTGAGTGTGGTGCCTGCACAGTGAATGCAGAATAAAAGCTTGGGAGTTTGGTGGTGAATTATCTTGGATAGGTAAGACTCCCAGAGGTGTGTGGATGGGCTTCTGGATATATGGGAACCCCTGAAATTATCTGAAGAACATTACAAGTATATGCCTTTTGTTCTGGTAGTAGGGTCCATTGGTTTTAAAGACTCTCAAAGAAGGCTGAGATCACCAGAAAGTCTGAGTCTATTGTTTGAGAGGTTGGAATGCATGTTCTTTTAATTCTGCCTTAGTGCTAAAAACAGATAATAGAGTTTAGATAATTTAGGGTATCTGGGGTGATACCAGAAACTGTGTGGTGACGGTGGATGTGAAATGGATGATGGTATAGAGCACAATTGTTGGTGATAGTGCAAGAAAGAAAAATCAGGACCAGGGGCTTACCTAATTTTGCTACATATTATTCAATTATACAATTTTAATAGGCAGTTAGAGAAACAGAAATTTGTATAGGGGTTATAAGGCCCAGTAGAGAGAAATCTGTTTGTGAATCCCATACTTAGTCTCTTTGTTTATATGTTGGGCAGATCAATAACCCTTCCTGACAGAGACCATTTAACAGCTGTACTCTTTCATTCCCTTGAGGAATTTGATGGAAACTATCAGACCGAGGTGTGTACAGCAAACAATCTTAAATGCACCCTCTGTTCACCGGCAAACATCTTGTCCACAGCATTACATGAAGCACCAGGGAGTCAGGCTAGCATTTCCTGCTTTCTTCCCATTGAGTCCAGTTTGCATTCCCTTTTGGAGCAAGAAATAAACTGACTTTGCAAATAGGAAAAGCTGTTGGACTGTCTTTGGCAGCTACTGTGGCTGTCTCAGTCTGACTTGAAGAGGAGGTGACTTGTCCCCCAAATCTCTCCTCCTTTCCTTGCTGGTTTCCCAGCTCCTCTTCCTCAAGCCCTGTTGCTTTCTATGTGAGGTGTGTGCTCTGAGGCACATGCTTCTCACTGTGCCTCCTGGTTTGTTGTTTTCAGAATCATGCAACAACAAGGCAGGTGCCTGGGGAAGCTTTGGGCAGCAGGTTCAGTGACAAACTTGCCCCCTTTCCTCCCAGGCCTTCCCAGGCACCTGCCACACTGCTCTTCAAGGCGTTGAGTTGGCAGAGGATGCCCTTGACATTTAGATCCTCCCTGCATCTCTAATCTGGTGCTGGACTAAGCTAGTCCAGATACCAAGTTCCTCTCTCCCTACTTCCTAGGATGCCAAGAGAAGTGGAGTTGGCCTCGCTCTCTAGCTCACGGAAGCTGTCTTTGTTTACTGAGAGCCAGATTGCTTGAGTTTAGATGGAGGCAAAAAGCCAGGAAACATTGATCTTTCAGTGGGGTGGAGAATCTCCGTGGTTGGGACGAGAAGCTGAGCCGTGTTTGATCACGGTGGCTGGTGTTCACCCCTGACTGTTTCCTGGTGGGGAGGGACCAGGCAGACCCTTTATCCTTGGACCAGCCCCTCAGCTTCCAAGCCTGCCCCTGTGGGCTGTGTCACTGTCTGCAGGGCTGCTTGATAATGACCGAGACTGCCTCAGGGCATACAGGGCTGGATGCTTGGATCCTGGCGTGGCCTCCGTGAGGGGAAATGGGGGTGTGGGGAGCATGGTTTTTCTGGCTGCTCTGAAGCCATGAAAAGCAGGTATCTGGCAGGCACACCTTTCTCTCCACACCCACCACCACCACCCCCTGCACACTGGGCATTAAGGGCCTGCCTCCCTGGGAGCCTGCCCTTCCAGTGGGCATCTGCATGCTCCCTCCGCCTCCTTCAGGAAGCCTGTGCTTGTTGAATATGATTGGCAGGCAATCCTGTTTCCATGGTTACTAAATAGGGCAGGTTAGAATTAGGGCCGCCGGAGGAGAAACCAGCACTGAGGGCGATGCCTGTGGCCTTCCCCGGGTCTGCTTTTTAGCCCTCTCCTCGGGCAGGGTGGACAGCATTTGACCCAAGCTTATGGGGTCCTTCAAGGCTGCCCGTCCTGGCCTTTTTCACAGGTGTTCCCTTGGTGTGGAGGAGCAAATCTCTCAGGTGGCCAGAGGGGGGCGCTGGAGAACACCCCTGCAGGACCAGAAGGGCATGGTATTTAGGAATCCCAAATCCAAATTTGATTGGTCTGAAATTGTACATACCAAACCACCAGAATGCGACCTGCTGCCCCAAGGGCTGCGTGATCAAGAGGTTTAATTACACGAGTTGAAAAAAAATCTCTTCTTTGGGCCACAGCATGCTTGTGCTTCCATGTGATCAGATACTGGATTCCGCTATCAGAGGCTTGAGTCCTTGTCCTTTGTCTGCTCCCTGCGGAGTGGCACACTGTTCTGGTCCCCTGTTTCTTTGTAACTAGAATAGAATAATAATTGTGGGCAGAATGTGGTGGAATTGATCAGGGTAGGTAGGAAACATTTAAAAGCATGGCAAGTCAGTGAAGGGCACTTTGTGAATTCATGCAATTATCATCTTTCGTTGCAATAACAACACGTTATTTAGTCTCTCTCCTTGGCCATTTGGGAGGAAATTAAAACCTTTGAGTGCTGCTTCAGAACTTTTTTTTTCTTTTTCATGTGGAACAAAAATAAAAGGTGCTTAGGAAACAGTTACCTAATAAGATTAGCCCATTCTTTTATCCTGATGGAACAAATTCTTTGTGCATGTAGGAGACATTTCTTAGAGTAAACAGGGAAAGAAAACCTCCGTCACAAGAGCTGTGACTCAACAGTGACTTGAAAGTCTTTTGTTTTGCTTTTACCCTGGCACTGGAGTCCTTGACTCCAAATTCTATGTAATTTACATGCCTGCATTATTTGCATATTTGCTTTCAGAAATGCGTTCCATTCACGCTTTCTAGGGGAAGGGTATCAGGAATTCAGAAGCTGTTGTCTGATCTATCCCAGTGGATTTCTGTACGGGATTTAATGAACTCCTTCCCTCCATTTTGCTGGGTCTGCAATGATGCTTTTCTAGATTCTTGGGGAGGTATTTTTTTGGCCTGGAGGCACTTGTTATTTCTTGCCAAAGAGGAATAGCAGGTGAAAATGGGGCCCCTTCCCTGGTTACCTGTTGGTCTGCTTGCTTAGTCATCCCCACAAAGCTTCCAGGACCGTCAGCCGGGCTGCTCACGTGGACTTGCCCTTTGAGCCCCATCGACTAGAAGTGAGGGCAAAGAGAGAAAATGCTTCCAGGGATTCAGTACCTGGACTTGGAGGACGACACCAACCCCCCCAACTGCTCTCCATGGACCAGTCCAGCTCAAAACCCCTTTGAGTTCTACCACCTTTGGTGCTTTCTTCCAGGTTCTCAGGTGATAACCCAGGACTCCAAATCCGATGTCCAGAATCATGAATTTAGGTCGGGGAGAAGGAGTGAGGGAGACCAGCCAAATGAGGAAAAAGGAAGCCAGCCTCCCCCTGGTTGCTGCTGTGGTGATAGACCCTTTGTAGCTCCATCCCCACTTTACACGTGTTTGTCAGGCTCAGCTTACCAGTGGAGGTGAGATCTGTGGCTCCCCAGGCCCCTCATCCCAGCCCAGAAGCTGCTTACCAGGCATTAAACAAACAATTCCGTATTTTTACAGGCAGACTTGACCTAGTCCAAAGGCCGAGGCCTCAGAGGAGTTGACACGAATCCCGCTGGATAGTTCTCATACTTCCTGCATGCCTCATCTGATGTTCCTTTCTGAACTGAATAGGTTCTGTTTCTTCCCAGTTACAAGTTTCTGCCTGTATGGAGTTTTAGAAAGCTTCAGGACACATTCCATTTCTGTGTAGCTGAAGACACAGAAAGTTAATATTTGGAACTGTTGGGAAGGACAAGCTACACGCGCAAATCTGGGTTTGATTAAAAAACAAAACAAAACGAAACAAAAAACCCAGAATCATTGAGCATCCACTATAACTGGAATACAAGAAAAAAAAAGCATTTACTTTCTTCTCAAGGTGGTATTGGGATTTTTGTAGGGGTAAAGGCCTCTTCCCACAGGGAAGTCTAGGAAGGCCACGCAGGCTGCATTGGACTGAAGGTTTGTGTGCTGGATCTGGGTTAGGCAGAGTGGGTAATTAAAGTGAAGATGGGTAATTACAGTGAAGTATTGAAAGTGAAGGAGTGGGCAGTGGGACCAGTGGAGCTGGATCAGAAGAGGGTACACAGCCTTGTCTCCCATCCTCCCCCAACCCCCCAACAGACTGCACGGCCAGGTGGGGAGGGCATAGGGGCTCAGGGTGTTTGCTGACAGACTTGCTAATTAAACACCAAAAGACAATATTGCTTTGCCAATAGGGATGGCTGTGCCAACATTATCTGCTGCAAACTGGCTGCCAGGAGCATCCTAATTAAAAATAAACAGCTCTGGAGGTAGGCGTGGGAGAGTGGGGACAGGGATCCTAAGAAACTCAGGAGCTTGGGTTTCTTAGGACTTCTAGGGTTATTCTTAGGAGAAAGTCACACCTTAGTCACTTTAGGCCACCTCCTTTTCTCAAAGAAGTCTCTGTCTCATAACAAGATGCTGTGGTGTGTATAACTTGCCCCGCAGTAACAAGCAAACAGGCAAAGCCACCGAGGAGCAGATTGCAACGTGCAGGTCAGCCCTGAGAAGGAAAGGCTGCCTAGGGTGGGAGGTGGTTAATGATTTCTGCTGGGGTCTCTAAATTGAGGGGACAGTGATGTCCAGAGCCTCTTCTAAGAGGAGTTAGAATTTCATCAGAAAGCAAGACTGGTCACATGAGAATTTCTGGCACTGTGTGCATGGCAGGGCAGGCTGGTCACCAGCCTGCCAGAATTGAGTGAGTGGATCGTATTGGCTTCAGCTGAGGGGAAAAGTCCCTGACTGGCCTGGGAGAAGGAGCCGGCTCACTCCCCCAGCTGGCGACTGCGGGGCAGGCACGGCACCACGGCCGCAGCAGGATTGGGGCGCCAACGTCCAAAGTCCCCTTTCTTTGTACCTTAAAGAAAGTGTGTGGCCCCAGAGACAGAAGACAGAAAGATGCCTAAGGAATGCAGTGCTCTCCAAGCCCTCTCGGCAGCTCTGTGCTGCTTTTATCACCGCAAGTCTTTCTTTGGAGTCAAGGTAGGTGTGGTTTTAAGATAAGATGCATCCATAATTCTTTTTTTGGGCCCTGAAAGCTTCAGCTTTCTAAAGGACACTAGGAAAAAGTTTGCAGTTTGCTGGCTGTTAAAACGGAGATGCTTTCTTGGACTGATGGATCATCATAAGTGTTGTACCTCCCCTGGAAGCAGATCCCAGCAGAAAGGCTCAAGGCTGTGCAGTTTTTCAGGATATTTTCAGTCTACTTGGGCTGAAATTTTATACTAAGGTTACTCAACAAGATGGAGCTGTTTTTCTTTTTGTCTCTGTCTTTCATTCATATTGAATGGGAGGTGGTTAAGACCCTTCTGCTTGACATGCTAGTCCATTAGATGTCGATATTGTATATTATGTAAAGAAGCCACAAAAATACCTCCTTTCAAATCATAATCAGATTCTGAAACTTTTAAAGGCTTCAGAGCCTTCTTTCTTTACTCCTATTTTAGCCTTTATTATAAGTGCCAATGCCAAAGGTTTTGCGTAATATGTCAATGCAATATTTATTTTGATGATAATGTTCTGAGAGCCTCGTTTGACAAATTCAAGGCAAGTCCTGTGCTCTATGTTGCCCGCCTGTGACACGCGAAGAATTAAAAATCATACAGGCCCTCACTGATCTGGGAACCTGCCTGCCTTGAAAAAATCCTGCCGGCCCCCAGTGACTGTGGACCTCACTTATTTATGGGAACTGGGAGTCAGCAGACTGGTTCACTGCCATCTAGAAAACTAAAACACGGTTATGTTCTGCTTTGTTCTTCAACAACAGGCTCATGATGTTCTACTTCATTCTTTTAATAAAGCTTTAAAAAAAAAAAAAACTCTCAAGGAAATCACATTTTAAAGGGAGAAAGATCCCCCTTAGCAGAAAAAAACATACGCAGAATGAGAAGAGGATGGTTGATTTCCTCTGATTCTACTGCCCTGTTGTCTATTCAGATTGGCTTTTTCACTGTTTGGCAACATTTTTTTTGCCTTTTTGTCAAGAAACTTGGAGGAAGGTGAGTAATTAATCATCGCTTGTTTCCTCCTTGACTTAAGAGCCCCTGTATCTCCGGAAGCCCAGTGGGGTGATGTGAGGACCATGTGGTTTCTGGCCTAAAGATGGATCCTTCCATCGTAGGTCAGATGAAGTCATGCCATTAACAGTGTTTTAAAGCTGTCGGAGAAAGACCAGGAGGTCCCAAAGGGAAGCGTGCACTTTTCATGCTAATAGAAATCCTCCTATAAGCCAACTTCTGCTAGTTCGGAAAAGTGCAACTCAGCACTTGGTATGTGAGAAAACAGCCCATGAATATCTGGGTCTGAGTGATGAGGTTCTGCTTGGGTTCCCCTGTCCTTCTGCAGTTATGGTGCCCAAGGCCTGCCCAGAAAGGGCCACATTAGTGTAGAAGGTTAGTCTGAACCAGCCCTACTTCAGTTTACCCCTTCTCAGCCCCCGCCCAAGCCCCCAGGCGACCCCCGCCCCTCATGGCCACTCTTGGTAGTTGACTTGGTAGAACCATCCTTCTTTTCACCCAGGGTTCCCGTCCCACGCATTTGTTGCAGTCTTTGTAGCACAGAGAGAAGACCTGATCTGCTCACCAGAAATTGAAGCCTGCATTCGCAGTGTAGGATTTCCTAACTGCCCTCTCAAGATGAGTTTCCCTGTCTTGCTTTGCTTCGCTAGTTACCTGGGAAAGAAATCTGCTTTTGCTTACTACCTCATCCTATCCATGTTGCCCCAGTGATAATGCCGCTTGCTTTATTGACTTCGACTTTCATTAGGGGTTTCAGGTCTTGCCACTCTTAAGTAGTTTTCGTTGCAATTAGAGTTTCAAAAATTAAATTGGGATTGATTGCCCGATAGCAAAGCGGAAATAAAGCTTCAGTTCTTGACCATGAATGCTGCTTCCCTTGGCGTGAATTTCTCATCCCAAAAATAACACTGCAGTAGCCATGGTAACTTTCCATTTGGTCTAATCCATATCATCTCTGGAGAAAGTAGGCTGTTATTAATAGTGTTTGTTGTATGGGAAGAAAACTAAAAATATAAAAGCTCCTTCATTACGTAGGAGACCGACCAGGGAATGAGACCTGATTTGCAGAGATCTTGCAGAACTTAAGATGTATTCAGGGGCCTCGGGTGGGCTTGGCGTTGATTGATCTCATGTGGACTGGCACTAAAGAATTAAACGGGAGGCCAAGAATGGAGAGGAGGAGCAAGCATGTGCATAGGCTGCTGGCCCTCAGAGAGTGGACGCCAAAGATGAGAAGTTCAGCCACATCCAGGGTTGTCACCATAACATCCTGAGAGGGGTTCACATTAGGCAGTCATTCCGCAAAAGAACACTGGATCTTTTTTCTGGGTGAGAAAAGGAAAGGGTGTTTTGCTTAAGCCCAATGAAGAAAAGTTTGGAACGAAGATATTCAAGACCCATAACATTAGTAAAGCACATTCAAGTGTGAAATCCCCTGTAGGTCAAATGAAGCCCGTGCTTGCAGACGCTCCGTTAGGTGGGGAGGAGGGACAGTTGCAGCGTAGTCCCTGCCCTCAAAGGACCCACTACAGGAACAGTAGGTCATGATATCATTTCATGATACTTGCAAAAGTCTCCCCAGTGTCTGAGTTCCTTCCAGTGTCATCTCATTTGAGTTATAAAATGAGCTCTATGAAGTGGGCAAGGCAATAGTTAGCCTCGTTTCACAGAGCACAAACTGAGGCTCAGATCAACAACCTGTGCAGAATCATTTAGTGGGGAACCAGGGGCAGAAATCAGATCTTCTGGCCTCTAGCCCAGTGTCGTTTCTGCTATACCTATGTTAAACAAATGAAACCTTTAAGTGTGGTGATGGATGCACAGCTGTATAAGAACAAATGAAACCTGAAACAAGGTGATATTGTATATATAACATTTTATTTTTCAATTCAGTTGGTTGAGAATAGTGTGAGCCTCAGGTTTTTTTAATGCAATATTATCAAGATATATTCACACACCATACGAACTATCCAAAGTATACAATCAGTCTCACAGTATCATCACATAGCTGTGCATACATCCCCATGATCAATTTTAGAACATTTTCATTACTTCAGAAAATAAATAAAAATAAAAGAAAACTCAAATCCTTCCATGCCTCTTACCCCTCCCTATTATTGACCCATGGTATGGTATAGTATATTTGTTACTGTTGATGAAGAATATTAAAATATTACTGTTAACCGTAGTCCATAGTTTGCAATAGGTACTTTTTTTCTCATATACCCTCTATACTCCTTGTAATAGTGCCATACATTTGTTCTCGTTCATGAAAGAACTTTTTAATATTGTTACAGTTAGTCACAGTAATTGTCCACCACAAGATTTGCTGTTGTACATTCCCATATTTTAACTTCCAACTTTTCTTCTGATGACATACCTGACTCTACACTTCCCCTTTCCCCCACATTCACACACCATTCAGTACTGTTAATTATTCTCACAATACTGTGCTACCGTCACCTCCATCCATTTCCAAATGTTTAAGTTCAACCTTGTTAAACATTCTGCACATATTAAGCAACCACTCCCCATTCTTTAGCCTCATTCTATATCCTGGTAACCTATATTTTATGTCTGAGTTCACATATTAAAGGTAGTTCGTATCGGTGAGATCATACAACATTTTTCCTTTTGTGTCTGACTTTACTTCACTTAACATAATGTCCTCAAAGTTCATCCATGTTGTCACATGCTTTGGGACTTCATTCTTTCTTACTGCTGAATAATATTCCGTTGAGTATATGTACCACATTTTGTTTATCCATTCCTCTGTGGATGGACACTTGGAGTGTTTCCATCTTTTGACAATTCTGAATAATGCCCTTATGAACATCAGTATGCAAATGTCAGTTCACATCCCTGCTTTCAGATCTTGGTATATCCAAGGTTGGGTATATCCAGGTCATAAGGCAACTCTATATTTAGCTTTCTGAGAAATTGCCACACCGTCTTCCACAGTGGCTGTACCATTTTACATTCCCACCAGCAGTGAAAAGTGTTCCAATTTCTCCACATCTTCTCAAACACTTGTTGTTTCCTGTTTAATAGTGTGAGCCTCAGTTTTTAGGAGAGACTTTAGGAGGATACAGGACTGGTTCTTTTTTTTAATAGGACTGGTCCGTGTATTACAGGTAACCTTTTTAAAAATTTTCTTTATTTTTGTAACTTGGGATTTGGGTGGTCAAAGGAGGACATGGTGTGGGGAAGGCATTCCAGCCCGGAGACCAGTGGAGCCACTAGCTCGGAGGTAGGGGTTAAAAAAAAAGACTGTGGCCTTGACAGAGGCCCTGAAAGCCAGGCATGGTAAGAGCAGAAAGTTCACCGAAAGTTAGTAGGTGGTATAGCCAGAAAAGGAATGGAGGGCTTTGGGGTCCGGGCTGAGGAGTTAGGATTTAATCCCCCCACAAAGAGTTAACAAGCATTTGAGGCAGATTTGAGCATGGCCCTCAGCCTGGTTGCATCCTCCGTCAGCTTAGCAGTCATTCACTGTGGCAGCAAGTGTGTGTCCGACGTTTGTCAAGTGACACAGTGAATAAGACCCCATCTGTCCTTGAGGGTTATAGTTCAGTTGGGGAGTCCCCCTGCAGCACCACACTGGGTGAGCATTCTACAGATATTTAACAACCTACTGAGAGAAAACCTCATTTATCGGTGATTTGGTGGTGCCATTCTAGAGAGTGTGTGGATTCGAGAGGCACTGCCTGACCTGGATGGAGGGGAAAGGGGACAATCAGGGAAGGCCTCCTGGGGGAGGTGAGGCGTCTGCTGACTGTGAAGAATTAGTGGAAGTCATCGAGAGGAGGAGAGGGAGTGGCACGCACAGGGGCCTGGAGATGAGAGCCCCGGGGTGGGCAGGAAGAGCCAACACGGCTCAGACAACGGCAAGACCCTTTTAGGTCCTAGTGGACAATGAAGGAATCCAGTAAAAAGCACAATAGGTCACATTTCTGGGGCTGGCGATGGTGGACAAACCCTCTCATCTGCTGACCTCCTGTGTTTCTGATGTGGGCTTTTTGTGGGGACGGGGGTGGGGTGGGAAGGGGGAAAAGGAGCTGAAACTTGCTGCCTTATCAGAGGTTCCTCCAGAGGAGGGTTGGGTGTGGTTGTGTTCAGGTAACTGTGAGGGAGCTTAGGAGATTAGAATGACCTTGCAGCTGCAGAAAAGCCACCTTACTGAAAGAAAATAAATAGGGAGGTGGGAGTCTGGGGTCCATGACTGAATGAATGGATAAGTCCTGGGCAAACAAGGTCATTAAGTCCAGCAGCAGTGGGTTTTAAACAGAGACTTCCCAAAACATATGTTTGACTCTATTTGCACCTGTGAAGTGCTCTATAGTAGGATGATGTTCTTAAGTCATTTTGGTGGTGGTGGTCTGTTTTATTCAAAATCATTTCCCTTGCACCTGAAAAAAATATTTCTGGAATCCACATTCCTGTCTGGATAACACACCTGCCCATCCCTAGAGGGCTGGATCCCTGGAACTTGGCTGTATTTACATATTGTTGTGGGAAGGGGGTGGAGGTCCCACTTGCCTTCTCTGTGGCCAGTCCCAGGGTCTGTCTGCTGTTGTGACAGCTGTCCACTAGTGACACATTGCATCAGTAATGGCCTGCGTTGCCTTTGTCAGTGGGGCAGATGCACCGTCAGCATGAGCTGTGCAAGGTAGAAGAAACCACATGGGAAATGTTTTAACAGGTGACTCAACCCCTCTTTATGGCAGCTGCCAGTTTCTCATTTATCTCTCCTCTCCTCTAAAAAAATGACCAACATAGGTTTTTTGTTTTTGTTTTTGTTCTGTAAGAGGACCTAAATACATTCTTTTGACATCCAGGAGCCACAGAGATCTGGTTTCAGCATCAGGGGAAGGACATGCTTGATGGGGGCTGGGTCCCTTTCCACGGCAGACCCTAGAGCTGGGTTCCTGGCTGGAGCCTTGTTTTTGTTGGACAGACCTGGGTAGAAAGCAGACACAGGCCTGGGATCCTGGGAAAATTCTGTTAGTGGGTTCAGCACCTCCAGGACTGCAGAGAGGTGGGCCCGTGCCAAACCTTGGGGAGGATCATGGAGAGTCGGGGTGCTGAGGCCACGAGGTCTTTCTGCACCAGCCGAGTGCGGTAGGTCAGCAGGGAACCGAGGACCCAGGCCTTTGGCTTGGCTTAAAGATGTTGTCGGGGACAGCTGGAGCCTTTTAGCTGATGAATATTTTAGGTGTCCCAGGGACAGCAGAGGAGATCCTGGCTGTCCTGGTTAGAGAGGGGAGAAGAGGAATGCCTCATGGAGTTGGACATCACTGTGGTGTGTCTGTCCTTGTCTGGATTCCCTGTGCATGTCCACAGTCCCAGGAACTAATGTCGTCATCTGACTCTGGCCATGAGAATGTTATGAAAGAGCTATGATCGGTCTTTTAGTTTCAGTAGAGAAGGACTCTCCCCAGTGCCCACTCTAGATACATGTATGCTTTTGCCAAAGCAATTGGGGAGAAAGAACTGACAAGCTAGAGACCTAAATTCTTAGGAAGATGGGATTTGAGGGAACATTGATCCAGTCTTCTACCCAGACTTCATCTACCATCCCTCTCCTCACCCCTCCTCGTGCACCTGGAAGGCTTACTTGGGCTGGGAAGATAAAGGTGAAAGGTCCTGCCCTAAGGGAGCTTTTCCGTGTCTGGTGGGGGAGAGAGGCATACAAGCAGTTCTCCCCATGGTGTGTGGTAGGTGCAGTGGTAAAAGTATGCCCGGCCTATTGCGAGATCCTGGAGAGAGGTATTTAACCCAGCCTGGAGTCAGGGAGCTTCCTGAAGAAGGTAACTCCTGAGCAACTCCCAAGGAAGAGTAGAGGAAAAGGCATGGGGGAGAGAAAGAGCATGATGTAGGGGGAACTTGAGGCTGAACTGGGGCAGTGGAAGGAGATGAGACCACAGAGGTGTCAGAGAACAGATCACATGGCCTGTGTGCTAGGAAGCGACTGGACATTTTTCAGTGAGCAGTGGGAGCTAGTGAACAGTTTGGATGAGGAGGTGGGTGAAGGCTTGGCTCTTTAGGGGCAGGAGGAGTGTGAGGAGCATGAACGGTGACTCCCCTAACTCATGGCCTGTGTCCTCAGCTGGACCCTTGAAGCATCCCATTAGCTCTGCTTGTCCTTGTTCAGTTCACTCCCATTTTCCTCCCTCTATCTTCCCTTCCTACCATGTCCTTTTTTTTTTTTACTCAGTTTTATTGAAATATGTTCACATACCATAGAATTATCCATGGTGTACAGTCAACTGTTCACAGTACGATCATATAGTTATGCATTCATCACCACAATCTATTTCTGAACATTTTCCTTACATCATAAAGAATCAGAATAAGAATAAAAAATAAAAGTAAAAAAAGAACACCCAAACCATCCCCCCGCATCCCACCCTATTTGTCATTTAGTTTTTGTCCCCACTTTTCTACCCATCTATCCACACACTAGACAAAGGGAGTGTGATCCACAAGGCCTCCACAATCACACTGTCACCCCTTGTAATCTACATTATTATACAGTCGTCTTCAGGAGTCCAGACTACTGGGTTGGAGTTTGGTAGTTTCAGGTATCTACTTCTAGCTATTCCAATACATTAAAACCTAAGAAGTGTTATCTATATAGTGCATAAGAATGTCCACCAGAGTGACCTCTCGACTCCATTTGAAATCTCTCAGCCACTGAAAGTATCTCATCTCATTTTGCATCCCCCTTTTGGTCAAGAAGATACTCTTAATCCCATGATGCCGGGTCCAGATTCATCCCCGGGAGTCACATCCTGCGTTGCCAGGGAGATTTACACCCCTGAGAATCGGGTCCCACGTAGGGGGGAGGGCAGTGAGTTCACCTGCCTAGGTGGCTCAGTTAGAGAGAGAGAGAGGGCCACATCTGAGCAACAAAGAGGTACTCGGGGGAGACTCTTAGGCACAATTATATGCAAGTTTAGCCTCTCCTTTGCAGTAATGAGCGTCATAAGGGCAAGTCCCATGATAGAGGGCTCGGCACATCAAACTGCCAGTTCCAGTGTTTGTGACAACATCAACACCAGTCCAGGTGAGGATGTCCAACACTTCTGCACCTTCCCCCAGCTCCTCGGGAGTGGGGTGGGGGGTGGGGGGGGGCTGTAAATTTATTTTTTATTCTCTGCACAAATTACTTTGGGATGTGTCACTATTTCGCTACAACCTATACCAACCCACCGTATCTCACTTCCTAGTCAAAGCTCCATGCAGTCGTGGTGTTTGAACAAACTGACTGTAGAGTTACACTGTTTAGAAAATATAGATCCTGCACCAAATAGACATCTCTTCCCTTGGTCTCACATGGAAGTTGAAGTTTTAAAACACAGTCAGTTTTAACCGTTACCCTTTGGCCCAGTTTGCCCTAGTCTTAACCAGATCTGCTTCATTCATATCACTAATTGAAGTCTGGGCTCTTTTTCAGCTTTTTTTTTTTTTTAACAGTTGCTGTATGCACTAATACTGACATTCATATCTGCCGAGCTCTAGCTCCAAGTTTCAGGTGTCTCAGAGATATGCATTGTTGCAGAAACCAATCAGGTCATACACTAAGGGATCAGCATCTCAAAGTTTAGAGATAGGCATTACAATTCAGGAATAGAATTGACAGCTGTAAGAGCTTACAATCTAGGGACCATTACAATAATCAAGTCCACGTTAGGCTATTACCATGTCCTTTTTAACACTCATAGTAAGATCTTGTTTCTTACCTCCAGCTGCAGTTAAAGCCAGGAATAATCTTATTCCATCCCCCTTTATGCCCCCACAAGCTACAGCTATATCCGTATCCACCAATTCCAAGGATGAAGTGTCCCTCGCCCTGACCAAGGCCAGTCCTTCCACCTGAGATCACAACTGCCTGCTTCCCTGAGGACTCTGCTCCATCGGTCCCTCCTGTCTCCTGGGATCTTCAGTCTCTCCCTCTCTATCGGCATTTTCCTTTTGGCTTATAAACATGTTCCAGTCTTTTCTTTCCTAAAAGATAATCTTCCCCCCCAGCCCCTGTCTTCTTCCACCCAAAGGCTGGTTAACACAGTCGACTTTCTTGTTTCCCATTGACCCTTCAGCCCCCTTGACTCCACCAGTCACCTGCATTGCCAGGTCTAGTGGATGCTGTGCAATTCTGATTGTACTGAACTCTTTGCTGTACTTTGCCGACCATTCCCTTGTTCTTGTTCTCCTGGATCCTTTCTGACTGGTCCTCCTCTGTCTTCTTGGGTTTCTCCTTCTAGTCTACTTCTGAACAGCCAGAGTCACCCAGCCCTCTTCTCATGCTATATATCATCTCTTAATGGCATTTGAGATAGGACATCCCCTTTATAGTGAGGATTCATGAACTGGGTCACCAGTCCAACCCTTCTCCACAGCAGCACTTGGACCCCACAAGCAACTTCATCCAGATGGCCCACAAGCACTTCAGGCCCTGCATCTTCTTCCACAAACCTGCTCCCCTCTTGTGTTTCCATGTTGGGTGTTGGTGGCTCAGTCGTCTTCCAGGAGCGCCTGTGCCTCTTCCCCCTCTTGGTCTTCAATGTCTTATCAATTAATAAATCTACATGATTTTACCTCCTAAACATTTTTTTCATTGACCCTACCCTTCTCTATCACCACTGTTCTAATTCAGGCCTCATCATCTCTTGCTTGAACTCCACACTAGCTTCCTAACTGGTTGTCTGGCTTCCTGAATCTTCACTAGGAGTTCATTGCCCTTCTGTATGACATTTTTGGAGATGAGGCATTTGCCGTGTTTCCCACAGCAATGCACTCTCATATTTGAACAACTCTTAATTGCTAGGGTCCCTCCCAGTATTGAGTCAAAATCTATGCATCAGCAGTGTCCACCTTGTTATGCAGTTAAATGGGCATAATAACAGTACTTCAGAGGCATATATTTTCCCTCCAGATTGTGAGCATGTCTGTTTCAATGCCAACTTAGTTGGTATGAGTGGACACCTAGAAATAGGACATGAGGTATTCTGGGTTAGTTTCCCTAGGGAGTTGAACCAAGAATATTTGACCCATCATCTCTGGATGATAATAGCCCATGCCTTCAGATATTTCAGGGCAGCCCTCACATTCCCTTTACAGGCTAAACATTCTTTATATACTTTGAGAGACTTGGATTCTAGTTCCAATCTCTAATTCTGTAAATCTGAGCAAATCGTGAAAATTCTGGGCCTTGGTCATATTTTTCTTTTGTGAGATATAAGTGTTCTTGCTATCTGTTTAGGTCTCAGGGACATTATACAAGTTTGTAGTTGTAAAATTTGTAGTTGTTGGGTGTGTTGTGTCCCTCTAAGTCCAGCTCCTGGTTCTGCTTCTTCCCATGGTGTCAACATGGTGTTTGTATTTTTAAAGAGCTTGCTAAATGAATATGTGGGAGTCAAGTGCTTTGAGCTCCTCTGGTAGAAGTATATCTTTAAAGTGACATGTGAGCTGTGTATTGAAGGTGTGGAGTTGATGCTTGGCTAAAAACCACTTTGTGATGAGTCATTTAGTTTTTGCTGAGAAACTATGTCCCTAGCACATATCATGTGCTTTGTCCCAGGGTAGATTTCTAGGACAGTTGTTACTCATGGTACTATTTTGGAGAGGGAGACTTTGGGAAGTCACTTATTCCACACCCTACCCTGGAAGGCTTTCTGAATCTTTGGTTTTTCCTCTGTGTGTTTGGCATATCTTGTTTGTTTTTTTTTCTCTCCAGTTACATTTTCTAGTGTCTTTCAACCACCATGCATTTTGTTGATTCAGTAGTGTCTCATTCATTCAAGGCAAATTAAGAAAGGGATAATATTTTAATTAAGTTGCTTCCAATTTTCTTGTATTTTTGTTGAAGAACAAGTAGAACATCTATTTTGGTGAACAGCTGTGTTCCAGATCACTCATAATTTGAATTAAGATGTTGAATAAACAAGGTTGATTTACCAGTGGTAAAGATTTCTAGCTAAGACCTCCTTGCATGCTGAACTTTGGTCAGCTATAATCTTCAAACTTTTATTATATTAAGGTTGGCAATGTCTACTTTTTCATTCTCCAGAGATGTTAACAAAGCGCTGCTATTGCTGATTGTAATCCCACTGCCAGACACATTGATTAATATTTCACTTGCATTATCTCTTTTAACCTGTGTGCCAATCCTGTGTGAGAAAGAAGTATTATTAGAAGTCACTTGAGTTCATGGTTAAAGGGAGCAAAGCAATTTAGAGGAGGTTTTCATGGGCCAAATTGGTGCTTAGCTTTTATTTGGAAGCCTCTCATTTCCCTGGTCCAATAAATGATTAAGTGCAACTAGTGACCTCAGACCTTCATCTCAAGTGTGGCTCTTCCGACTTCTAGCTGGGAGGAATTAGAATGCAGGGCTGCCTCCTGAGGGTGATTTGGATGTCTGCTCCTCTGTGAGCTGCTCCGAGAAGCCATCATCTTAACTTAATCTAGAGGGAAGCTACCCACCGGGGACTTTCTGCAGGGCAATATGTTAACAAATGGCCCATTGAAAATCTCATTGGGTTTCACTTTATCTCTTAACAGGGAAAGGTGAGACCCCTTGGAGCTGAGCACTAAGTGAGCTCTTGGCTAAACAATGCTTTGTCAAGAGGTTAAGAAACATGGTGGGCAAATACGCCAACCAAGCAGGGGTAGAAGTATGGTGTAATGAGTACGTTGAGCAATTTCTCCAGCACTTAGGTAACCTTTGTGAAAGAAAGATGCCACATTACCAGTTGATTTGAAAAAAGAAGGGAAAGTTAAAAAAAAAAAAAAAAGAAAAAAGACAAAAAAGGAAAAAAAAAAAAAAAACAAAAACGATGTAGTGCCCCCTTGAGGAGCCTGTGGAGAATGCAGGGGTATTCGCCTACCCCACCTCCATGGTTGCTAACATGACCACAGACATAGGGGACTGGTGGTTTGATGGGTTGAGCCCTCTACCATAAGTTTTACCCTTGGGAAGACGGTTGCTGCAAAGGAGAGGCTAGGCCTCCCTGTATTTGTGCCTAAGAGTCTCCTCCTGAATGCCTCTTTGTTGCTCAGATGTGGCCCTCTCTCTCTGGCTAAGCCAACTTGAAAGGTGAAATCACTGCCCTCCCCCCTACGTGGGATCAGACACCCAGGGAAGTGAATCTCCCTGGCAACGTGGAATATGACTCCCGGGGAGGAATGTAGACCCGGCATCGTGGGATGGAGAACATCTTCTTGACCAAAAGGGGGATGTGAAAGGAAATGAAATAAGCTTCAGTGGCAGAGAGATTCCAAAACGAGCCGAGAGATCACTCTGGTGGGCACTCTTACGCACACTTTAGACAACCTTTTTTAGGTTCTAAAGAATTGGGGTAGCTGGTGGTGGATACCTGAAACTATTAAACTACAACCCAGAACCCATGAATCTCGAAGACAGTTGTATAAAAATGTAGCTTATGAGGGGTGACAGTGGGATTGGGAATGCCATAAGGACCAAACTCCACTTTGTCTAGTTTATGGATCGATGTGTAGAAAAGTAGGGGAAGCAAACAAACAGACAAAGGTACCTAGTGTTCTTTTTTACTTCAATTGCTCTTTTTCACTCTAATTATTATTCTTGTTATTTTTGTGTGTGTGCTAATGAAGGTGTCAGGGATTGATTTAGGTGATGAATGTACAACTATGTAATGGTACTGTAAACAATCGAAAGTACAATTTGTTTTGTATGACTGCGTGGTATGTGAATATATCTCAATAAAATGATGATAAAAAAAAAAAAAAAAAAAAAAAGATGCCACATTACTTGGTGTTGGATGTGCTGCATTTGACAGAATGCATTCCTCCTGTAGTTTTCAGACCCAAACCAGTCTCCTTTAGTGAGAAATAATTTTCAGTCACTTGGCGTTCCATCAAAGTAAAACAGCTTCAAAAGCGATAGCTTCGTGATCCGGCAGGATGGGAATGTGTGGAGGAGACCTTGCCCAGGGAACGATTGGGAATAAAAGGTTAACAGGAGTCTGACATCAAGGGGAACCGGCAGTACCGATCAGAATGACTCTAATGTAACTATGTGGCATGTAGGCTTAAGTTACTGCTGCTTGCTTAGAGGGCTTTAAGACTCCAATCTGCACAAATTAAAATTAAATCAGTCTTTTTCATTTGTGCACATGGAAAGCAGAATTTTAATGGAAATTTCTCCGAACCTTGATAAGCAAGGAGTTGCACAGATATCTTCTTCATATTTCCTATTCATGGTTGCTAAGCCTCTTTTGATAAGCATTTGATAATGAATAAAATGAAATCTCTTGGATTTGGGCTCTCTGGGGTTTTGATGGTGTTTTGCTGTCTGCACTAAGGTCTGATGGCCCCTGAATCATCATTTATCTGTGAAAAGGAAATTCACATGCAGTAGGAAAATGAAGCATCTTAATTTAACAGCAAATTGCAAATCAGCTTTTAATGGTACTGGAGTGGGAATCTGGTGTAAAGTATGATAAATTACACAGGTCTAATTATAAAATGGTAATATGGCATCAAAACTCACCTGCAGAATCTCCACTGCAAATTAAATCCTTTCTACGATTTGTACAAGATAAATTTTTATATCATCAAGGTACTTAAATGTTAACATCAAATTAATTGAAGTGTTTCAGAATGCTAAAACTTATTGAGATTTTATGAAATTGCATTACCACTGATTTCCTTTCTCAGAAGGGGCCAGAAATCCTTGCTGGCCTCAGATAAGATAGAGAACACTGAGGGCTTTAGCAGTAAGACTTGTCGTTTATTGCCGTACATTTCTCTTCAAATCTCTCGTTTCTTCAAAGAGGTGGTAACCCCTTTCAAGGGCATGAAGTCTCTTTCTTACGTCTGCATCTCCCCTGAGATCTAGCTGAGGAGGAAGACTGGCACAGCGAGTACTCACTAAGTCCTTAGGTTTTATGGAAGGCACAGTGTTCCCATGAATACCACACTCACACATTTTAAATGGACTTTCGGATGGTTTCTGCAGAACTTTGGCCAACAGGGTGAAGTATGTATGGGTTAGGAAGGTGCCCACAGCGGCTGCTTTACTGAACTTGAACGTGAGGATTTAAAGTAGTAGGTGCAGACACAAGGGGCCAAGTAGGCAGACAGTCCTCATCTGTCAGGAGCCCAATCCCTAAAAGGCAGAGAGGACTTTGGGACACACTCCGGGCTCTCTGCTAACCCATCGAGTGCCTTGTGTGAGTTAGACTAAGTCACCTTTTCCTCAAGACACTTTCTTGTCATCTACCCGGCAACTGTGGTAATCAATATACAAATCTATGATGGCTGTGTGTGAACAGCACCTCCTTAGATGTGTACCCTGGTGCTGTACACACCCTGGGCCCACTGGCCAAGCTACAGTATGCCCAGTGGACACCCGACTGGGCCAAGCAAAATGGCTGGTTGACAATGCCACCAATTGGTTTCGCATACCCAATAGAGGACATGAAATTTGAATTAGTTTTTTTTTTTCGCTTTTAATTTTTATTTACAAAGTTAATTGTTTATTTAAGTAAAGGCTTAGGTTTTAACGTAAGAAACTGTATTTGTCTAGCCTAGCACCCCAGTGAAAATAGGATTGGTACATTCAAATCTTTCTTCATTTACCTTTGGGTTATAAGAAAATGTTTTTAGGCAAGCCACAAAGCCTGCTAGTGTCAATAAAAGGTCAAATAGAAGCCCAGTACACTAATTGTTTCATTACAATGCCTTAGGATTGCCACAAATATCCCTGTTCTTTCTGTTCCCTTAGATTCAAACTTTGAGTGCTTGTAGTAAAAATTGGTGGGCTTGAAATTCATGGAGAACTGGTTTTTTATTTTTCAGTCTGTGGGCAGGGTGAAGAGTGGCATAGCAACTGCGTTTATTCATTTATTCAGCATAAACACCAGTTGGGTCTCTAAAAGCCCTTGATATGAATTGGAATTTGTTTATAAGCTGTTCCGCTGCTTGACATTCAGTATAAGGCAGGGATTAATTCAAAGGGACTGAGTTTCTA
This sequence comes from Choloepus didactylus, assembly GCF_015220235.1. Classification (NCBI taxonomy): domain Eukaryota; kingdom Metazoa; phylum Chordata; class Mammalia; order Pilosa; family Megalonychidae; genus Choloepus; species Choloepus didactylus. Next base: position 148,621,915 of record NC_051308.1, read on the forward strand.
AAATCTCCAAAGGATCTCATTTTTAGGTGAATTTACTTGTAAGGTGATCCCAGGTGTACCAACACCTTAGTAAGGCTTCAGAATGCTTTGTGTTGTGGTTGTCTGAAGTGTGTTTTTTTTGTCTAAAAAAAAAACGTAGAATATAGGGGACCTAGAGATAGACAGCAGCTAGTGAAGGAGGAATGATAATCTAATAAGAATAGATAAGATATTGAGGGTAATCTTAATGATATGGGAATGCTCAGGAATGACTATGGTTCGTTAATTTTCTTGTGGTGTGGTAGGAGCATACTGGAAGCAATGAAGTTATTTCAGGATATTTGTTTTTCTTATTCCTTTGCTATGTTTTATTTGGAAAATTTTTAATTTTTTGATAAATAAAGTTAATAAAAAAGTTGTGTTTTTAAAATATGTTATATAGTATTATATATGTTATATAAAGTTTCTTCATGCGATTAGACTGTTATGGATTATGATGACAGATGACACAGGCTTCATGTCATCACAGGTCTTGACAGAATTCAGTGGATGTGAAATAAGGGTCTGTCTTTTTGGACCCCTGCATTGCCCCAGTTTGGCAAGAGAGCCCACCCTTTTGGGCCACCTGCTGGTGGTTCATGGCATGACCCCCTGGTATTTCCCACTCTGGGCTCATCTTAGGATAAGCTAATTTTATGCGATGATCCAGGACTCCAGTCAGATTAAAATTTTGTTGGTGATCATAATTTTTGGATGAGATTTCTAGAAAAACTTGTCCTGTGGAGTTGTTTGTACAACTGATGAGAGGCCTGGACTATCCTTGGCTTCCTCCTCAATCTAATAAACTGTTGGAGGGCAGAAGAAAGGAAAGTTTTGTTTGAGAGCCCTGGTAGCATTCTGGGCATTGTGGCCGAACAGACCTAACTTGGATAAAATAGCTGACCCTCCCCTCCCCTCCCCTCCCTTCCCCTCCCCTTCCTTCCCCAAACATCCCCTGCCTCCTTTTTTAAATTTCAAGCAACCTAATTGGCAGCTTTCATCATAGAATGAATGAATGACTAGAATATCATCTCAATTTTTTAAATTCCACAGAAAAATATATGGACAACTGAGTGAGTGCCCAAGGCCCTTGAAGTTATAAAGGTAAAGGAGATAAAATCTATGTTCAGGGACCTCTCAGCCTTGTGCAAAACACAAACATTTCTTTCACCCTCACACTGTTGCTTTGTTTCCTGTGTACTTGTAGATACATGTGCCAGCTGGAGTTAAATGGGTATAATTGGTAATTGTTAATATTAAGTGCCTTTTCATAAATGGTCACATTCAGCCTTCGTAGATAGAACCATTTAGAGCATCTCAAAACTTCAAGGACTTATTTCAAGGAAATAAGCAGAATAAATAAACCTATGCCTAAGAAGAAATTGGTTGTTCCAACTTCCAGCTTTTTTATTCCACCAAACTAAATTCTCAAAGGCCAGTTATAGATTTTATATTTGTTTACTGAAGTAACTTTCCCTTTTTTTGGCTAACAGTCATCTTTCAAAGAAGGTTCAAATTCCACATTTTAAAAAAGCAAGCGCCTACTGTGTACCAGGTGCAGTGACAAGCACTTAATATGTTAGGTCATTTAGTCCTGTGGGGAGGGAGTTGTTACCCACCCTTAGTGCATATAGGAACAGGCCCAGAGAAGTCTAGAAACCTGCCCACCATCACCTGTTCTTGATGATGTCACAAGGTCCCAGTGACAAGGAAGCTGCCAAATGGTAGGCGAGCAGGCGACCTTGGTTCTGCTCGTGAGTGTTTACTGGGCACTTACTGAGTGCCAGGCACTGGGCTGGGCTCAGAGGCAAAGGCACATGCTGCTGACAGTGTCACTGCACCACTTAGGGTCCTTCTGTGGATTCCTACTCTCTCGGATAAAATCAAACTGACTTAGGTTGGCCTTCAAGGCCCCTGCCTGCCCTGACTACATTCCCCTAGGCTACGCTCCAATCGCCAGCCTGGGTTCCAGCCAGGCCAGGCGGCCAGCACGTCTCCAGATGTGTCACCCTGACTGCCTGGACCATGGTGCTATGGAGGGCGTGGAGGCAGGGATGTGCAGGAGGGCGTGTTCAGGTGGTGGTGGAAGGTCTCTGCAACCGGGGTCTGCAACAGCCTGTGGGGGAGCATCCGGGTGCATTAGGAAGGAAACTTGGGGCCTGGTGAAGAAGGATGTCACCTGCCTTACAAAGGCTTTGGGCTTTATCCGAAGGCAACTATGAGCCCTCGAGAGCATAGTCACTATTTCCCTAGGCCTCAGCAGCCTGTGGGTACAAATGAGGTCATGAAAACCTTAATCCCCAGATCTGCTGACTCATGGATGGATCCCACCTTCTAACGGCAGGACCCTAGCCCATGTCCCCCATGAATCAAGCCTCTGCTGGTTATTACCGGAGCCTGTAGGGAATGCCTTGCATATGGCCATCCACAGCCCTGAGATGATCTGGGCCTTCTAGAGAATGCAGTGTGTAGGTGGTTTCAGTATATGTCAGTATATGTTCAGGTCATTGGAGTGGCAAGGATTGTGTTGAAAACTTGGGGATCCCAAGGGAGAGGGCAGGATGGGGGTCTGTGTATCCCACTTTCTCTCCACTAAGGACCAGGTCTGATCCCTGGGGAGAGTGAAAACTAGACATTAAAACGCACCGATTTTGGGTGATGAAATGTTCCGGATCTAGACAGTAGTGACAGTGAATGCATTCTATGCCACTGAACCGTACTCTTTAAAATTGTTAAATGGTAAATTTTTATGTTTTGTGTATTTTACCACAATAAAAAAGAAACAGTGCATCAATTTATTTTGCAGCCTTAGCCGGGACAGCCCCTTGACCAAAGTCTCCGAGCCTGCAGTGATATCATAGGTCTGGTAGCATTAGGTGGGGGGTTGTAGGGTGAGAGACGGGAGGCAGCGAAATCGCTATGAGGCTGTCGTAGAAGTTCGGTGAGAGATGGTCAGGACAGAGCAGAGCAGAGTCAGTGGGAATTAGAATTGGGAGTTTGGTTAAGAGGTAGCTGGAAAGATTTCTTGATCAGCTGAAGATAATTCTGAGGTTCTCATTTGGGCAGTGAGGGTAGAGGAGATACCAGTGACGAGGCAAGGAGGAGAAGAGCAGGCTTTACAGAGGAAAAGAGTCCAATTTATCCATATTGACTTCTGAGCTCTGAAGTGGAGTTAGGGCATCATCAGCACATTTCAGAAGTCTTCGAACTGGCCTTGTGCCTTGGGTCCCAGTCCCAGCCAGTCCATTCTGTTCACTGTAGCCAGATTGATCTGTCTAAAAGCATTTTTTTTTCCTATCTGTTCAGCCTTCCCAGGCAGAGATTTTCAATGCCTTTGACTATCTGGAGTGTGAAGATCTAACCCTCAGCTGCCAGTGTCAGGTTCCCCTCCATCTGTACCCGGCCTTCCTAGATCAGGATTCTTGGTAGAGAGCGACAGGAATCCAACTCAAACTGGCTTAGCTCACAAGGGTTTTCTTGGGCTCTTGTAATCAGCTGGGGCTTACTAATGGGCATTCCAGTGGGATACTTGTTCCATCTCTGCTTCTCTTTGCATGCTGATTTCATTCTCTTTGCCGAGCTTGATCCACTGGAAGGAAACATGGCAGTGAAGCAGCCTCTATACTTCAAATCTTACAACTTTTCCACCAGAGTAGGATAGTGTCTTCTCCACTCAATTTCACTTAAAAATTCCCAGGAACTCCAATTGGTCCTGCCTGATTGGGGGGCCTTTCCCTGGGCCAACTAGTGATGGCTAGGAAGGTGGGTCTGAACCTCATCTTCAGTGAAAATGGAGCTTTCCTGGGTGGGAGGAGGGGGTGCTGGGCATGTATATATATAATACATGTCCATTGTTGTACCTCTGCACGCTTCAGCCCCTCTCCTCGTCAACCACAAGCTCCACTCCAACCAAGCTCATCTGTTTCTTGTCTCCCTTACCCCAAAATGCTGAAATACCCTTTCTGTTCTTTTCCTTCAGCTTTATCTTCAAGGTCCTTTTCTGATTCCGCACCCTCTCCTTCCTCCTCTGACCCCCTTGAAACTGTTCCCAGCACACTCCAGGGGCTATTGTGAGTTTTCTTCCCTCAGAATTCCCATGATGCCTTTCTCTCTTTTTTTGTATATAACATATAATCTTAGAGTTGTCACATATCTTTAAAACAAAAATAGCTTATTTATGGAGCCTTTACTATCTATTGGATATTGTGGATTCTGGTTTGATCCTCATTTTGACACAGGAAAAGCTAAGGGATAAAGAGATGGAGTAACTTGTCCGAGGCTCAGAGCTGGAAGGGACCTTCTGTCTCCAGTACCCAGGGATGCTTTAAACTGCCTCTTTGTGTGTGGTTTTCCAAGGAGACAGTGCCTTCCTTGAGGATTGGGGATAGGGACATTTACCCCCTGCTTGTAGCCCTGTGCATAGCACGTTTCTTGGCCCATGATTGTTGAAGGTCATGAAATGCTGCCTCCACGTTTTTTCCCTTTCCACCATCAGATCCTGGGGACAGGGCCCTTCCTGGTCATTTGCACAATTTAAAATTCTCTGGGGGCCAAAGCTGGGAAGATGGCATTGAGTGGTGCAGAGCCTGGGGGCTCACTTGATCACCAGGTGCAGAGGGTGGCACGCGACCCATGGACCAAGTATCAGGAGGGGAGATGGCCTTGTGCTGTCAGGGACAGCCGAGAGAAAATAGGATGAACGTTTTTCTGGTGGATTGCTTCATGTGTCCTATGCTTCAGAATTTGAGACAGTGGAAGAAACCAGAAAAAAATTACAAGAGAGAGAGAATCTTATGTAGCGAGAACTACTGAAAATAAAGACCATTGCATGATAAAGAAGAAACTGGTCACAGAGCATAAAGATGCAAAAGATTTTAGACAGGACTTTGTCTTGGAGATGTCTGGATTTTGTGCAGCTACTTTGAACACTTCTACTGGGAAGGCAGATCCTTGTCTTCTTTATTCTTGTGAATTGCCTTTATGTTATTTCTCCTCAAAATGTACATGCTGAGGCAGGGCAAGAAGGCGGAGTGGTGAGGTGTGGAATCTAGTTACTCCTCTAGGGCCAGAACTGTATGGAAGAACAACGGTATGAAACAGCCATTTCCGGGACATCTGTGACAGTCACGCATCGTACACCAATGTGGAACAGGTGGAGTGGCTGAGATCGCAGCAAAAAATCTGTACACTTCCCCAGCCAGGGGACTGGCACCCCCCACACCCAAGCATGGCAGACTGTCTGGGAGCTGGTTCCCTGAGGGAAAAAGAATCTGTGCTGGGAGCAAAGAGCGGGGATCAACCTGGCCCCAATTGCAGAATTAATTAACAAATTCGGACTGCTGAATAAAAGCTCCAAGCACAGATATACCAGAAGCAGGCATGAAAGAAGCTGGGAGGAATCCCTCTGGCAGAGAGGAGGCGGGGCTGACAGAGGAGACTTTTAGAGTTGAAAGAGTTCAGAATACTGGAAAAGGGCTGGGTTCCAAGAAAAGGGGACACATAGAGATAAGCACCAACTCCGGCTCTGGCTTCCAAAATCTGGGGATCTGGAGTCAGGCTCTGAAAAAAGGTTTTTCTTCCCCCTCCTCCTTCTCCTTCTTTTCTTTCTCTTCCTCCTCCTCCTCCTTTCATGCACTCTGAATCTTTATCTTTTTACTTTTCAAGAGCTCATCAGAGCTCCTGCATCAGCACTGCCCTGGGCAAGAGCAGAATTAAGAATTAAAATTGTCTAAGAGTAACTATTCAGGTGAAAGAGATAATAGCCTAAAGAGCTTATCTTTTAATAGTCCGTGGGGGCTGTGGAAAGGCCTTGGAAAGGAATTTATTTATTTTTTTCCTTTTTCTTTTTAATTTTTCTTGAAATAACTATTCTAAGTAGTTCATTACAGAAAGCCTGAGATACTTGCAATTGGCCCCTGGACCCAGGGCATAACTTCCCCAAGAAAGGTGGGGGGGGGGGGCTCAAGTGGCAGTCCTCCTTCAGAGAACTCAGAGCCCAGGGGCTGGAAAACAGAAACCTGCTTGAGTCAGCCATGCCCCTGACAGGAACACAGTCTGCGGAGAATTGTAGGCACTGGTGGCACCTCTTTACACTGGTGGGGAGCTGCAGGCTGACAAGTGCTACCTGCTGGACAGGATAGGAAAAGCACAGAGTCTAGAGGCTTCACAGGAGGATCTGACAACCCACAGATTCTTATTATTAGGGAAACTCCATACCCTCCTCCTGACAATGAGTCTGTCTGGACTGGGAAAATCTGATTGGGGTCGAGCATATCTGGAGAAACCCTCTCATAAAAAGGTTACATAGAGGCAGGGCAAGAACCAGAAAAACAAGAGGAGAAAAATTCTGATCAACTCAACAGAAGCTGTATTAGAAGTCTAGAATAACTTGAACAGAATGCCAAACAATAGAGAACAAAGCCAACCAACAAGAAAACCCTAGGAAAAAGAGTGAAAACAAGCTCCAGAATAAACTAAACAAGAAAATAGGATGCCTAGACAGCTAAAAATAATGACCCATACTAGGAAACATGAAAATATGGACCAGTCAAAGGAACAAACCAACACTTCAACTGAGATACAGGAATTGAAATAACTAATTAATAATCAAACAGACCTCCTAAATCAATTCAAAAATCAAATCAATGAGCTGAGGGAAGATATGACAAAAGAGATGAAGGATATAAAGAAGACATTGGATGAACATAAGGAGGAACTTGAAAGGTTTAAAAAACAAATGGACTCTCACACTCGGCCTGAGATGGCGGCAGCAGCGGCGGCGGCGGCAGGGGACTCCGACTCCTGGGACGCGGACACGTTCTCCGTGGAGGACCCGGTGCGGAAGGTGGGGGGCGGCGGCGGCGGCGGCGGCGGCACCGCCGGCGGGGACCGCTGGGAAGGCGAAGACGAAGACGAGGACGTCAAGGATAACTGGGATGACGATGACGACGAAAAGAAAGAGGAAGCGGAAGTTAAACCAGAAGTAAAAATTTCAGAGAAGAAAAAAATAGTAGAGAAGATCAAAGAGAAAGAGCGGCAACACAAGAAAAGGCAAGATGAAATCAAAAAGAGGTTAGAAGAACCCGAAGAACCTAAAGTGCTAACACCAGAAGAACAATTAGCAGATAAACTGCGGCTAAAGAAGTTGCAGGAAGAGTCAGACCTCGAATTAGCAAAAGAAACTTTTGGTGTTAATAATACAGTTTATGGAATAGATGCTATGAACCCATCTTCAAGAGATGATTTCACAGAGTTTGGAAAGTTACTAAAAGATAAGATTACACAATATGAAAAATCACTATATTATGCCAGTTTTTTGGAAGCTTTAGTTCGAGATGTTTGTATTTCATTGGAAATTGATGACTTGAAAAAGATTACCAATTCATTGACTGTGCTTTGCAGTGAAAAACAGAAGCAAGAAAAGCAAAGCAAAGCCAAAAAGAAGAAGAAAGGTGTGGTTCCTGGAGGGGGATTAAAGGCCACCATGAAAGACGATCTGGCAGACTATGGTGGTTATGATGGAGGATATGTACAAGACTATGAAGACTTCATGTGACATTTTATCTTCTCCTGGTGTCTTCTTTCTGTTGCCCACAGTCCCTTCAACATGTAGCACAACTTCCTTTCCTTTCAGTTCTGCCAAATGCTACAATCAGAAGCGCAGTATCTTTGTGCTGGTTACTTAACCCCTTGACACTTAGGTGCTAATGTGCATATGAGGGAACTTGGATCTTGCTGCCAAGGGGTTAAAAGCGGGCACCTCAGTTGCTAAATCATAGTTTAAAAAAAAAAAAAAAAATCCTAATAATGTTGTCATTGTTGCTATCTGATTCCATAGCAGCAGTCACTAAATTGGAAACAAAGGTTGCAACATGACAAAAAAAATGTGTTGTATTTACCAGCACCATTCAGTAATACAGCCTTAACCATACCTCCTTGAACTACATAACTTGTCAAGAAAAGCAGTTTGCAGCACGGGCATGTGATGTGGCACCTAGTATTAAAATTGCTTTGTCTAAAAGTTGAGCGTGAGGATATTAAAAATACATTGTGAAGAAGACTGCTTATCTCAGAGTGAAGATACTATGGCTGAAAAGCCACTACCAGTTTGAAACTTAAAAAATTAAATGACCAAAACCCTCCAACTTTGAAGCTGAAGAAGGTAAACCTCTCCATTATTGCATTACAAGTTGTGAAATCTCTTGAGTGCACAGACTGTCTACTTTATATTTATCAGAATCTTTCTACTGATGGAGCGCTTCAGATGGGGGAGGGAAACTCTTTACCTGTTTTAATTGCCTGATTTAAGTGTCTGAGAAACAAATCTCTTTTGTTCTCCTAGGCTGCGATGGAACAACTTTAACAGGGTTTTGGCATTTCCTTTCCTTTATAAAACATGCTCAGCAAACTGCACCAGTTAACTACAGTTTGGTAAATTGTTATGCTAACAATTATGACATCTGCGGTGTTTTATAAAGCAACTAATTTAATAAAATCACTATTGTGAGGAAAAAAAAAAAAAAAAAAAAAAAAAAAACAAATGGCAGAACTTAATGGGAATGAAAGGCACAATAGAAGAGATGAAAACATTTACGCCACCAGATGTGAAGAGGCAGAAGAAAGGATTAGGGAGGATAGGACATCTGAAATCCTACACACAATGGAACAGATGAGGAAAAGAATGGAAAAATATGAGCAGGGTCTTAGGGAGCTGAATGACAATGTGAAGCGCATGAATATACATGTCATGGGTGTCCCAGAAGGAGAAGAGAGGGGAAAAGGGACAGAAAGAATAATAGAAGAAATAATCACTGAAAATTTTCAAACTCTTATGAAAGACATAAAATTACAGATTCAAGAAGTGCAGCATACCCCAAACAGAATAGATCCCAGTAGACCAACTCAAAGACACTTACTGATCAGATTGTCCAATGTCAAAGACAAAGAGAGAATTCTGGAAGCAGCAAGAGAAAAGCAATCCATCACATACAAGGGAAGGTTGATAAGACTATGTATAGACTTCTCCACAGAAACCATGAAGATGAGAAGGCAGTGGTATGATATATTTAAGATACTGAATGAGAAAAACTGCCAACAAAGGATTCTATATCCGACAAAACTGTCTTTCAAAAATGAGGAAGAGAGTAAAATATTTTCAGACAAGCAGGCACTGAGAGAGTTTATGAATAAAAGACCTGGTGTACAAGAAATACTAAATGGAGTGCTACAGGCTGATAGGAAAAGACAGGAGAGAGAGGTGTGGAGAAAAGTGTAGAAATGAAGACTATCAGGAAGGGTAAAAGGAGAGAGAGAGAAAAAGATAAGATATGACATATAAAATCCAGAAGACAAAATGGTAGAAGAAAATACTGCCCTTACAGTAATAACACTAAATGTTAACAGATTAAACTCCCCAATAAAAAGACATAGACTGGCAGAATGGATTAAAAAACAAGACCCATCTATATGCTGTCTACAAGAAACTCACTTTAGACACAAGGACAGAAATTGGCTGAAAGTGAAAGGTTGGAAAAAGATATTTCATGCAAATGACAACCAGAAAAAAGCAAGAGTAGCTATATTAATATCAGACAAATTAGACTTCAAAAGTAAAACAATTAAAAGAGACCAAGAAGAACACTCTATATTAATAAAAGGGTCAATTAATCAAGAAAACATGACAATCATAAATATTTATGCACCAACCCAGAGTGCCCCAAAATACATGAGGCAAACATTGAGAACACTGAAAGGAGAAATAGATACCTCTACAATAATAGTTGGAGATTTCAATACACCGCTCTCATCAATGGATAGAACATCTAGACAGAGGATCAATAAGGAAACGGAGATGTTGAATTGTACGATAAATGCACTAGACTTGACAGACATTTATACAACACTACATCCCACAACAGTATGATACATGTTTTTCTCAAGTACTCATGGATCATTCTCTAGTATAGACCACATGTTGGGTCACAAGACAAATTTCAACAAATTTTAAGAAATTGATATTATATAAAACACCTTGGATCATAATGTAATGAAGTTGGAAATCAATAATAGGCAGAAGGTTGCAAAATTCATAAATATATGGAGGCTAAATAACACACTCTTAGACAACCAGTGAGTAAAGGAAAAATTTACAAGAGGAATTAGTAAATACCTTGGGGCCATCGAAAATGAAAACACATCATATCAAAGCTTATGGGATGCAGAAAAGGCACTGTTGAGAGGGAAATTTATTGCCCTAAATGCCTATATTAAAAGAAAAGAAAGAGAAAAAAATTGAGGAATTAACTATTCACCTGGAGGAACTAGAGAAAGAACAGTAAACTAACCCCAAAGAAAACAGAAGGAAAGAAATAACAAAGATTAGAGCAGAAATAAATTAAATTGAGAACAGGAAAACAATAGAATCAACAAAATCAGAAGTTGGTTCTTTGGGAAAATCAATAAAATTGATGGACCCTTAGCTAGGTTAGAGAGAGAGAGAGAGAGACAGAGAGAGAGAGAGAGAGAGAGCGCTGATGCAAATAAACACAATCAGAAATGAGAAAGGGGACATAACTACTGACCCCACAGAAATAAAGGAGATAATGAGAGGATACTATGAGCAACTATATGCTAATAAACTAGACAACTTAGATGAAATGGACTTCTTAGAAAAGCATGAACAACCAGCATTGACTCGAGAAGAAATAGACGACCTCAACAAACCAATCAGAAGTAAAGAGATTGAGTCAGTCATCAAAAACTGCCCCCCAAAAAAAGCCCAGGACCAGATGGCTTCACATGTGAATTCTACCAAGCATTCAAGAAAGAATTAGGACCAATACTGCTCAAACTCTTAAAAAAAATTGAAGAGGAGAGAAAGCTACCTAACTCATTCTATGAAGCCAACATCACCCTAATACCAAAGATGCTCAATAAAATACTTGCAAATCAAATCCAGCAGCACATTAAAAGAATTATACACTATGACCAAGTGGGATATATTCACAAGAAAATCAATTAATGTAATACACCACATCAATAAATCAAAGCAGAAGAACAACATGATCATCTCGATCGATGCAGAAAAGGCATTTGACAAAATTCAACATCCTTTCTTGATGAAAACACTTCAAAGGATAGTAATAGAAGGGAACTTTCTCAATATAATAGAGGCAGTATATGGAAAACCCACAGCTAACATCAATACTCAATTGGGAAAGACTGAAAGCTTTCCCCCTAAGATCAGGAACAAATGTCACCATTGTTATTCAACATTGTGCTGAAGTTCTAGCTAGAGCAATTAGGCAAGAAAAAGAAATAAAAGGCATCCAAATTGGAGAGGAAGAAATAAAACTTTCACTGTTTACAGTATTCTTATGTGCTATATAGATACCCCTTTTTAGTTTTTAGGGTGTTGGAATGGCTAGAGGGAAATACCTGAAGTTGTCGAACTACAACCCAGTGCCTTGATTCTTGAAGACAATTGTATAACTACGTAGCTTACAGGGTGTGATGGTGTGATTGTGAAAACCTTGTGGATCACACTCCCTTTATCCAGTGTATGGACAGATGAGTGGAAAAATGAGGACAAATATTAAATGAAAAAATAGGGTGGGATGGGGGAAATGGAATGTTTTAGGTGTTCTTTTTTACTTTTATTTTTATTTATTTTTTGTAGTAAGATAAATGTTCAAAAATTGATTCTGTTGATGAATGCACAACTATGAGGTGGTGCTGTGAATAACTATACACTATGGATGTTTGTAGGGTATGTGAATATACCTCAATAAAACTGCATTTAAAAAAAATGTACATATTCATCAGGGGAGCAGGTGAAAACACCATCATATGCCTCTTAGGATAGTGGAAACCATGATGAAACAGTGGAGCACTATAACTATGATAACTCTATGCAGAAAATACAGATGAAAATTTAAATCATTAGCCTGTCCTGATGCACAAAGGATTTATTACTTCTTTCAAGGCAAGTGACAGATTTATGCCTAAGACAACCTAGTTGCAGGAACGGAAAAGGAGAGGAGAAGATGATCATAGACTTGGAACTTTTCTTGAAAAAAGTGCAAGTAGTAGTGAGGTTTTGATTGGGCCTCTATTCCCTAAAGTTGAATGTGCATGATGACTCGTTGAATAAACAGCAAATTTAATTTGGAATAAACTTAAAGAGGTAATTTCTGCTGTGCCAAAGCCTTCAAAGGGCAACCTGGAAGATGTGCCTAAAGGTCATCCGTTAAAACAAAAGAAAAAGGATATAGAAAACCAGCAGCAAATTAATATTTATTTTTTATTTTTCATCTGTCATTTTAATTCTTGAAAAGATTTTACTGCTATTATTTTTTAATGCACTTCTCTTTGTAATTTCATTCCAGCTATTTGTCCAATATAGTATTATCTTTTAAAACATATAGTTTATCATTCTTTATTATAGATGTTAATATTTTGATCCATATATTAAAATTGCAGGAACTATCTGTCATATAACATTACCTCTCATATTTTTTTCATTACTTCTCATAGTACAATAATTATATGTAAACTATAGAAACTTTACAATACAAACAATTTAGACAACCAGGCTCCGTTTTTTATTTTCTTAATACAAGTATTCAGTGATTCACATTCAAAAACTAGAAGTCAGGACATATCTGAATGCTAGAACTTCAAAATCAAGACAGTTCTGTAAAGTAAAAAAGTTAATGAACTATTAGAACAAAGCTAGAATTAAAATCTTACATGCTTTGGTTAACTTCTAAGAAGAATTTACTTGGCTATAGCAATCAAAAGGAAATCAGTACTTGTGAATGCTAGATTTCTTGTACTACTTTTGGCACATCCACTTTTTTTCTGTCAGTGGACCACATAATTGGAAATCCAAGTGTGTCCAGGATGTTTCCGTTTTTATTTATTTATTTTTTTTTGATTGATTAAAGTAATTTGAGAAGGCCCATCTAAAAAAAATTCTATGGGGACTGGGAATCTTTTCTTACAGACCAAGGCAGAGTAAAATAAATATTAATTGTAATGCAGATGCTATCTTTTTCCAGTCCTCTCCACTGACTCTGCATGCAAATAAGTGCTTGCAGCCTCCACTGGGGGTTCCCGAGTGTCTCTAGCACCCTCCCTCATCCTCCTGACTTGGGAACACAAATCTCCTGCGAGTCCAGGTCCCCATTGTCCGGCCTGATTTCAAATGCAGGCTCTAAGTCTCCTGTGGGCCTCGCAAGAGGAAACCCTGAGCTTCTGGGCTGGAAGGGCTTTTTCTCCCTCTGAGAGCTGTTGAAATGTGCATTTCCGCGTTAATTGAGGTTCCCAGCACGTCCTCGGGGCTGGCTCTGCGCCTCCAGAATGTGTTTTCCAATCATCTCCCGGGCGCCAGCTATTCTGGCCTGTCAAGACCGGGCTTGCCGGGACCATGTGGGGCTGCAGAGATCTTCTTTCCAGATTCTGAGCAATATTAATGTTTTTCAGCTGTCCTCAGCAAGCTGAGACTAGTCCTGACTTCGTAAAGGAGCCATAGGTGCCTCAGGCAAGAGGGGCAGCCTGGTTTCTGGAGAGGATTGAGGAAACCTCTGCAAGGACCCAGCAGGCACTCAAAGATGCAGTAGGCTGTTTCCCTGCCAGACACCAACCCCTACGCCCTTATGCATCAGACCTGAAGTGCGAAGTCTCTTTATTCTATGTAACTGGATTAGTAGCATTATGATACAACTCTGTCATACTTACGACAGCACTGACCATGTGCCAGGATGTGTTCTAAGTGCTTTTTAGGTACCAATCTGTTTCATCCTCATTCCCATCTCGTGATGTATTATTATCCCATTTTATAGACGAGGAGCCTGAGGCTCTTTCCAGATAGGTAAAGTCACCTGCCCAAGTCCACGCAGCTGGTGGGTGACAGAGCAGCCTGTGGACTGCGGTGACCTGCCACGGGCTCATGCTCGTAAACATTGTGCTGTCACATCTGCCAACGTGAGGTTCATCTAAATGCTGATGATAGGAAAGACATAGGTAGACTCAGATTTCCATGAAAATAAATACTTGTAGTGAGTTATGAATTTTCTAACCAAACTTGAATTTGGCTGGGCAAGTGTGGGCTTCATCCGTCCTTGCATTTGCCCCTGTTATCAATTTACCTACATCTACTCTCAGACCCCAAAGCTAATGGCTGGGACTAAGACAAAATTTTAGAAGCAGAGACATAGAAGAGATACAGTAATTACTAGCCTTTCCTCCCTTCCTTTCTTGCTTGCTCAAGATATATTTATTACTTAATTTATGACAAGGTACCTTTTCTTACCCACCTCCCCAATTTGGTAGATCAAATTCAGGCAAGCTTTGGGGGAGAAGATATAGGTCTACCTGCATCCTTCTTTCATATGGTCATGGGAGGATTTGTCTCCTGGGATGTGAAGCTGGCATGACCCCTGGGCAGAATGTTCTTGATCCGTAGCCGGGCAGCTTCCCTTCTTCCGGAGATTGAGCCCCACAGCTGCTGTGTGGGGTGGAGCTCAGGATGGCGTCTCCTACTCAGTCCCTCGTGGCCACCCCTGCCCCTCAAGACAAGATGCTCAGACTATAAGGAATCAGACACCTTCTTGGAATGAAGTTCAAATTTAGGGGCATATTAGGGTTCTCCAGAGAAACGGAATCAACAGGAGATACATATATGCACACACATATACACATATACATACGTATATAAATGAAATGCATGTGTGTAAATATTATGAGATTTATGAACTGGGTCACATGGCTGTGGGTATGGGCAAGTACAGAGTCACAGAGCAGCCACAAGCCAGGAACTCTGATGAATTCCTCAGGAGAAGCTGGCCGGCTGAAACAGAGATGGAAATTCTTCCTTCTGACTGCTGAGCTGATCAGTTCTCTTTTTAAGGCCTTCGACTGATTGGATGAGACTCCTCTCATTGCTGCAGTCAACTGACTGATGATCTAAATCCATGAAATATCCTCACAGTAACATCAGGCCAGTGCTTGATGACCAAATAACTGGACACCATAAGCCAGCCAAACTGACACATGAACTTAACCTTCACAAGGGACTAATATTAGTTTGAGACATTGAGCTTCTTGGAGAAAGAAGACTATTCAATGTGGTCATTATGTATTCATTTATTTACATTTATTGCAGTTGTATAAGGGATTGATTATTCATGAGTTTTCTTGCTCTTTCTGGCTGGCAGTTTAAAAACACAAAATCCAAAGGTCAGTGGGTGCTGCATTTCCATCGGGGTAAACTGAGCGAGTACAGCTGTGTCACTGGCTCTGGGGTGTCCCAGTGCCTGCTGCCCCGTGCTGACAAGACCAGAGAGGCTGCTGGGATTTAGGGATTTAGAAGTTGAAGATGACTTTGGTGCAACTGGATGTGGAGACACATGGAAGATGCCAGCAGAGGCAAATGTGAAAGGGTTGGAAACTCTGAGTTAGGAGAAAAAGCTCTAGGAACTGGGCCTGATTGGAGGCTGTGCCTGTGTCCTCTATTTTCCCAAGATGGTGAGCTGTTTGAGTGCTGGGACCTGACACCTTACTTCGTTTCTTCTCGTGCTGAATTCCGGGCAACGCATATAGTCACAATGCATGTAAATATCATGTAAGGACTTATTTTTTATTTCCTTCCCTTAGAAATGTTGTTATCTAAGGAAGGGCAGGAGGATCCTTAAGGCATTAGAAGTAACCAGAATTTTGCAGGACACCCACCCACACACCAATGTGAGGAAACCTTTACTGTGGGCAGAGCTGCTGTTACGTTAACTTTAAATTGCTATTATTTGCTATGTAGTTGAGGCCTGAAAAGTTTTGGTGGCTTTGGCCATGACTGAAAGATTGCATTTCAGAAAAAAAAAAAAAAATCAAATTTCTCCCAGATGGCAGCAGAGAAGCTGAAGGTGAACTGTTACCAAAAGTTCAGGTTGTTTCGGGGGAAGTCAGCAGTGTTCTCCCAAGTATGTAGGCAGCAGGTGGCCTGTCCCAGAAAGCAGGAATCTGATTTCTGATCCCCAAGGAGCACAACTGTCAATCACAAAGCCCTCAGAGATATAAATGGATATGTTTTGCCCAAATTTCTTATGGTTACCCCCTCACCAACCATGGGGTTTATAGCCCATTAAAATACTTATCTATGGTGGCAGAATCATAATTGACAAGATCAGGTCTCATAAAATATAGGTAGTTGGGAAAATAATAAGACCTGTATTAATATATGTGATTAAAGTAGTAAGTGAAAGTTCTAGAAGGAATCCACCCCCAAAATAACCACTAATTAAGCACCATGTGGGTGACCTTCTGAATTACTTTCATCAGTTGTTTGGGAGACATTGCCCACGTAGTCTGCCTAGGAAGAGATCCCTAGCAGCAAACCTGGCTTTTTTTATGTGTTAGAACCAGCTCTCACTGGGTGGCTTGCTCTTGATCTCTCTCTCCCTCTCTCTACTCTCCTCCTTTTAAATACAAATCTAGGCAATTGTGTAACCTCCTACCCTTTCACAAATTATACCAGAGTTTAAGGGTATGTTTTTTGAAGTCTAGTGTTCCATCCCAAATTATTTGGGAGAGTCAATCTTAATAATCTCCTGTTCTGTCCTTTCTATTGGGTAATACCGTGTAGATCTCTAGGATCTACAGGGGGAAAGAGCAATAATTGTGGCATTTCCCTTAGGGGATTAGGACAGAAGCCCAGATAAGTAATAAGGTAGCTGATTTTATATTTTCAGTAACAAGGATCAAACAGCTTTATCTCAAAATATGGAGTGAAAGAGGATTGCATACAAAATGCTAAAAACCTTGCTGTTTATGAGATGCTGAGAGAGAGAGATCCAGAGTGAACACGTTTTGTGTGTGTGTGTGTGTGTGTGTTTGGGGGAGATGGCCTGGGTGTTGAGAATCTTAAATTATCTCAGGGAGAAAGGAGAATGCAAAGATAAGTATGAGACTAGATTTTGGATAAGAGTGAATAAAGTTTCATCAAAGGATTATACAGTGGATAGGACCTATTGATATCTACATTTTTCAGAGCTCAGACCAAGAAATGGGCCCAGGTTGCAGCACAAGGGATTTAGGCTCACCATTCAGACTAAACCATCAGGGTGACTAAACAAGCAAGGATCTCAATATTGGTTAGGATTTGGTTCAGCTGCAGGTGATCGAACCCCCCAAATAACAGGCTTAAACAAGACAGAAGATCACATAGAAGAGCTGGAGGCAGGTGGTCCAGGATCATGTGTTGGCTGCACAGTTGGCAGGGACCCGGGCTCCTTCCAGCTTTCTGCAATGCCATTGGTTGGGTGTGGCGTTCATGCTCATGGCCTGGGATGGTGCTGGAGCTCCAGCCATCACATCATACCTCATAAGTCCTAGCAACACTGCTGTTTATATTTCCTTGGCCAGGACTTTATCATGTGGCCACAGCTCTCTGTAAGAGATGATTGTACTTTTTTAGCTGTGTGGCAACAAGCCAACCAATAATAATGGTTCTGTTAATTTGAGAGAGAAGGAGTGAATCTCCCCAACTAGAAAAAGTCACAGATGCTGCTCATCTTGGGGTATTTGTTCATTCCATAAACACTAAGTGCCTAAATATGTGCAGGCATTGCTCAAGAGTATTCAGGGAAGAAGGCACATGGATTTCTGCTCCCATGGAATTGATCGTCTAGCAGGAGGCAAGACAGACAATAAATGAACAAAAAATGTGGCTAGGTTGACAATCAACATCCTATACTCAAGTCATTCCAAAGAGCTCTCTTCAGATGTACCTGTACATAATTAATGACCAGAGCTGCCAACATCATGGACAGCCAACGTTGGCATCTCTTTGATACAAATTCAGCTCAACAAACACTCCTGGAGTGCCTGCTGTGCAGGAGGTGCTGTGGAGAAGAGGAGGGGGAGAAGTAAGCAATTAGTAACCAGAGCCCCCCCCCCCTTGCAAGGGGTCCCCAAGTCATTCTGCAGCTGCTGCCCCTGTGAGCCAACAGGTACAGAAAGACCAGAGGCTAAGAGTCCAAGCAGTGACGTCCCAAGTCTGTTACCACTGTCCTTGGCAGACGAGGATTTGGAGATCTTTCCTTGCCGAGGTGCAAAGCAGCATGCTGAGGGATGAGCTTGTTGTCGAGGGCAAGCTGGGCAACCTGGGAATCACACGACCTTCAGTGAGTTATTCCTGATCCTGGTATTGCTGGGCACAGGGCAGGTGTCCGAGTTCCACTCACAGGTTTTATGTATGTGGGTGTGGATTCTAAATCACACCTGGGGATAGTGTTGCCCTCCCAGAACTCCCTGCCCTGGCAACTGTGCAATGCCCTAGACCACTGATTCTCAAACTATCTGGTGTACAGGGCCAATTTTTTTTTTTTAAGTTTCAATTGCCAATTTGTCATAAAAATGAAATATTAGAAAAACAATATAAAAAGGACATACGAAGCACAAATTCAGAGTTCCAGTATTAGAATCAAGAGATAAAAAGTTTACTTTGTCAAATTGCTCTAAAAGTTTCTAAAGGCTAGCTCAATCCCTGTACTTGACTTTGCCAGAAGCAAAGAATTCAGAATCTGTGCTACCAGCCCTGGGACCGCACTTTGCACTGCCCCACAGGGCCAGGACCTAAGGCTGGTTGGGGAGCTGTCCTTCCCAGCCCCATGTAAGGACAACTCTGACCAAGAATGAGGAAGCTTCCCCCTGGGCAGAGAGCAGCTCAGCCCAGGAGATGTGCCTCACTGCCCACACGTCTCTCTCTGGCCCCCCTGCTCTGTCCCCCATGTTTTTAACTGCAACCCTGTGGGAGGCTGATAGAAGGAACTGCCTGGCAAGCTTTCGTAACGTAATCCCCATGTGCAGGTGAAAATTTTATTACATGCTTGCAGCCGGAGAAGTGAAAGGTCACAGGTAACTGTAATCATCCTCTAGCCTCCCCTGCAGCCTTGGGCACGTCCTGGTTTGTGTGGCCGTCATCTCTGCCGACTGGCAGGGCCTCGCCTGGCCTGGGCAGGGCGACTCACTGTTGACTCTTTGTTGCAGTTCTCCAAGGAGAGGCACGTCATGGACAGGACCCCCGAGAGGCTGAAGAAAGAGCTGGAGGAGGAGCTGCTGCTGAGCAGCGAGGACCTGCGCAGCCACGCCTGGTACCACGGCCGCATCCCCCGGCAGGTACCTGCTCCCCTCCCCTCCAGCACCCAGGGTTCTTCTCGGACAGCACCCAGGTTAATGAGCCCACTGGGTCACACTCCCAGGCCACGTGGGAGCCAGCGCCTGTTTAGCCCAAACAAATACGGCCAGGTGGCCTGCTGTCATTTAACGTAAGCCTGTGTCCAAGGAGAACGCAGGGAGGGCTAAGGTCGGGAATCCACAGGCTCGGTCAGTGCTTTAAGGGAAATCATGTGCTCCTGTGGCCTGAAAGCCGAGTCGGCAGGAGGCGGCTGCCACAGGAAGAAGTACCAGGCCAAGCAGGCCGGCTCTGATCATTGAACTCTTGGCTGGCTGCCTGGGCCTCATACCCAGTGGGGCCTGCTTCAGGTGAAGAGACGGTATCCCAGGGGCGGGGGGCGGGGCACAGAGCGCTCCTGTGGCCAGCGGTTACTCACCTGCTCCCTCCCTTCCCGGGCCCCTGACCCAGAAATGGGGAAGAAGGAGGGACTGTGCCAGTGACCACAGTCTCGGGCCCAGAATGCACTTTGTGTGGCTGCCATTTGGGTGATTACTGTGATAATGTGAGTGGTGTTTCAAAAAACTGATTTTTAAATAATTTCAAACTTCCAGGAAAGTTCCAAAAATAATATAGAAGCAATACATAGAGCTCCAGCATACCCACCACCCAGTTGCACAGATTTACCAACTATTAACATGTTGTCAGAATTGAGATGTAGAGTTTATCTTGGGTTTTATTGTAAACCTGATCTGGACAGTTATTAACCCAGGACAATGGGCCAGTAAAGGGGTGTGTGGGCAAGCAAAGGGGAGCAGATCTCAGCATCATATTTTACCTTTGTTTTTTAAGCTTTAATTTTAAAACTTGTAGAAAATAGAACAAGAAGGAGAAAATTAAATGCTCATGCACAGTTCTCCCTGCTGCAGATAACCACTATGAATGTTTTGATGTCTATCCTCCCAGACCTTTCTAAATCAAGCATGAGCTCACACTGCATATAATTTTGCCTTTTTAATTCTAGTAACATTATCTACAACCTAAAATTTCCCCTTTTACCCACAGACATATA
This sequence comes from Choloepus didactylus, assembly GCF_015220235.1. Lineage (NCBI taxonomy): Eukaryota > Metazoa > Chordata > Mammalia > Pilosa > Megalonychidae > Choloepus > Choloepus didactylus. The sequence continues at coordinate 148,642,173 of NC_051308.1, forward strand.
CTTTTTGGTAGCTCACTTTCTTCATTTGATGATCTATTCTGAGAATTTTCTCCTGGTATAAAAATGTTCTTTTACACCATTCTACCTCACATGCACGTCTATTGTATAAGTGCAGCACTATTTATTGGGCATATAGGGTGTTTCTAACACACTATGGCCAATATCTTCTAAGATAATTACTATGTTCACACCTATAATTATTCCCTCAGGCTAAAACCCAAGAAATGGAATTTCTTTGTGCAAATATATATTTAAGGCAAACATGCAATTTAAAAGTAACCATAGTGGCATATTATTCTAAGCTAACAGAGCTATACTATTGACCAAATGTTGGAATGTCCTAGAAAAAAAATGCCAAAGCTTAAAAACTGACTGTAGTCAACACCGTCCTTCTCTTTATCATCATCAGAAAATTTGTTTACCACTTGCCATTAGTGTAGATTTTCAGCTACACAGGATCCTGGACTGTATAAATGAACACTGTAATGATAATAATAGTCACAGCTAACTTTTTACTTCTTTCAATCTCATGGTCACACTGTAGATGATGATATTATCCCTGTTGTACAGATGATGTAACTGAGCCATGAAGAGATTATGTAACTTGCCCAAAGTCAGGTAGCAGAGCCAGAGTGCAAACCCAGGTGGTCTAGCTACAAGAACTACCACAGTATACATTGTCATTTTGCTATTATCAACATCACCATCATAGTCAACTATTTTTTGAGCACCCACTAAGTGCCAACCACAGTACTAGTGTTTTGCATGTATTATATATGCAAATACATAATCCTCATAATAACTTGGTGAGGCGAGGCAATCAGGCCCAGCTTTATCCCAGTGCCTGCAGCCAGGCAGTGACTTGGAGTCTTAGAAAAGGGTTCTGAAGACAGCGACTCATAGAAACCAGCTAACACCCCCCTTCTCCTCACTCCGTGCACTGTGGGGGGGGGGGGGGCGCCCAGGCCCACCAGGCACATGACGCTCCATTGCGCTGCTTCTCTTCAGGGCTTGGCATAAATATCATCTTCTCTTGACACCCTTGCTGACCATCCTATTTAAAACGAGCCTCTCCCAACACTTCCTGTCCTTCCATGATTTAGTTTTTCTTAACTGTACATCTGACATGCCATATGTCTTGCTTATTTATTCTCACTGAAAAGAAGCTCTCCAATAAAAATAGAAGCTGCGAGAGGGTGTGGGGTCTCGTCTGCTTCCTTCACTGCTGTATCCCCACTGCCTAAACCGTGCTCGGCACCTGGGTGGTCAGGAACTAGCTCTTGAATGAATGATAGGATCTAATAAGAATGTGGCATTTACCAAAAAATAGAGCTAACTGAAGACACCACAGCGTCGCCTTCCGTTCATCTAGACGCGTGGGAAGCAATACCACTTTTTAAAAGTAGTGTAAGCTTGCCTTTCCTTCTCCTAACTCGTGGTTTTGTCCCAAAGGTGTCAGAAAACCTCGTGCAACGAGATGGGGACTTCCTGGTGCGTGACTCCCTGTCGAGCCCTGGCAACTTCGTCCTGACCTGTCAGTGGAAGAACCTCGGGCAGCACTTCAAGATCATCCGCACGGTCCTGCGGCTCAGCGAGGCCTACAGCCGCGTGCAGTACCAGTTCGAGATGGAGAGCTTCGACTCCATCCCCGGCCTGGTGCGCTGCTACGTGGGCAACCGCCGGCCCATCTCCCGGCAGAGCGGAGCCATCATCTTCCAGCCCGTCAACAGGACGGTGCCCCTGCGGTGCCTCGAGGAGCGCTACGGCACCTCCCCGGGCCCGGCTCGCGCGGGCAGCCTCGCCGAGCGGAGGCCGGAGGCGGCCAGGAGGCTGAGTCAGACCGCGGAGCAGAGCTCGCCCAGGGGGAACCTCCTCAGGTGGGTCGGCCTGGGTGTCGGGATGGTGTGGGGGTGCCCCACGGGTGCCCAAGCCTAATGCTGCAGAGAAGGAGCTCACCTGGGAACAGTGAAGCAATAAGAGCTATGCATGAAACGCACAGCGATGGAGGAATGGTTGTCACCAGGCAGCACATGGTTAATTCCCAGTTGGGTTGTGCCAAAAAGAAATGGTGCAGGAGCTGAGGAGGGAGAGAGGCTGGGCTGACTGGAAAAGACTTAGTGAAGGTGGGATTTGAGCTGGTCTGACGGCTAGGGAAAACCTGGGTAGAAGATGCAAAGGGGAGAGTATCCGAGGACAGGGACCCAGCATGAGCGTAAGGGTGAAGATAGAGAAGGGCAAGAGGTGTTTGGAGTGAGCAAATCAGGAGGGCGGGAGCACAGGGTCCATGACAGGGACAGGCTGGAGATAGGTTTAGGGAGGTAACCCCAGACCAGTCATGGAGCCCTTAATGCCAAGCTGAGGGGTTTGGGGAGCTGCAAAGACCAACACAGTGAACATGGACGAGAGCTTGCACCTTTGGAGGGGACAGGAGAGAGGTAAGGGCTACTGGTCAGTGAGTCATAGAAGGTCGAGAGTTGGACAGGAGGGGACGGGGACTTCTCAGGACCCTAATACAGGTGGGAACGGGTGAGTCAGAGACCACAGGAGAATTCAGGAGGAGGCTGGACTTTGGAGGAAAAGCAAGTTGTTCCATTTGAGATATGTCTAAGGGCTTGCTGAGTACAAATCAGCAGGGGGTTTCAGGGGGGTTGTAGTTAGATTGGGGCTTAGTCCACATGGAGAGGGTGGCTGACACCGTGAGACAGATGAGATTTCTAAGATGGGAGATGTGAGCATGGGGGCTGCAGTCTGGACCTTGGGGAATGTGGGATAGAAGAGTTTGGAGAACTGGATGGAAAATCAGGGTCTCCTAACATCACAGGGCTGAGCGCCCACCCCTGCCGTTGATTATTGGCGACAGTGCCCTGTATTTATATAGGACCTGTCCTCCATGGAGCTAAGCATCTTTGTGCATATTATCTAACTGTAGGAAGGGAAGGCAGGTACAGAGGATGGAGACAAGCCCAGCCCTCCCGAGGCACAGCTCCCCCACTCCTGCTGTCTGGCTGCTGGGCTCACGTGCTTAAACCAAACATGCTTTATTCCACTTGCTGCTTTTCTTCCTGGATTAGGAGGAAATGACATAAACTAGAACTTCTAGACAGCAAAAATCTGGAAGCAAATCCAAGGGTTCTGGGTAACACAAGTGTGGCTCAGTGTGCCCCCCAGGGAGGTGCCTGCTGAGCTCAAATCCTGCCTCCAGCACTGACTACAGGAAAGTTACTTAACTTCCGTGTGCCTCGATCTTTTCATCTGTAAAGATGGGCTTGTGAGGGTTACGCGATTTAAGACGTGCAAAGCACGTAGCACAGTGTGGACACAGTAAGTGCTAGCTGAGTGTCTGTAGTCACAATAACTGTTACCCAGAGGGCAGTAGAATGTACAACTCGGAGCAGTTGCAGGGCGCGAGGCAGAAACTGATAAAATCCTCCTTTACGGAGGGATAAGGTCAGACTTGAGATTTCCTTAAAAGATACAAAGGGGCACCTTTTGTTTTGTTTCTTTGGGGAGTGGGCATCGGCTGCTCAACCTCTGAGGAGTTGATGTCTGTGGCTTTCAGAGCCAGAGTGTGTTTGGCAATGCAGCAGAACCACTGCTTGGTACTGGCCATCTTAATTTCCTGGGGCTGCTGTGACAAAGTGCCACCAGCCAGGTGCCTGAAACAACAGAGATGCGGCATCTCAGGGTTCTGGAGGCTGGAAGTTCCAATCAAGGTGTCAGCAGGGCCATGCTCCCTCTGAGGCCTTGCCAGCCATCCGCGGCATAACTCGACCTCAGCCTTTGCCACACACCCATCTTCTCTGTCTGTGTCCAAACTTCCCCTTCTTATAAGCACACCCGTCATATTAGCCCACCCTAACCCAGTTTAGCCTCGTCCTAACTAATAATGTCTTCCAAGACCCAGTTTCCAAGTTTCCTGGGGCTCAGGACTGGAACGTGTGTTTTTGGGGGATCCGATTCAATCCCTGACAGGCGCTCAGGAGGAAAGCCTCCTCATCTCAGTGACCCCTGCTATGAAAAGGATTTTTTGACGCTAAGGAAAGAAAGTCCGAGAAAGTCCCTTCGTGGACAGGACAGGCCTGATAGAGCCCTTCTGCTGATTGCCCTTGGGGAAGCAGAGTCCCCTAAGCCCTGGCCGAGCTGAGCCCAGGGCAGCCGGCCCAGAAGCGTCCGCACGTGGGGGCGGGGGCGGCTGACACGGGAGATGGCCCCGCCGGCCCCGGGCGCCCCCGCCCTCCACTGGCTCCCCGCGGCGGCTCTTGGCCTGACGTCGGGCCTGCGGGTTGGCTGCCCGGGGCCGCCACCTGGGCAGAGGTGCGTGCGCTCCGCCAGGTCGCCTTCCACGCCCTCGTCGTGGGCCGGCGGAGTCTGACCACTTGCGATCGCTGCTCAAACATCACTTCGCAGAAGCCATTTCCTCTTGGAATTTGCCCTCCGTCCTGCCTTATCTCTGAGAGGTTGCTGAAATTTCTCGGTTGCTGGGAGTTTGGTTGGCTTTTTTTTTTCCTCTGATGCTTGCAAAGGTAGGAAAGAACTTCCTGATTTTTATAACATAAGAGTGTTTTAAAGCTTGTGGGAGGGCCAATTAAAGTTCTTCATAACTTGGCTAGTGCAGTGCGTTCTCCTCTAGCAAAAGAGAGAGTGTGCTGCTTGGGGCTGATTAGAGAAATTCCCAGTCTGTACTGGAAAGGGACAGAAGGAATGAATGCTAAGGTGCTGCGAGTTAGTTTCCACATTCCCACTCTTTCCCTATGCGGTCATGCCCTTTGCTTTTCCCAGCTCAGCAGGAGGATGCTGTCTGTGGGGTCCCCCAGCGCAGCCAGTAGTACAGGTCTAGCAGGCTCCCTGGGCGATCCTGTAGTTTATTTGGGGGGTGCTGAGCTTTGCACTAAAGTGGAAATTGCCCCCCAGTTCCTGGCTGAGCAGGGTGGGCGTGCCACTGTGAAGTCACTGTGGAAAACGCGTGTTAGTTAAGTCATTCCTCCTGGGTATGTAGGTAATTTTAGGCTCTGGTAAGGTACACGTTCCCATTCATAGGATTTCCCTGAGTGGACCATGAAACTTTTTGCCCTACTCTGTTCAATAGGATGGAAAGGCTCAGAGGTGTCGTCCTGGGACTTAACTGCGTTGGCCTTGGGGAAGCCGGGACGGAGCACTCAACACAATCATGTCATTAATTGCTTCTGTTAGTGATTTTCTCCTCCAGCAGACATTCCTTCACTGTTAGGATATGCTGTAGAATTCTCATTCTCAGCAGTTTTTTTTTTTTTTTAAACTTCCATGACGCTGCCTAAAAGTTTTATGATTTAATGACACATTTCTACCCTGTTTGTCTTTTGCTTCAGAAATAAAGAGAAGAGCGGTAGCCAGCCAGCTTGCCTGGATCACATGCAGGACAGAAGAGCCTTATCCCTCAAAGCCCACCAGTCAGAGAGTTTCCTGCCAATTGGTACATCTGTGGGAATTTATGGGGAGGAGGGTGACCATGCAACTGATTTCCTTCAGGCTGTTCCCCTGTTCCCCCTAGTCACCTAGTTTGAACTGGACATAGGGCTCCAAGCCTGCAGGCTGGAGGGAAAGGGGTTTGTAGAGTTATTTACGGTTGCAAAGCACCAAGCTGGCTGCTCTAGGTATGATTGCTTTTGGTCCTCACAAGCAGCTTTCAAGGTGGGCATTCTTATACCCATTTTACAACTGAGGCACGGAGAGGTTAAGTAACTTGTCCAAAGTCACCCAGCTGCTAAAAGGCTGAGCCAGCATTTGAACCCAGGATTTCCGATTCCAAGCCCATTCACTGACTGGTGGTCCTCGTGACAAATGAGCCTGGTCCCTTTACCCCCTTTCTGGACTGAGGGTGGGTCACCTGGGGCTCCTGGGTAGAGCAACTGCCCAGAGAGACACTGCTCCCCTTCCCACTCCCCACCCCCATCACCCCATTCCTCTCTCATGGCCAGGAGAGGGATGGGATGTGTGGAATACGTGGTAAGCAATTATATTAGTAGGGCAGGGGATTGTTTTCATTATTTTTGAAACTGACCTTCCTTGGGACTGTCAAGCGGTTTTCCTAAAGCCCCGTTGTAAACTATGAGCGTACTTCTGTGTGGCTTGTCTCAATAGCTTTCTCTCCCTTCTCTGTGTCTCTAGCTCTCTGTTTAAAGCTGGCTGGGATCCGCCCTGGCTTTGAGTGACTCAGAGCCCTTTATGCTATGTGACTTCTGTTTCTTCGGGCAAGATTAAATTATTCACTGCCCTCCAAGCTATGTATTTTCCTGTTCTGACTGTACCAACCTTCTGTGACCATAAAGTGACGTTGCAGCCCAGATGCCGGCAGTCACTAGGGTTCAGAGTTACCTCCAGAAGTGAGGTGGGGCCAGCTCGTCCCTCTTAGTGCTCTAGGTTGCCCTGAATTGGGCATGGGGAAACCAAGTAAAGAGTTTTCTTTTGGGAATGAAAATCAAAACCCAGAGGCATGAATTGAGGGACAGGCAGCTCTCACTCCAGTTCTGTTTTGTATTCTGCATACAGCTAAGCTTTTTCTAACCCTCTTTTCTCTTCCACAGGTTCCAAGGTGCCCCCTCATTCCCCGGGTGTAGACACAAGCCCCTGCCCAAACTCACCCGTGTTTAGGACAGGCAGTGAACCCACCCTGAGCCCGGCAGTGGTTCGGAGGGTCTCCTCGGACGCTAGGGCAGGGGAGGCACTGAGGGGTTCAGATAGCCAGCTGTGCCCCAAACCTCCCCCCAAGCCCTGCAAGGTCCCCTTCCTCAAGGCTCCCCCATCTCCATCCACTTGGCTCAACTCGGAGGCCAACTACTGTGAACTGAACCCAGCTTTCGCCGCGGGCTGTGACGGAGGAGCCAGGCCGCCCTTATGTCCCCAGGGCAGCTCCACGGAGCTGACAGCCAAGGAGAACGGGGCCCCAGGTCCTCGGAACTCTGGCACCAACTACTTGATCCTTGATGACAATGAGGGGACAAGGCCTTGGGAGCCACCAGCCACACAGATGGACAAGGGACAGGAGGACAAGGGCAAGTTTGTGGCACCCATCCTGGAGACTGTCTCCTCATTCAGGCCCAATGACTTTGAGTCGAAGCTCCTTTCTCCTGAGAACAAGCCCCTGGAAACAGCAATGCTGAAACGTGCAAAAGCACTGCTCACCAACAGCAACCCCAGGGTCATCGCGCAGCACATGCTGAGGGTGGACTGCCAGGTAAGGGCACGGGCAGGCCTGGGTTTGCTCCGGCTTTTGAATGTTTGGAAGGGAGATCTGCCAGGCTCGCTCCACCTTACCCTTTAAGTGCTTTGCTCATAGGAAAAGTCTGAAGGTCACCCAAGTGTGGATTTATTTAAGGGGTGGGAACCGCAGGCCAGGACAACCTTTGCCCAGGCAGGAAGCTTGTGCAATTCACCTTGGGTAGAGAGCTGGGCGGCAGGCTGCTGCCCGCGGGCACACCCCCTCCGCCTCCTGCCCGGCTGGTGCCAGGAGCTGCTGCTGCTGCAGAAAAGCCTCTTCTCCCACCTGGTGCTTGTGTAAAAATTCCCTCCTGGCCTCAACTCCATCAGGACAGGTAAAACTGGGTCCAAAGGTGAGTAGCTTGAAGGTGAAACATATAGTTTCTGAACTAGCAGAGCCTCATTAACTTCTATTCCATCATACATTATATGTTCATTTTCATTTTTCCCAAAATGGTCTTTAGTTTAAAAATTACCTTAATTTTGTTACAAGTAATACTTGTTCAATTTAGAAAAATTATAAAATATAGATTAAAAGAAAAAAAATTAAAATAACACAAAATCCAGTTGCCTGGTGATCACCATTGTTAACTTTTTGGTGCATGCAAAAGTGTTACAGGTATCATTTGGTCTGCAAATAGAAATGCATCAGTAATTGCATGCATATGTGTGTTTACCAAAATGGCACTAGACTGTACATACTGTTCCAAACCCTGCATGTTTCATTGAATGATACAGCTATCTTTCCATGTGGTCCTAAATATGATAGGAAGCATTTCTTTTAGATACAGGTGGTTTTTGTTCATAGGTGGCCCCAAAGCACCCTCATCCTACAAAGGACGAGACAGCTGACTTCTCACGTTGGGATGAGCTGAGCCCAAGGCCTCAGTATAAAGAGGCAGACCCCTGAGCATTGGAGCTACAGATAGGCCTTAAGAGATTTAAAAGCCCTTTTTCACCTGTGGCTCAGTGAAGTCAATTAGCTTCAAAGCTCAGGGCTTGTTTAGGAGCTGAGTTTTCCTTCCTGGGTCATTCAAGTCCAGTCGATGAGTGCTCCCCTCAGGGAATTGGCTTCCGGGGGTGGGGAGGCCTTTCCAAAACAACCTTGGGGGAGATGAGATCAAGCAGTAATTCTGTCCTGAGGATAAATAGGCCCTTTCTTTAAAACAAGGACTTGAGAGACCACTGAGTAGCCAGTATACCTGGCTGCCAAGGCCAGCGAGGTAGTCTGGTGGGGGAGGCTGGATTGACACTATCTGAGAAGAGAGCCAGTAAAGGGGATGCATTGGAAGAATGAGGCCTGGCTGAGTGTCCTCGGGCAGGGCTCACAGGTAGGCGTGCAATTTGCTGGTTAAACCCTTTAAAGTGAGTGAAACCCATCTGGGTTGTGAGGGGATGGAGGATTTCTCTCCTGGTGTGTAACCCATCTGGGCCCTGGATCTGAGCAGAACCAGGCCAACACCCGGGAGTGAGGTTCTAGTCTAGCGCAAACCTGCCTAGGCTCCATGTGGAGCTCACTGCAGAAGCACGGGCCTAGGTTTACAGGACAGTGTAATTCCAGGGAGAAGTGAATCATTCTTTATCGTGGTGCCAGGCAGGACTTGACAAGAGTCCAGGACAGGTGAGATGTCTGCTTGCTCTTTTCAGGAGAGTCTGGAACCCTCCCATCACCTTTGGGCAGCCCCGGAACCGGAGCCCAAGTCTGTTCCCAACATGCAGCCTGTTCCTCTTTCTAGCTCTGGTGCACTTTGTCCTCTCAGTGGTGCCTCACTCCTGTCTGCCTTCGGGCACCCCTGGCAGAGAGGGGTTGCACCCAGAGCCCCCAGGCAGGGAGGCAGAAGTCAGATCAGGAGCCAGCCTGGACTCGGCCTGCCCCAGCCCCCAAGGGCAGGATGCGTTTAGTCTTCCTCCCACCCTCCCTCCTGAGTCCACTGCCATTTCCTTATTCCCTTCCTGGAACCACTGGTAGGGTCTTACTAATAGACACAACCAGCCCCTCTCAGAGGGAAATAAAACAAGAGCTGTCATTCCCCACCCCAAATGCAGAGGCAGCCCAGATGGGCCCCCCATGCCCATACCCACCACGCAGAGCCCATGGCAGAGGCCCAGAAGGGCCCTTGCAAGGGTGGCTGGTGCAGAGGCACCTGAGGGTTACAGTGCCCTGACCCCCGGGGCCCTGGCTGGGGTGGGGCTGGCACAGGGTGTCCAGTGCCAGTGTCCCTCCATGGGCTCGGCTCACCACGCTCACCCCTCCGGGGTACCTCATCTTCCAGCTGCTTGTCTTTGTGTGTAGCCAGGGGCAGGCCCGGTGGTTAAGAGTTTGGCCTTTGGGGCTGACCAGCCTGAGTCTGAATCGCCCCCTCTGCCATGGCTTCAGGAAAGCTACCTCCCTGCCAGGGTTCTCTCCCCATCTATAAAACAGGGATAACAATACCAACTGCCTGAGGTGGCTGGAAGGGTTAAATGAGATATTCCGTGTGAATCGCCAAGTGTTCATTAGCATGACGCATTCAGACCCTATTGAGTGACTGCTGTGTGCCAGGCAGGTCTCGGTCTCTACCCTGGAGGCTGGCTGTGGGGGGGTTAGGGATGGTGGCAGTGATACAGGAACACAAAGCACAACCCGGAGGGAAATGCCTGCCTGATGAAGGCACAGGCGCCAGGGGGCATCTGAGGCCAGGCCTTGGACGTGGGGTTATAGGAGCAATATCAGATGAGTTTTGGAGGCTGAAAAGGATTTGGCTGTATGAAGAACACAGAAAGCCTCTTCCAGGCAGCAGGCAATGCAGGCACCCAGAGAAACTCAGGTGCCACAGAGTGTGATGGGGAGCGTTGCTTTATGGCCTTGCATTCTGGGTGGGTGGATGAAGGTGGGCATAGGGATGGGGTTGGGGAGGACCTGACGGGTCTCTCCTCCAATGGTTTTGAGTCCCTGCTTCTAGGATGGTGCCAGGTTCCTGCCTTCCAAGCACTTTAGAGTCCATGAGGGAGGCAGATCCATAAATGCCTAAATGAGGCACAGAGAGAGGGCGTGGAGCCAGGTGATCTCATTGCATTTAGGAGCTCCCTTGGCAGCTGGGACAGCGGCCAGCACTGGACCAGGGCCCACCAGGGTTCCCCTGGGTCACTGCAGCAGCCTCCCAAGGCCGTGAGATGAGGAGGAGTGGGCAGAGCCCAGAGACCCTACGGCGCTAGGATGGCTAAGGTGTGGAGAGCACAGGGAGGTTGGATCACCTCATGTAGGGTGCTTGTGCCACCCTGCCACGCCCTGCCAGGTCCAGCTCATAGGAAATGCTCTGTAAGTGCTCGTCCGTCCTCCGGATCTGTGAGCCCATGGCCTTGGGTGTTTCCCAGAGACCTAATCCAGCCCTGTATTGTGAGCTCTGGCCCCCTTGTTCTGTAGCCCAGTGTGGGGGCAGACAGATATTAGCCCAGTAATGCCCCAAGAAAGTGGCCAGGGGGTGGTATGTTTATGCTGGAGCCTTCTTTCTTAGAGCAGGGATCATGGAATGTCTGCTAGGGCTTCCAGAACAAAACTAAATGAAGGAAGAGCCTTTCAGTTTCCTCCCACAAGTATGTGTGTAAATTGGAGGATGCCCCACAGAGGTTCTGGGTTTAGAACCTGTTTTAGTTTCCTAGACTGCTCAAGCAAATGTCAGGTCAAGCAATGGTGTAATCGTTCTCTAGGGAAACAGAACAGGAGGTATCTGTAAATATGAGATTTTATAAAAGTGTCTCACGCAACTGTGGGGATGCACAAGTCCAAATTCCGTAGAGCAGGATGCATGAGTCCAAATTCTGTGGGGCAGGCAGCGAGCTGGCAACTCTAGTGAAGGTCTCCAGTGAACTCCCCAGGAGAGGCTGGCTGACTGAAGAAGTAATGGTTCTCTCTCTTCTCCCTTAAGTCTTCAACTGATTAGATTAAATCCAGCTGATTGAATTCTCATTGTGGAAGACACACCTTTTGTTGATGTAATCAGCCACAGATGCAATCAGTTGACTAATGATTTGGTCAGAGTTCTGAGGCTAAGAGGACATCAAAATCTAGCCATCATCAAGGGGATGTTTTCCCCCAAAGACTGTGGCATTCTGGGGCTGTCTGCCAGTGATCCTGGGGTCCTTAGCTTATCACATGGTAAGGCACACGGTGGCATCTCCTGGTCTCTCCCTTCTCTTCCGGGTTCCATTGATGTTCAGCTTCTGGTTGCTCCCTCGGTGGCTTTCTCTATATGTATCTGAATTTCATTCTTCTTACAAAGGACTCCAGTAATAGGATTAAGACCCTTCCTGATTGAGGTGAGCCACACCTGAACTGAAGTAGCCTCATCAGAAAGTTCACCTTACAATGAGTTCACACCCCAGGAATGGATTAGGTTTAAGAATGTTTTTCTGGCATACATATAGCTTCAAACCACCACACAGCCTCTGGCAGAGGGTAGCCATCTAAACCAGCAAGAAGTGCATTGCTCTAGTCAGCCAGGTGGGCAACTCGGCTGCCTTGCCATGGTCAACGTATAAATCTCTTTCCTGAGATTGGGCCAGAATTCATCCCCCTTCCACAACTTGTTTTCAAATGGCTTTTTGGGATTTTAAGGCCATTTGATCCTCTGCAGAGTCCTTGAGAAAGGTGAACTTATCAGTTGTGTTAGAGAAGAGGAAACCGAGGCCCAGAGAGCATAGGTGATAGAACAGTGTGGATTCTCCATCCTATTCCAGGGTCTACCACTGGATAGCTAATTCCCACATGCTCATTTCCTCTGGGCTGACAGTGGCTTCTTTGCTCAACTACAGAAGTTAAGATTTAGGGTTAAAAGTATCGGCTAAACTTGCAGATGATTTTGGTGGCCTATTGTAAAGACATCCGGATGGCTTATACGCCCAGGACAATTGTAATTGAGAGGATGACTTGGCCAGATTACCCCATGTCTGCCATTTATGTGTCCAGTGTTGGTTTAACCCCTTGGATCTGCTGGTTACATTGTCATCCATCAGTGCCTCTGTGAAGCACCTTTAGCTCATCTTAGGATGCACAGACTTCATTGTAACATACATTTCAAGTAATATGTCATAATTATAAACTAGTCAACTAATATCCAATTCCCATAAACTGATTACATTCTAGAACCGAGATGGGGTGAGTGCTGGCTGGGACAAAGATTTTCTTTAAGGAAAACCTCTCAGGCGGAGAAGTGTGTGTGTTTGAGACCTGGGTTTCAAATCACTGTATACAATTTTAATAGTTTCCAGATGAATAGTGCATTTGCTGAGCCCAGGAAAGGCCTCATTAGGGGAATAGCAGACAGCCGTGGCTGTTAGTGAGCACATTAGTGGCAAAGCCACAGCAGAGGAGAGCTTGGACGCGTTTCTGCTTTTCCACTGGAGGGGAGCAGCAGGCTCTGCACCCCACAGCCCTGCTGCTGGCAGCAAATCGCCACAGCAGGACCCAGCCAGTGTCAGACAAAAGCTCAAGGAGCTGAACTGTTCTCTGGCTGGGCAGAAACACTTACAAATCTGCAGATTCTGCAATCCAATTTAGGTGTTTCACCTCAGTCTTTCTTTCTTACCCTAGCTTTTATATTCCAGCATGTGCATTAAAAAAAAAAAAAAAACACATAAAAACCATATTGTCAGATGCTGCTGCTCCAAAAAAAAAAAAAAAAAAAAAATGCAGCAAGTGCTGTATATCTGCACTGTTGGTTTAGTGTACTTCTGTTCACGTGCTAAATGCGCGGTCCTGGCAAGCCCACTTCCTGAGAGGTGTGTCTGAACATCTGTTCCCGACAGGTTGCTAGGATACTCGAAGTCTCGGCAGAGATGAGGAGGAACATGGGTGTGAGCTCGGGCCTGGAACTCATTACCTTGCCTTTTGGACGCCAGCTACGCCTGGACATAATTGAAAGGTGAGCCACAGGTTTGAGAAGCAGGGAGAGGGGGGTCAGCCCCAACCCCACTCCAAACTCAGTCGCCCAGCGCCTCACTCAGGGGCATGTGGCCATGGGCCAACTCCTCCCAGAAGCTTTAGCCACAGAATTCCTGGAGATGCACAAAGAGACACCACAGAGGAAGCCCGGAAAGGAATAACACATTCCTGTATCCGCTCCTGGAGGGGGTGGATGGAGAGAACAGACAGCATTGTCTGAGGCTGGCAGGACTGACTTGTGGCCAGCCTGGGGCAGAAGCAGTGGGGGTGGGGTGGATCGGGGCTGGGGGGCTGGGGGACTGTGGGAATCTGAGCTCTTCCTGCCTTCGAAAGCCCACCTCGATGAGCTGTGGTGCCTTGGTCCCTTTGGATTGTAAGGTTGCTTTGGGGATCAAGTGGGAGTCTGTGGGAAAGACTGAGAGGGACAGAGTCTGAACAGAGAATTCTTTGAGGGGTGGACAAATAGGGGGTCCAGAGGTCAGGGGTGGGGTTTAGGAGTGCAGGTGGGGATGGAGGCACTTGGTCCCGGCCCTCAAACGCAACACTGTGCTTTTCTCACAAAAAGCCAGGGCACTGGCTGCCCATTAAAATGCCCATGTGTGAGAGTTGGATGTTTAGAAATTAGAAAGACACAGTGAGGCATGTGTTCAAGGAGAAGCACTGAACTAGATTTCCATATTTACACAAAAACTGATCTTTTGACATAGAAAAAAAATGACAGTTGATATGGGCAAGACAATCTTGTTATCTTGAGTTTTCCATTTTTCCAGCCAATCTCCCAGTCACCGTGGCTTTCCATGATGTTCTTGTCATTGTGCTGTCCTGTACAGCTTCCTGTGGTGACAGGTGTTCTTATCTGTGCTGGCCAATGTGGCAGCCGCTGTCCACATGTGGCTGTTGAACGCCTGTGACTAATGCAGCTGAGGAAGTGAATTTTTTATTTTACTATTTATTATTTTAAGTTCAAAACAGCAGCATGTAGCTAGTGGATAGTGCAGTCCCGAGATGTCAGCGCCTGGAGAGTAGAGATTGTGTTTTAGATAGCATGCTCTTGCAGTTGGTTGGCTGTGAAGCAGATTTTGGTACAAGGACTCCAGTGCCACTGTTGCTTTGGTGTCACAGCTACAGCTGCATCCCATAGAAACACACCCAGAATGCAGAATTAAAGACTTCTGGGAGGAACAAACCTAAGAAGTGGTCCGTGCTGACTTTGACAGGCACACTTGTTTAATGCCTCTGGGAAATGTTAGGTTCTGCTTCTGAATTTTCCTACTTCCTGATCAGACTCTCAGATTCTAGCCTTTCTCCAGCCTCCCTTTCCCATGTCCCAGCGGCCTGGCTTCTTGGCTCCAGCAACTTCCCCCCTGGTGGTGTCTGGGTTGAGTGGTCTGTTGTTTCCAGTTGAGCTGCACCACCACACTTGCCCTTTCTCATGCAGTGCACCTCAGCCTGAAAACGCCCCAAGTTCCAGGCCTAACAAATCCAAGCCTCATTTTAACTGTTTCGCTAGGTGTGTTGGGGCTTCCATTCTGGGCCCAGGCTGTGGTTGGCAAGTTTGGGGCTTCTCTCTGGGCTTTTTTTTTTTTTTTCTGATTTTCACTCTTGACAGCAGCTATTTCCTCTTTCTTCTGATTGCTGCTAGGGTCTTGCTCCTTAGCCTGTTTCTTGCTCAAGGCTGGTTTGTGGGATCCATTTCTACTAGAACCTGGGGAGTGGTTTTATTAATTACAACATGCTTACTAAAGAAAGGCCAAGATTATAGGGGTCCCGAAGTGTCAAATGGACATCACCTTGAGTTTAGAATCAAATACAAAGCCACCTTTAAATAAATAAATAAATAAATAAATGAAAAGCTTACCCCATCAGTCAGTCCAGGCACCCTGAACGTCCTTCATGTAACATTTGAGTGCTTCCTGTGTGCCAGTCACTTGGAGCTTATGCTCAAGACCTGCCATCGCAAGTTGTTTTTCCATGGTGGTAGAAACAGGAGGTTTTAGGCAAATGTTGGTTGAATGAATGGATAGAATTACCCAGCTACCCACTGACGTAACACCAGGTTTGTGTGTGTGTGTGTTTAAATTAAATTTTATTGACATAACATTCACATATCATACAATCATCCATGTGAATCAACTGTTCACAGTACCATCACATAGCTGTGCATTCATCACCCCAATCTATTTTTTGAACATTTTCCTTATACCAGAAAAAGTAAAAACAAGAATAAAAATAAAAGTAAAAAAGAACACCCAAATCATCCCCCCACCTCCCACCCTATTTTTCATTTAGTTTTTGTTCCCATCTTTCCTCTCATCCATCCATACACTGGACATAAGGAGTGTGATCCATAAGACTTTCACAATCACACCGTCACCCCCTTGCAAGCTACATTGTTATACAGTCGTCTTCAAGAGTCAAGGCAACTGGGCTGCAGTTTGACAGTCTCAGGTATTTACCTCTAGCTATTCCAGTACACCAAAACCTAAAAAGGGTTATCTATATAGTGCATAAGAATGTCCACCAGAGTGACCTCTTGGCTCCATTTGGAATCTCTCAGCCACTGTTCATATCACCAGGTTTTAAAGAACAATTAGGAGGACTCTATTAGGGGACATTGAAACAGAGGGAAAAAAACTGAATAAAAAAATCAATTGAATGCAACATGGGAAGTTAGTTTATTTTTAGTTAAAGGAAACATAAAAAATGTTCCACTTAACATTAACATTTTGAAAATGAGTGACAAAGACTTCGATAAATACAACAAATAATAAAAATATACTGTGGGGCTGTATAAGGATCCATTGATTGAGAAAGAAATTGGGGAAAGGAGATAGAGAAAAAAGAAAAGGGTCAGAGGTTTAACCTCAGAAATAGGTAAAATGAACCTACATGCAGGGGAAGAGACAGGCACATAAAGCCAAGTATGGTTACAACTACTATTATCAGGTTCCTGCCAGTGCCAGGCACTTGTTTTATACACAACACACACACACACACACAAACACACACACACACAGACAGTCTCTCTATTTCTCACAACTACCCTTGTTCCCATTTTACAGAGGAAGAAACTGAGGAGTGGGCAGTTAGGGAACAGCCTTTCGTCGCACTCCCCCTCACATACATGTAGGAACAGACACACCCAGAGACGACAGAGCTCATTACTTACTTAACAAACGTTAGAAAAACTAGTAACACTAGGAATTGTGGCCATGGCGTTTCAAAGGCATGCTGTATTCAGTAATATCTAAGATTGAGGCTTTACCTCTAGCACTTGTACTATAGTCTGGAAGAGATTTTAATTGAGACAATCCTGGCCCAATATGGTAAATTCCCTGGTCCTCATTTCCAGAGAGAAGGGCAGGGGGCTGTGGTCTGCGCCATCTGCACCAACAAAGGAGACCACCCTCCAACCCCATTAATATCTATCCCACTGTCGTGTAAAGAAAAGATGACCCTGCTTCTTGTTATGGGTCTATGGTGTTGACCCGTGTAGCTCAGGATGAGAAAAGGGAGGATTGTTGGGGGAAATAAGGTTTAGATTTTATTAGGATCTGACCTTACAGGCAAATTCCTGCCTGTCAGCAATTCAGTCTTGTTCATATGTCCATTCACTTTCTGACCTTTTGGCTGGGGCTGCAGACAACCCATTCTTAGCTCCTCTTTCCGTTGTGTTGATACCCATGTTGTTTCCTGGGTCAAGCAGATCCTCTCATTTTTCTGTCCCTTTCATTCTCCAGGCCAGGAGGTCAGAGGAAGGGATTCCCCAGTGTGTCTGTGTGTTGGGGAGGAACTGGCATCTCCTTGGACCTCTCATGGTGCGGGGTACAAGGAGCCATGTGTACCTCTAAACATCTTTGCTCCAGAAGGGCCCTCTTCCTGGCCCAGGTCCAGGACTGAACATGGCCTTGTCCTGCGCAGCTGTTCTTTTTGACTGTACATGCACCCCCTCAGGTCTGCTCCAGGACCTACCACATCAGCCTGGTGGACGGTGGCCTCTGTGTTGAGAAAAACCATCCAAACCGTCTGACCTGCCAGCACATTTCAGGGTGGTAGCAGCAGATGGTGCAAAGACAGGCCTTTCCCGAGTGATCTGGCCTTTGGTTTAGTTTTCTCCAAGTCCTCTCAGCCCTGGGCCTGACCTCTGATCTCCTCTCAGACACAACACGATGGCGATCGGCATTGCGGTGGACATTCTGGGCTGCACGGGCACTCTGGAGGACCGGGCAGCCACTCTCAATAGGATCATCCAGGTGGCAGTGGAGCTGAAAGACTCCGTTGGGGACCTCTATTCTTTCTCAGCCATCATGAAAGCCTTGGAAATGCCGCAGGTAAACTACCCCAAGAGCCGTGTCCAAAGTATTTTGGCTCTGTTTTAATTGCTGACAGTCTACACTTTCTCTTTGATGTACATTAAGAGCCATCCTTAAGAACAATGGGTATTCCCGAAGAACCAGTCGAGATGATATGTCTGGCTGAAGTGTGTGGCATAAGAAAGAGGTCGTTTCCATCTGGATCACCAGGTGTGCAGGGAGTTTGGAGGAATAACCGGGAAACCAAAACATTTAGGGAGCTTACAACTGCGAATCCCTAGAGTACTCTTTTTCAAGTTTGGTCCTCAGGTCACCTAAAACAGACACTCCTGTTTAAAAAATTCAGACTTCTGGCCCACCTGCCATATAATCCCCTAATTTCTTTCATTAGAGTTTCTGAAATTGGGCATTTTTAATTTATCTGCTCTGACTGGGTATTTTTAGGTTGAGTATTAAACATGAAAACCTGTATTTGAAATCAAATGGGCCTCATAGAGGAAAGTCTGTCCTGATGACTTCATGGCTAGGAGTGGGCTTTACCATTTCTGTTCTTCCAAGCCCTAGGTGCTTTGAAGACTTTGAGCGCAAGATTACAGCCCTGAAAGCCAAATCTGACAACTAGTTACAACAAAACCAGTGGCCATTTAGCTTGGCTGCTTCATAGTCACAGATTGTATTCAAAATCCTCCCAGGTTTTTGCTGAAAATCCAACATTGCCAGTGGGAAAGACAGCTGCAATCACATGTTCTGCAAGTGAAAGCATGTGAGGACCATAATTTTTTTGAATTAAACAAGAATTTTTCACCAGGAAAATTTTAATTATAATACAATGCATCAAGAGCTTTCGATTTCTTTAGGTGCACTGGAATTTTTTAGGATCGACATTTGAAATAACCAATTCAGCAGTATTCTCTGTATCTACTGTAACAGGACATTTAGGTGTTAAAAAATTTTAATTCAGATGTTTTTAATTTGAATCCCTTATTTCCTACTATCCAAAACTGTCTATAATTTTGAGGGCTGAACTAACAGGCCAAGTTCCTCTGAGAGCAGTCTAGGGGATATTTTGTGGGGTCATGTGGTTGAGGTCCATGGCCTCAGTCTCAGTAGTTAGGAACTTACTCCAAACCGCCTTAACAAAGCCTTTGTAAGCTGCCGCCTCTAGCCATGGCAGACTTCCTTTCTGGAGGCCTCCTTCACAGTGGCAGGAGACAGTCCTCCAGGGTATTCCTGGCCCTGGGGTGAGCTAGGGCATGGGGGAGGGGGACACCTGAAACGGAACAGGCCCAGGGAGAACGCAAGATGAGACTCATGTCATTTCAAGCGTCATCATCCAAACTGGCCCTATACCACAGTCACATAGGCCTTCTCTTCTCAGCTTCTAGTGGCACAAGACAGCATCCCAAAGACGGGCCTGGCTGAGGAACAAGGGCTTCTTTTAGAAAGGAGGATGCTGTGGGGAGGGAGAGGGAAGAAAGAAAGGGAGAAGAGAGCAGGGCATGGTGGGTGGCCATAGGTAGACTAGCCTGGCAGCCTTTTCTTCCCAACAAATCTCTCAATGCTGACCCCGTCCTCTTGATATACCCGGGGAGCTCTTACAGGTCAAGGAAATGAATCCCAGCTCTGCCACTTACCAGCTGTGAAAGCTTTGGCACGTTACCTAATCTCTCTGAGCTTCTGTTTTCTCACCTATACAACATGGCCAAAATACCTGCCTCAGAGAGCTTTTGTGGGGATTCAATGAGAGTTCTCATTTGAAATACCTTCCTCCCTGCCTGTTTTCATGTAGAAAACTTAAGACATTTAGGCTTGCTGAGTTTATGGTTTAAGTGGAAGTCATTTATCTTATGACTATCAGAGTCAGCTGCATGTGATGGTGTTGATTAAATTGTCCCAAAAGAATTGAAAAAGACTAAGGCGTGGCATCATATGGTCTGGGGCAATTTTCTGTGTGTCTCAGACATTATTACTTACAAATAACATTAAAGTGCTTTACATCACACTTCTGCCTTCTTACATCGGTACAACCTCACAAAGGACAGTTGGCAACACCTATTAAAATTTAAAATACATGGACTCTTTGACCCAGCAGCTCCACTTTTGGAAATTTATCCTCTAGATATTTTTAGCCATGTACACATTTGCAAAAATTTTTTCGGGGGTAATTTCATAATAGCAAAATATGTTTAAAATTCTTATCCATAGGAGACCAAACTAGGGTTTATTCATAAAATGGAACAGTCACAAAATGAGGCGGTTCTATATGTATTTATATGGAATGATTTCCAAGCAAAGAACAGAAGAATATGTACAGTATGGTATGCATGTTTATTTCTAAAAGGTGTGTGCTTGTGTACAGACAGACATGTACATATACAAGAAATTAATGAAAGTTGTCATCTCTGCGGTGGCCCGTTAGAGGAAAACCGTTGGGGGGATGGGGTGTTTACTTTTCTTTGTACACTCCTTTGAGCTGCTTTGCCTTTCTTACCATGTGTATCTATCTATTCCAAAATTTAAGCAAAAAAGGTAATTTAGTTTTTTTAAAGAGCCTTTTCCAAAATAACTTTCTTCCAGATCACAAGGTTAGAAAAAACATGGACTGCCCTG
Organism: Choloepus didactylus; assembly: GCF_015220235.1. Classification (NCBI taxonomy): domain Eukaryota; kingdom Metazoa; phylum Chordata; class Mammalia; order Pilosa; family Megalonychidae; genus Choloepus; species Choloepus didactylus. The sequence continues at coordinate 148,662,249 of NC_051308.1, forward strand.
CGTCACCAGTACACCCAAACCGCCATCCTCTATGAGAAGCAGCTGAAGCCCTTCAGCAAAATCCTGCATGAAGGCAGAGGTGAGCACAGCAGGGCAGGGTGAACAACACCTGTTGGCTGCCTCACTGGTGTCAGGAAGTACATTAGGTTGTTATCAGTTCTGGTTTGAACAAAGTATTCAACAGGGCATATTATGAGGCCCCGCTTATCTGTAGGATTGCTGATGGTCATCAGGGCTTTTATCCAGTGATTCCAGTTTGTAGAAGGTTTGCAGTTGCTAAAACAAGAATCTGGCTGCCAGTTACCCCAATCTGTGCTTAACTTGGAAAAAAAGATGTTACACACTTTTCCTCCTTGTTTTGCAGAGTCCACATGTATACCCCTAAGCAATGTATCGGTCCCACTGCTGATGCCTCTTGTGACCTTAATGGAGCGTCAGGCTGTCACTTTTGAAGGTACTGACATGTGGGAAAAAAATGACCAAAGCTGTGAGATTATGTTGAACCATTTGACAACAGCTCGACTCATGGTGGAGGCTGCAGACACCTACCGGATGAATGCCGAGAGGATCCTGGAAGGTAAGTGCTGTTTTAGGTAAGCTGCTCTCTGTTCTACCCCGTAATTGAAGAGAAATGAGAAATGAAGGAATGAAAGACCATGGATGTACTCAATTTAAAAAGACCCAGTAGGAAAGACTGAGGCATAGGAATTCCATTTCCTATATGATTGACCATTTTCCCTTCTTAATTCCCAAATGATCCGAGAACCTGTTTCTTCTTACGTGTTCTGTTGTGTCAGTAGTATAGAATAAGCATCAAGAATTAATTGTGGTCAGCTTGCCTAATAATAGAAATTCTAATAGGCGCTATTGGAAGAGGTGATGGATCAGCATGAGTTGGAATTCTATCTAGACTTAGTTTGTCTGCCTTCCTTTTCCTTCCCAGTTACCCTGGGAAGTGAGTGCCCCTGCTCTTAGCATCAGGCACTTTCTGGAAAGTGTTGGGCAGAGGGCTGTACAAACTGAACTTTCCTACAAGTACTATGGTAATAGAGCGCAGCTCTGAGGTGAGAGTGTGTGGGGGTTTGGATTCAATGTGAAGTGTGACCTAAGGAAAGGCCAACTAGGCTGAAGACAGAGGTGGATACAGCTGGGGAAGGGCCTGCCACATAGGACTGGCTGAGGTATATACAGTGAAGGGTTTCAAACCTTAGAGGTGTCCCATGATCAGATTTATGTTTTAAAGTAAATGACTCTGGAGTCTGTGTGGAAGAAGGTGCAAGAAGGAGGGTTTTGCCAAGGCTGTTGTCAGGGATGGCTATTTTCTCTTCCTCATTATGTAATTTTAAGAATTCTTCAAAGCCCACATTGGCTCCACAGATTAAGAACTATATAGGGAAGGACAGATTTACGCATTTCACCCTAAAAGAAAGCTTTTGCTTCAGAACCAGTTTGGGACTGGGACAGTTTGTGCCATCACAGCTGTAGGCCTAAGTACCACATACCCATTTTAGTTTTTCCCTCAGAATTCTCCAGGGTTGGCAGTGTGGGACTCAGCCAATAAAAGCACATAATTCAAGTCAACAGATTATTAGAGTACCTACTGATACAAAGCCATATGTTACACTGGGTGTTGCATAAGCCAATATATTAGGATGGGTTTTGAGAAAAGGATGCTTTAGGCTGGTCTATAGCAAGTCACTTTAAACTATCTGATGGTGTTTCTCAATCAATCAATCCTGCTGTTAAGTTTGTACAGCAAGTTCCCATGGCTGGAAGTGACTGTGACACCCAGTAAGGACAGAGATTTGCTCACTAGCCTATTCTCAACAGCCATCACCAGGCAGGGGCTCAAAGCACATGAATTGAATGCATGGAAGTTGTCATCTGGCCTCTGGTTGGTTATCTGTCAAGAAGATTCTGGCATCACAGGGAGGGATGGATTAGGAGGCTTCTATTATCTTGTCCACCACCATGATCCTGAGATCTAGATGATAAGAATATATTTAATGACAGAGCAAGGTACCTCAGTAATAAAGGATGAGAACCACATCCTCTTTGGCTAGAGGTTTTTTCCTCTCTAAGAGTTACCTGATCATTCATGGCCTTAAGTAGACCAAATCTTCTCTAAGTGGAACAGAATAGAGTTGAGAAATAGACCACCCATATGAATTCAAAGCCCAACAGGTGCCAAGGTGTAATGCATTCAACAAATCGTGCTACTTGATATCGGTATGCCCCCCCAAAATGAGTTTCAATCCTTATTTCATACCTTACATAAGTAACGCAAAATGGATCACAGACTCAAGATGTAAGAGCTAAAGTACAAAGTTTCTTTAAGGAAATAGGAGAAAATGTTTCTGTCCTTGGGTTAGGCAAAGATTTCTTAGTACACAAAAACCATGAACTGAAACAGAGAGCATTGATAAATCAAAATTTAAAACTTTTGTTCTTCAAAAGATTCCATTACAAAAATGCAAAGGCAAACCAGAGGACAGGAGAAAATATTTGCTAATCATGTTATCTGATAACAGACTTGTATCTAGAATATATAAAGAACTCTTATAACTCAAACAAGATGCGTTGTCTTGACTAGACAAGATGTGCACAGGCACTACAACAGAGAAAATATACAAATGACATGTATATGGAAAGATATTTAACATTAGTCATTAGGGGATGTAATTTAAACCACGATGAGATACCATTACATATCCACTAGAAGGGCTACAAATATATATATATATATGTATATGAAAAATAGAATGAAAATTCTAAGTGTTGGCAGCATGTGGAGAAATTGGAATATTCATATGTTGCTCTAGAATTATAAAATAACACAGCTAGTTTGGAAAACAGTTTGACAGATTTGACAGATATTTTTAAAAGTTAAACATACACATACCGTGCAACCCAGTAATTCTACTCCTAAAGAAATGAAAACACATGTTCACACACAGACTTGTGCACAGACGATCACAGTGACATTAATCATAATAGCCAGAAACTGAAACAATCCAAATGGTCATCAACTGCTGAAATGATAAAATGTGGTTTGTATATCCATATAATGGAATACTACACAGCCATAAAAGGAATAAATTACTAACACACAACAATATGGAATAATCTCAAAAGCATCATGTTAAGTGAAAGAAACCAGACACAAAAAAAGTATATCCATGCATACCTTGAGGTATTGTGGATTAGGTTCTAGACCACTGCAATACAGCAAACATCACAATAAAGTGAGTAACACAAATTTCTTTGGCTTTCGAGTGCATATCAAAGTTATATTTACACTATACTGTAGTCTATTAAGTGTACAATAGCATTATATCTAAAAAAAAGGTTATATACCTTAATTTAAAAATATTGCTAAAAAATGCTACCATCGTCTGAGTCTTCAGTGAGTCACAATTTTTGCTGGTAGAGGTGCTTGGCTTGATGTTGATGGCTGCTGACTGATCATGGAAGTGGTTGCTGAAGGTTGGAGTGGCTGCGGCAATTTCTTAAAATAAGACAACGAAGTTTGCCACATCGATTGACTCTTCGTTTCATGAATGATTTCTCTGTAGCATGCAATGCTGTTTGATAGTATTTTACCCACAGAATTTCTTGCAAAATTGAAGCCAGTCCTTGCAAACCCTGCCGCTGCTTTTTCAACTAAGTTGATATAATATTCTAAATCCTTTATTGTCATTTCAACAGTGTTCACAGCATCTTCACCAGGAGTAGATTCCATCTCAAGAATCACATTCTTTGTTTACCCATAAGAAGCAACTCCTCATTCATTCAAGTTTTATCATGAGTTTGCAGCAATTCAGTTACATCTTGACGCTCCACTTTTAATTCTAGTTCTCTTACTGTTTCTACCATATCTGCAGTTACTTCCTCCCCTGAAGTCTTGAACACCTCAAAGTCATCCATGAGGGTTGGAATCTTATTTCAAACTCCTGTTACTGTTATTTTTACCTCCTCCCATGAATCATGAATGTTCTTCATGGTGTCTAGAATGGTGGAGCCTTTCTAGCAGCTCTTCAGTCTACCTTGCCCAGATCCATCAGAAAAAGCACTGTGGCAGCTGTGGCCTTACAAAATGTATTTCTTAAGACTTGAAAGTTGAAATGGCTGCAAAATGGATGTGTCAGCAGGCATGAAAACAACATTCACCTTTTTGTATATTTCCATTAGAGTTCTTGGGTGACAAGGTACATTGTCAATGAGCAGTAATATTTTGAATCTTTTCTTTCCTGAGCAGGTCTCAAGTGGGCTTAAAACATTCAGTAAACCATGTCGTAGACAGACATGCTGTCATCCGGGCTTTGTTCCATTTATAGAGCACAGGCAGAGTAGATGTAGCATAATTCTTAAGGGCCCTTTGATTTTCAGAATGGTACATGAGCACTGGCTTCAACTGTAAGTCACCAGCTGCATTAGTCACTAATAAGTCAACTTGTCCTATGTGCTTTGAAGCCAGGTATTGACTTCGCGCTCTTACGGAAGTCTTAGATGGCATCTTCTTCCAATAGAAGGCTGTTTCATCTATACTGAAAATCTTTTGTTTAGTGTTGTTACCTTCGTCAATTCTTAGCTAGATCTTCTGGATAACTTGCTGCGTTGGTATCAGCACTTGCTGTTTCACTTTGCACTTTTATGTTATGGAGACAGCATTTTTCCTTAAATCTCATGAACCAACTTCTACTAGCTTCAAACTTTTCTTCTGTAGATTCCTTCTCTCTCTCATAGAATTGAAGAATTAGGGCCTTGCTCTAAATTAGGCTTTGGCTTAAGGGAATGTTGTGGCTGGCTTGATCTTGATCTTCTGTACAGACCACTAAAACTTTCTCCATAGCAGCAAAAAAGCTGTTTTGCTTTCTTACCATTTGTATGTTCACTGGAGCAGCATTTAATTTCCTTCAAGAACTTTTCCTTTGCATTCACAACTTGGCTGTTTGGCACAAAAGGCCTAACTTTTTGACAAGTCTTCCTCAGTAAGCTTAATCATTTCTAGCTTTTGATTTAAGGTGAGAGACGCGTGATTGTTCCTTTCACTGAGCAATTAAGGTTATTGATTAGCCTGATTTCAATATTGTTGTGTCTCAGGGAATAGGGAGGCTCGGGGAGAGGGAGATACAGGGGAACAGGTCAATGGAGCAGCTGGCACACACACAGCATGTCTTACATGGGTGCAGTCTGTGATGCCCCCAAACAATTACAATAGTAACATCAAAGATCGCTCATCAAAGATCACCATAATAATGAATTATATTAATAATGATAATGAAAAAGTTTGAAATGCTGCAGGAATTACCAAAATGTGAGAGACATGAAGTAAGCACATGCTGTTGGAAAAATGGCACCAAAAGACTTGATCGACACAAGGTTGCCATAGACTTTCCATTTGTGTAAAAACACACAGTATCTGAAAAGTGCAGTAAAGTGAAGGGCAATAAAATGAGCTATACCTGTATATTGTATTATTCTAGTTGCACGAAATTTCTAGAAAAGGCAAAATACTGAAAGATCAGTGCTTGACTGAGGTCTGAGATAGAAACGGAGATTGTCTGCTGAGGGCTACTAGGAACCTTTCTAAGGGTGATGGAAGTGTTCTGAAACTGGTGATGGTTGTGGAACTATATACACTTATTATAATCCATTGAACTGTACAGTTAACATAGTTGAGTCACACAGCACATCAGTTATCAAGAAAGCTGTTAAAAAAAGGATGATACTATGAACTCCTTCCCATAACATATTGTCACATTTTAGTAAGTTGAAATTTCTTCTCTGAAGGTACTCAGGCCTTTGGATAGGTATTTCCCACCCCTATGAAGTAGATCCTATATTTTGATTTGGGGGAATTTTTTAAAGTTCTGAGAAAAGCTGAAGTTAATTTTGCTCCTACTTTAAACGAGCAAGGATTTGGTCTCTTAAACACTTATATTTAGGCAGAACTACAGTAACATTTTTTCCTCCCCCCCCCCTTTTTTTTCTTAATAGGTTTTCAACCCGATGATGAAATGAGTGAAATCTTCAAGACTGAATTTCAAATGAGACTGTTATGGGGCAGCAAAGGTGCACAAGTCAATCAAATAGAGCGATATGAGAAATTCAACCAGATCTTAACTGCCCTCTCACGAAAACTGGAACCTCCCATAAAGCAGGAAGAGCTTTTCTAAGTTTCTTGAGAACCTTAGGATATAATTTCAAGCTTCCCCAGTTCTTTCTTTGGAAAAGCTTATCATTTGATAAAGTAATAAGGTGCAAATCTGAAGATATACAAGCTTTTAGTATCTACAACATGTAAATTGCACAGAGCACACTTATTTATGAATTGTTTAAACTTACTACTGATTTTAACTGAATGATAATTTATTGTTAAGGTAACTATTGCTAAAGTTGATCAGTAAATTTAAAAAAAGACCAGCTGTGTTGGCTGGTTTCATTCTATCATTGCTGTATTTGACTATTTTAGTTTTAAGTCCATGTTAGATAAGTGTAAATAGAAAAGTTTTTTTTTTTTTTTAAAAGCATGAAACATTTCAGAAGGTATCAGTTGTATGATATTTAAATATGTAAATAGTTATGAATGAAAATATATCTTTTTGTGAAACAACTGCACCCAGTCTCTTTAATATTAAACAACTCATCTTAGTATGGTAATTCTACCTCCCAGCCTCTTAGCACCCTCATCCTAGCCCCATATCCTGATAGTAAACTAAGACCAATGAAAGTAATTTAAAAAATTCAAGGTTTCTGGCTTAGGAAACTGAATGAATGGTGATACAAGGTAGAGTTGACTTCAGAAGACCTGGGTTCAAACTCAAGCTCTGGCACTTGACTTGGACTTTGGGTAACTTCATCATGCCCCATGTGTTAACAACACAGCACCCCACTGGTTGTGAAGATTAATAACAGAATGCATGGAAAGCACGGTGCCTGGTACATAGCAAGCACCCAGATGCTGCCTACTATTGTACTTCATGACCTCTACTCACGTATTTCAAAATACTCAACTGTTATTGTTTCCTCTAGCTGAAATGTACAACCATTCTAGTTTTCCAGGCTTCTGACATCATTCTCTAAGAGAATGCTTTTAGCTTATCAATAGCCCTCTCAATTTTTTCCTATTGTAGAAAATTTGGAATGCAAGATCTTAAGATAATAAATTTCTGTTGCTCTACCACCAATTGCCAAAGAAATTATTTATTCTTCTTGTTTTTTAAATAACACTGGAACCATACAGAGGAGTTTTATATCCTCCTCCTTTTCACATAGGCTGTGAAAATTTCTCCCATAATGTTAACTAGTCTTTGAAAAAAAATGTTTTATTGGTCATAGTTTATACTATACCTTTTAACCCTATTGTTTGGTCATCTATTTGAACAAAGCATAAAACGCTCATTGTGAGGTCTAGTGAATACAATAGAAATCTTAAGTTTCAAATCTTAGACTCTGTGTTTCCAATATTAAGCCTACAACTGTATCAATGAGGCTCTTTCTCCCACTGTTTTATAAAAGAGTCAAGTTTTTCTTTGTTGAAAAAAACCAAAGGACTCTTCTGGCAATATGGTGATTCAGAAGCTCTAAAAAGTCCTCTCACGAGAAGATAACTAAGTCCTGAATAAATTTTAATAATTATACCTTTTAATGCTCTGAGAAGCTTGATAGTATGAAAGAGAAATTCCCAGGGAACAATTCTCCCCACCGCACCCCCCAAAAGGAACAGCAAATTTAATCAACAGTGTAAGAGAACTTAAAACCAGGGTGGCCCTGGAGATAATTACTGATGTCAGCTCTGTGAATGGGAGGCTGTGTCTTGGGGAAGTTGAACATGAAATGCCTCCATTAAATAGGGATCCTTAAAGGACCTTGTCAATGGGATCTGGAAAAAATATGTTTCCATGTACAGTTCTAGGAAAAAAATACTATAATGATCTTCACTGAGGATTTATAACCCTAGGCCTGTCCTCATATAGGTCTGGAGAGAAATTTATAAAACCCAAGACCAAGACATTGCTTGACAGAAGTCCCAGGTTGGTGGAGTCCCTGGGGCTAGAATACATAAATACATCCTCTCTGGAGGAAAGCATTGGGTTTTCCCACAGATTGAAGTAAAACAAAAATGAACTCAATGGAAAATTATCAAACACAACCAAAAGTAACACCGTCATGAATAAAATGATACAACCCCACCCCACCCCCCCAAATTTAGAACACCAATGTCTTCAGATTCTGTAATTATATTTAGAATGCAATCATATATAAATGAAAAATGAACTCAAGAAATTAGTATGAGAACTGATCAGATTTTGAGAGAGACTAAATAGTTCCTTTAGAAATGTGTAATGATGAAACTTAGAATTCAGTGAATGTATAAAACAGAAGACTGGATCCAAACCAAAGAATTCATTAACTGGAAGACATATCTGAAGACCCTGCCCAGAATATGACAGAGACAAGAAGAGGAAAAATAAAAAAGATTAAAAGACTTAAGGGTTGAAACAGAATGACTCAATGCATCTCATCAGAGCTCCAGAAAAAGAGAAGGTGGGGTGGGGAGGAAACAATTAACCCAGAAGAAATGTCTGAGATTTAAGAAGGATTGGCAAGCAGAGAAAATGGTAAGCATACAGGTATATCTAAACAGACACTAAAAATGATAGTGTTAGTACAAGAGGTTAAAAAGGCAGCACAAAACAGGAATGGGATCAGAGTTCTAGACTTCTGAAAAAGTCTTGTTAGTCCAAAGAAGGATTAAAATATTGATTAGCTTTAAATTTTAAGCATGTGAAATACAAGAACAGAAATTTGGAGAAAAAAAAAAAAATCAATCTAAAGGAAAAAAGGAACACAGAAAAGTACATTGAATAGAAAGCAAAAAATAAGATGGCAGAAATAAGTCCAAACTTATAAATAAAATGAACTTAAGAGATTGAAGAATTAAAAAAAGGTAAGAAATGAGCTAAATAAAACAAAACTAACTTTATGCCGTTCACAAGAAAATACATAAAGACAAAAAATTGAAAATTGATGAAAAGATGAAAGAGAGAAGGTATAATTCATAAGAGGAATGTGGCAAGTTTCTAAGGTGTTGCAATGCTTTATTTCCTGATCAGGTGTAGACTTTCTAATTAAGCTCTATATTTATGTTTTATGCATTTTTCTGAGTATATTTTACAATAAACATTTTTAAACATTTAAAAAATATATGATACTTAGGAATATTTCTAACTAAAGATGTGTAAGAACTTGGATAAATTTTTAAATTTTATTTCAAAACTCTGAAAAACAGTGAAGTATATAAAGAGGCACCATCATCATGGATTAGAAAAGTAAAAAAGATATTAGTTCTTAAAATGATCTATAGGCTCAATGGAGTTCCAATCAAAATCCCAAGATTTTTCAGGTAATTTGATAATCTTTTCCTAATTATATGGCCAAGAATAGTCAAGACCATCCTAGGAAAAGTAAGATAAAGGGAAATCAGTCCTACTAGATATAAAAGCTCTTGATGAAACTGCAGTAATTAAGAAAATGTGTCATTAGAAATTTGGTATGACAGAGGTGGCACTGCCAATCATTGTGAAAAGGATTACTTTTAACAAATAATTCTTGAAAAATTAAGCAAATGAAAGGGGAAAAAATGGTTCTTTACCTCATATCAATACACCAAAATCAAATCTAGGATGTATTAAGAACTCAGATGTGAAACATACATCCATAACAGTAAAACACAGAACCATAACACTTTTAGAATATAGAATTATTTTTTGACTGAATCAGGAAAGAATTTCTTAAATTAGAAAAAGCACTAATTATGAAAGAATGATCTGCATCAAAATGAACTTCTATTCATTAAAAGACATCATAAAGAAAGTAAAAAAAAAATGAAAGAAGATAATAGCAACACAAAACTGACAAAGGATTAGTGTGGTGGGCAGCCTCCTAGATGGCCCCCTCTGACCCCTGCGTCCTGGTGTTCAGAGCCCTGTGCAGTCCCCTCCCAGAAACGATGGTATGTCACGGCCGAGATTAGGTCTGCGTCTTGAGTTCTCTCTCAGGTCACTCATTCTCTGGGAAGGAAGCTGTCACCTTGTGAGCAGCTCTGTGGAAAGGCCCAAATGGCAAGGCACTGAAGCCTGGCCAACAGCCAGTGAGGCACTGAGGCCTGCCAACAACCATGTGAATGAGCTCTGAAGTCAAGCCTCCAGACAACTGCAACCCTGGCTGACGGCTTGATTACAACCCTGGGCCAGAACCATCCATCTAGGCCACTCCTAGATTTCTGATTTTCAGAAACTATGAGATAATGTTTGATGTTAAAAGTTACTAAATTTTGAAGTAATTTGTTACACAGCAGGAGATAACTAATAATGATTAGCATCCTTAACACATAAAGTACTCCAATGAATGAATATGAAAAGACAACTAACCCAAAGGAAAATATGGGGAAAAGAAATGAACAGGCTTTTCACAGAAGAGGCAATGCAAATGGTAAATAAACATGAAAAGATGCTCAACTTCCCCAATAATTAAAGGAAAGCAAATTAATATTACAATGAGATGCTATTTTATACCCACTGAATTGACAAAAAATTGAAAGTCTGACTCCAAAATGTTTACCAGGATATGGAGCACAAGTAACTCTTATACACAGCCTGTAGAAGTATAAAAGTATTAAAATCATTTTGGGGAAAAGATGTGGCATTATCTTTTAAAAGTGAAGATAAGTGTAACCCACAACCTAGCAACTCCACTCCACTATTAGAGAAACCCTTGTGTAAGTAAATATGCATGTGGATAGCGGTAACAGCACAGTTTTATACCAGCAAAAAGCTGGAGACAGCCCAAATGTCCGTCAACAGGATAGATAAACTGTGTGTGTGTGTGTGTGTGTGTGTGTGTGTGTGTGTGTGTGTGTGTGTGTGTGTATAATGGAATACTATACACAGTAAAATAAACTATGCATAAACATAAGACAAATCTTAGAAACAATGACGAGTGAAAAAAGCAAGTCTCAGAAGACAGCATGCAACATTCAAAAAATTTTAACAAGTGGGATGATCCCAAACCAATGTGCAAGTCAACAAATAGCCCTTTTATTCTTAAAAAAAAAAAAAACTACAAAACTTTATCCAGTGATAAAAGTTGTAACACAAATCATCAATTACTAATAATCTCTAAATTATTTGTATAAACAAATGGTTGGATTGGTATAATCTTTTGTTTGCTATGGCTGTTACCAGCTAAATGATGCGCCACAAACCATTCCAATGATTTTTCCCATTAAAATTAACAGTCATTAGTTTATTAACGAGCTACCTACCTCAAGAGGGTAACCATGTAGCTGATCCCCATCTCACCTCTCTGGCACAGAATTTATGTGCTGGTTGCATGCCAAGAGCCAGTGGCAGGAGTTCCCAGCTACAGGAAGCCGAGTGGAGAAAAGGGAAGAAGTGGGAAGTAAGATAGGTGGTATTGCTGATCTTGGTTGCCAGAACTGGGAACTTGGGTTTTTCGTGTGTCTTGCTCCACACCCAAGATTGTGGACCCCACACAGGCCAACCAGGAAACAACCAGCCCTGGCTGGTAAGATAGCGATTGGTTGGATGCCAGTTACAATTCAGAACAAAGGCAGAAGAGAGAATAAAAAGAAACTAAGAGAGTGTTCTCAGGGCTCCTGCTGGCCCTGAGAAAAAACTGTTTGGTCTGCCAAGGCAAGTGAAGGAAAGGTGGGCTTGTGGAGGTGGCCAGAGCAGGCTAACGTGATACTCTAATGTCTGGAGACCAGCCAAGGGAGGAGGGGGAAGAACATAGCAGAAGTTGTGCTATCATGTGCTGGAGACCACACTCTTCTCGATATGAAACAGAGTTCAAGTGGAGTCCCTCTCCTCACACCTCTTCAGAATACACAAGGAAAGCCACTCCCACCAAGGGAATAAGTTGTCAAATAGAGCAAAACTTAAAAAGAAACCATCAAAGGGGACATTTCTGCATTATGAAGGAGCTATGCGCCAAACAACTCCATCTGCCCATGTTCCCTTCCAGTCTCCTCAACTGCTACTAGAGCTTAGACTTCCCCCCACCCCTTTTGGGGAGGGTTAGACACATTTTTGAAGGATGAACAAAGTAGATCTTCCTCAGCTTGGTTTCTCAGGCCCCTCTCTCACCCAAGAGCTTATGATACCAGAGTAAGAGTCCCCAACACAGAAACAGTAAAGTGAATCTAAAGTAAGCCCTTCAGATTTGTCCCCATTGACCAAACCACAAATACTTTCGTATTACATAGTGTCATGTGTAGTTTCTGGGATAAACAGCATTAACTGGAACTTACTAGTTTTGCTACTTTTTTGGAGTTACTATTTACCAGCTAGTATGGAAATAATTCAGTATTTAACATTCAATCTGGCTGTTTCAGTGTGTATGGGCTATATATCAGCCCTGCCCACACGGAGTATAACACCATCTTTACAGACTGAAAAACGAAAAGCGAATTAGGTTAAGAAAAGATACCCATGTGATAAAACTGAGAAGAAAAATAACAAACATAAAATTCAGGATAATGGTTACACTGTGAGGAGAAGGAGATGGTAATTTTCTTACTTCTTAAGTTGGGTGATAGATTTATGTTTATTACAGTTCATAGCATATACATATTTTCTTTTCCACTTAATTTTACATAAAATAATCCCACCTCTTCTCACATAACAAGGTCTTAGTCACCCATGTATTTACTTTTTAACCTAAAGACAGCCTATATAGTCATCCTTACTGAATTATTTCACATTGTTTTAGGCCTAGTGCCTAAAACAGACCACCGAGAAACTTTTGTAATATCAGCTGTAATTATTAACATGGCTTCTAGTTTTCCACCTAAGTCACATCATTGTTTGAACAGAAAAAGACTGAGGTTAGGAGCCCTGGAATGTTCCACAAGAAACTCTCCTCCAGGATGATATTTTGAATTTACTAAATCAGTTGCTGCAAGCTATTTTCCACAACAATGCTGTCTACTCACAAAAAAGAATGGGAAATCTTATCAAATACCGAAATCAAGACATTGCATTTCTAGAGTTCTCAAATTGGACCTAAAAAAAAAAAAAAAAAAAAAAATGAGACTAAATTGATATGACTTACTCTTAGGAACCCAAGTCAGTTCTCCATCACATTTCCCCCTAAAATGCTGACAAAATTATCTATACATTTAACCCAAGTCAGTTCTCCATCACATTTCCCCCTAAATGGTGATAAAATTATCTATACATTTAAAGTTCTCATTAAATGTCCCTGAATTTACTCTTCAAAATTTATGTTTGCTCACCCCCCAATCTTTCGGCACCTCTTATATTTTCTATAATGTCTTAAGATTATTGTGAGTGACTCAACTCAAAATATATATGATCATTGAGCTCACTGAAATCTCTTTGGTGTTTCTTTAGCCTTTGTTCACTAACTAAACTAATAACTTCTTTGCGAAGAAAATCTATCCTTTACAACAAGTCTGAAGATCCTATTCCTTTTGATAATATTGTTATAAGGAGGCTATATTTCCCTAACTAGTAAGCATTTGACATTCCTGATCTTAGTTCAGATAGGAAAAGTCTTTTTCATTGTTTTGAGCTTTTTGGGGGTGTGTTTAAGCATCTGTTCATCTGGCGCTATAACATTTGAAACTATTTTCCTGCTATTTTCATTGTTTTGTGTGTTCCTACTTCCAAGGGTGACATGGATTTCTAAATTCATATCTTAACAATTTGCATCTCAATAACTGCAATTCTTCATTGTTCAGGACCCACACACCCTGAGTTTTATTCCCTTTTGGGTTTCTAAGTTTCTAGTCAGAGTTTCACATTTGCCTTCTTAAAAAGCTGAATCTCCTAAAATTACACCTCCTAAAGTGACAGATATGACACTAATTAAGGCAAATGTTCTCTTTTCATGCTTTGAAATGCCAGGAAGACACGATGCTCTCTCCTGACTCATCAGAAATTCAAAAGTAAGTACAGGAAATGCTGGCCAGTTGAGTGGTGGCTGGATCAGGGTACATGGTACAGGAACAGTCCTTATGGATGCAGAGGATAAGATGGTGCAAAAGCAAAGTTTCTGCACCATAGCTAATGTAGAACAAAGCTAAAAAATCCAAATTATTACATGAAATTTAAAGAAATAGTTTCCTTTTCCTTAAGGAAAGCTTGAGAGAAACTAAAACTAGAATAGAAATTCCAAAACTACTTTGCAAAAAACAGTTGCCCAACACAGATGTTTCCACTTTTGTAACTTGTCACCTATATGGTACAACTGCAATCTAGCACATTCAAGATCAAAATCATTACATCTCTTTAGTTCACATAGCACCAAGAGATAACACACTATACGCCTTAACTGACCATGAAAAGATTGTTTTATTCCATGAAAATATTCTCAACAGAGAACACTATCTTAAACAAAGCATTTACCATTAAGAAATCGACATGTGCACAAAAAAGAGTAAAAATTACTGAAAAAGCAAAGATTTCTTTTGGACAATTCACATGTTCACAATTTAAGAGTGATTTAAGAATAATTTAAACTATGCAAGTAAAACTGTCTTTTCTATTGTAATAACTCAAATACAGGTTGCACTATTCCACACAAAGGAACTTGCCTCCTACGGAAACAAATCCTGCTTTTATCAAAACAAACAGCTGCTTGAAAAGAACAGTTAGTCCTTACAAGAAAGCCTTAAACTTTGCCCTCTGTGGCTGTTAGCCAAAAAAACACACGCACTTCAGGCTTTATACAGAAGACAAACAGCCAGATCACACTTCCTCCTCACTGCTAATCTTTAAAATAAAAATAGCACTGGATTTTAAAACTACTTCATGTAGTCTGTCATTACTGAATAATGTCACATTACATAAATAACCCTGTTAAGAGATTCAAAACCTAAACTTTATAGTCTACTAGCCTCAAAGGTAATACACTATATGTTAGCTGTCTAATAGTGGTGTACTTGATCTTATGAAGGCATTAACATTCACACAGTTGTCATTTGGTTTTAGTGTAACTGGTAGTGTGATTCAAATAACATTGGGAAAAAGTTATTAAAGCAGTCCCACAGCTTCTAAAATATTGCTTAAAATCCAAGAATACACAGACCAATTCACATTCCCTTTCTCCCCTCAAAACAATAAAGAACCAAATTAATGAAGGTTCAATGGTACAAATACCTCCCGCCCCCACCCATCTCCCTATTACAATATCACTAAGAAATCAGTTAAGATACAAGTCATTAACAGAATCACAGGTGCGAGGCAGGACAACATGAGCAATAGGGGCACTAGGGACAATTATATTTACAAATAAACATACAGAAATTTCCATTTTACAAGTAAAAGTGCACGTAGATAATTACAAAGTTTCACTAAATTTTATCTGGTTCAAACAAAAGCATCACTTGGACACAAACTACCAAGGTAATAATCAAATGAGAACTTCATAACCCCAAATTAAAAGACAATGAGGGGGTCCATAAAATTTCTCTTAAAAACACTGAGTAAAGTAAAACAGACTCGGACAGGTCTTTAGCTTGATGCATAAATTGGAAGATGCACCATTATACATGGTAGAGCTCTAACAGCCACCTACCAAGGCTACATCGGCAGCTGCAGCAGTACTGCAGAGTTAAAGGAGGTCGCACTGAGCTGACACACAAAGCCCTTTGTGGGATACTGTAGTGGTAGTGTTGGCAATCAACAGATTTAGGCACTCTAGTTTAAGGCAGCATTAGAATGGAAGCAGCTGACTTTTGAAAACAGTTCTTTGTCTTGAGGTGGTATCTTCCGTGTCTATGATGCCAGGATTTCAGTGCTGACTATAGATTCTTCCCAGACTGAGGTGCTGAAGATGTATCATGTTTCAAAGAGTTCCTTCAACTGGGCTGTAGGCTAGAGCAGAGATGTTTTCTTTTTCTTATGATAAATACTTCAGGTTCACAGACTACTTCTTCATAATGCCAAAACTGGAATTTTTGCAGTGGGGAAGTTATATAGCAGCATACACAAATACTAGGATGGAAACATTAGTGCTGGAGATGTTTGACAAAGTGATTTGCACTAAATATGTAAAACAAAACAAAGGCATTGACAAGAACAAGGGATTATAAAGACATGCCTGAAAAATTCTAGTCCGATCACTCTAGACATGCAACAGAGGCTGTTAAGCAAACACAGAGGTGGCACACTCAGACACTGACAAATGGCAAGGATTTTAACAGACAATGAATGGTCTAAAAGCCAATTAGCACAGAGCTGGGATAGAGCCAGTCCTGTTGGGACAGCCACATGTAAGACAAATTTAACAACAGCTCTGCATTTTTTTTCTAAGTTGGACATCAGTAACATAAACGAAGGTCAGCCATTGTTGGCTTCTCTTTTGTGTGAATAACTGTGAACTAGGAATTTAAGGATTGGTATTACAAATATTTTCTTAAATGATGTATGAAAATGCTAATGAAGTTAGTAAAAATAATCATGTCTGCATGCACTCATGCAACTTGCTTCTCTCACTGTCTCTTTGAGCCTGACAACTCTAAAACCCTCCCCCCAAAAGCAGCTGCATGTAACCTCCTTCAACATCTTGCCCATTTCCTCAGAAACCCTCTTCAGGAACCTGCAGTCCAGGAGGAAAAAGAAAAGAACAATTACTGAAGACCTTCGGTAAGACCAAAACAGGTGTTTCAGTTTAAAGCGTCTGTCCCAGTCTCTACTCATTTTCTAGTCAGCTACTGAAAACACCAGAAAAAAATTTGGAATATGAGCAAAATTTAAGAACAGTCTCTTAATTGCTTCCTCGCTTTATTTCCTTTTTATTTCTCCACACAACTAACTTAGGAAGTGACCACACAATTAGCACTGCACAATCCTTGTGGAAAGCTAGTGGAATTGATTGTACAGTATTTCCAACAAATTCTTGTTGAAATTAATTAGTAAAAAATAACCTATCCTAATAATTGATGATTCGGCTAAAATGTGAAAATGTCCTAAAATAGTGGCACAGATATCTTCCCCAATCCAGTTTGTCAAAAAAGTTGTTTACCTTTAAAAAACAAACATTCGCCAGTACCTTCCCTCCATTCAAGAGTTCCTCTTAGTCGATTTACAATCTATTTTATTATGCACAACTGCTAAATGTTAATTAGCACTAAAGTGATTATTTCCCAAAAGACATTTTCAAGATGAAACATAGAAACATAAGATTAATTTGGAAGGAAGCTTGTACGCTATTGAAAATTACTAGCAAGCCTGAAAATATTTTCAGGTTTCAAAAGAAAGCTGCTTTATTTATATAAGAGCTAGACCAAGTCAATTTATGTTGCAGGTCTCTTGATTAGTCTACTACTTAAATAGTTTATGTGCTAGATGTTTGTTCTCTTCCTTTAGAACACCAAAGTTAAAGATTGGAAGGCAAATGGAAATTATATTATTATTATTTTACCCAATCAGACAGCAATTAATTTTATTCCTGGAAACTGAAGCTACAAATTCGAACTCCTAGAACAAACCACTCTTTTGGGAGTCAGTCTTCTATAGCATTTCAGAGCAGTTTCACAAATTTTAATTCACTACAGTTACCATGTTTTTTGAAGCAAAGGTTGAAAAAGGCTTTCTATGTATTCCTACCCAATAGATCAAATTCTATGATTTATAAGGCAGAGAAACACAAATCCTTCACACAGACTTAAGCAGGACATAGAGCAATAGGCATCAATTAAGCTTCACACCAACATCACTCAAACGGTCAAGCATCATGAGAACATTTTCTTGTGGTAATATTCGTATCTCTAAGAGCAAATCTACACTCTGCTCACATAGTGAACAATACACCTTGGATGTCCTTTGAGCTTTCTTATTTTTTTCCAACATGTTGGATGTGTTTTCATTTTATGTTATCCTTCCTATATCACACACAGCACAAAGCTGCCTGGTTAGTTTAGATATAAGTTACTGCACCTTTACTGTTTTTCTCTAGAGTTACATCTATGTATGATGTGGGAACGTAGCCTTCTTCGCCATTCTGTCTCCGAGCTCTTGTCCATCCATCACCTTTGTCCTCCTCAATAATGTATAGAACTTCACCTTCTTTCATTGCCAGAGTACCTTCATTATGTCCTAAATGAGAATTTTCATAGCTCAAGCATAATTTAAGCACAGCAGTAATTTGAATAAAAGTTACAAATACAACACAGAAAATAACATGAAGAACTATTAGACTTCAAAGTACCTGGAACCAGGAGCCTAAAAGACTCTCATTAGCAACAACATCTCTATGGTGCTTTATAGTTTATCCAACACTTTCATATACACTATCTCATTTGAGTTGCACAATAACTCTTTGAGGCTGGCATTAATATAACCCTCATGTAACAGATGAAGTAAATGAGCCACAGTGACATTATATGCCTTGACAAGGTATTCTGACTACTATTTCACTACTCCAAAAACACCTTTCTCAAATTTGAGTGGTGGCATTATCCAGAAAATTTGTGAGGTAGGGGTTAGAAGAATAGTCAAAAGACAGCAAGAGGGCGGGAAGAAAGAAGGAAAGAATATGGTTCGAAGAGCGCAGAGAGAAAAATAAGAGTTCAATTCTGATGATGGTAGAAGCGAAATGGTCATGGCCACAAAGCACAAATTTCCTTCAAGATCTCATCAGCATCAGGGACACACTTTGTCCCCAACCCCAACCACTACCAACCTGCTTAGCAGTTAACAATTTGTATAACTGAATCTTCATTCAACATCTGCCTTACGGCAAGACCTTGTATAATTTACTTTCTCAGAATGAGGAGTTACTAAAAACTTGACTCAATTTAAAAACCAATACAATGGATAGGTGGGGAAGGATCTTAAATTATATACCATTTTACAATGTATTTGTGAATATGTTACTCTGTTCTTCTGTGAGTAGAGGAAAAGGAATTTTCACAGTTCAGGGGATGGAAGGGTAGCTAAAATGTGCAGCAGAGAGCCACAAGGCCTTACTCCCCTCACAGGGTTTATACTCCAAAGGATTGCATAGCCAGAATCTACCACATTCTTTCCCTCCCTCACCTCCAAGATGAGTCAAGACATGGTGGGGATATTCAGCTGTGCCACCCATCCTGCACCTGTCTCTCAATTCAGGAAGCTTTAAGGAAGGTCATGCTTCCAGCATCCCACTTACAGGTTTGGGCTACAAGCTCAAGCTGCTTAACTTTGTTAGGTACGTGTAGTCATTAGTATGATCTCTGGGGGAAATACTGTATCAACCAAAGCTGATAATTAAATAATAATTTGTTTAGGACACTGACAAGTTAGGTAATTTTCTTTCAACTGCATAAATGGAAGAAAAACAGAATTCTCTATATTTGTAATACAGTGAAAACAAAAGTATTCATTCTACTAATGAACTGGGATTATATTTTGCTGAGAATAAATTATTTAACCAAAGACATAAATGTGAGTTAATTATGTGTTTAGACTTTAAAACCCAATTTTATCATATACAATATATTAAGAAAACCATACCATCAAAAGGGTAGATAGCTTTGCAATGCCCAATAGCAGGCAAGGGATCATCATCTTCAAATTCATCATCAAACTCATTGTGGTGACTGTGTTGTTGGGGTGGTCCTCGGACTTCCTGGTTTGCATCATCAGTGTAACTTCCCTCAGGACTACAAGACATAAAATTATCTCTGATCAAGTATTACACACATGAAACTCCACAAGTTGATCTCCTCAGGATCAAATCAGAGAACTGAATATCAATGACACAGTTCTGTATTAAGCCCTTTATTCTTAAATTTTGACTATATAAATTGCTTCTAATACAAAATGTTTCTTTGCTTAATTTCCTGAAACAAAAAATGTTCTAGGCACACAGCATAGATTCAGTAAATACTTCTCAATATCACTAGGTCCATAGATAAAAGGAAAAAATGTAGTGGGCAGTTGTCTTTTTATTATCCAGGATTCATTTCCCCTTCTTTAGCAAGTAAACCCTAAAATTCTTTAGCGGAACCACCCCAGACCCATGTTCAGTTTACAGGCTTCAGGTGAGGTTGTTTCTCCAGAGGGGTCATGAGAGCATAGCACATGTATAGCTGGAGTGAACAGTTCACAAATAGGCCTGCAACCCAATCAGATATAAGAGAAGCAGAGAGACTTTTGCACAGGACTACTGGAAGAGAAGCCTACTTGCTTTGCCACTGGACTTGAACCTGGAAGAATATGAGCCTAGACCTTTGGAAGATCACCATATAGAGCCTTAAAAAGAAGCCAATCATATGAAGCCTTAAAATAAGGCAGAGCTGTAAGGTGGAGAGAAACTGAGTCTTGAGGATATCATCTGAGCTCCTAGCTCAAGTTCTTCCTGAAATCAGCCAATAAAATCTCATTTTAGTTTAAGCCAATGTGGGTTGAGTATTCATCTGTCACTGTAAAGAAAAAGAATCCTACCTACCGTAAGAAGTAAAGTTAATTTCCAAGTAATCATGTTAACAGGGAAGTTAGTAACCAAAAAAACCCAAAAGAACAGGTAATGCACAGGCATTTTATTTTTCTCAGAACATTTTAAATCAAAGAGAAATGGCGTTAATAATTCTGTTAACTAATCAAGTGACTAAATAAGATCTTAATAATGGAAATATCTACAGGATTAGATTTAATAACGCTTTCAGTAAGCCTAAAAGCCATATTCTAAATATCATGTGCCACAGAGATTAGATTCTTTTAATCTTGGTTTTCTCTAATAACAAAAATTAGTATATTTCTGGGTATCTCTTGATACATTGAAGATTTGAACTCATACCAAAAAGAGACAATGGGAAAGGAGAGAAGGAGAAGGAGGAATTAACATCTGTCAAGTTATTAACATTTGTCAAGCTATTGTCAGGTGCTATACTACGTGCTTTATGTACATTAATTCATTTATTACTAACAGCCCTGTATAATGGGTAGTTTAATCTCAATTTCACATTTTTAGGAAACTGAGACTTAGGGAGCATTAGAAATGAAGTTACTCAAGTCACACTGTAATTAAGTATAATAAACCAAGATTTCACAAATTCTCTAAGGTGAACCTCTCAAATTCTTCTCTAAGGTGACTTTATTGTTAGGAAAATTTTTTAAAAGATACACTGAAAGGGAAATGTCATAAGCGGTATGAAAACATGGGAACTTTAGCAGGGTGCCTTTGGGAAACACTGATCCAAATAAAATTTTTTTTCCTTCACAGAACTTTGAAGAATTTGACAGTGAAATTTTTCTTCAGCATAAACCATTCAATTCGAGCTAAATCTGAAGAAAGGCTTCCCATGCCTGAGGAGCCTGTGTCTCCCAACCGCAGCTCTGAGAATTGCCTACATTCCTACATCGGTTTTTGTATGCAAGACAATTAGAATTGAACAGCAATATAAAAGAATTTCATACTTCACCTGCAGCTACTGTTAAAGAAACAGAAAACTACTTAGGTTCAAAAGACTGAGGTTATTAAAAGCTAAACTTGTTAAATTAGGGAGGAAGAAAAAAGAACTATGTAAAGAAAAGACAAAGGAATGAGCAAAGTTCAGGAATAGAAGAAATACAAATAAAATGTAAAAAATGACCTTTCTCGTCCCTGAGTTACAAGATGATTTATGTCACTGCTATGTCTTCTGTCTCCTCTCCCACCTGTTTTACCTTCAACTTCAGAGAGCCAAGCCTTAGGAAAAAAAAATAAGCAAAACAACTGAGCTTAATAAATATTTTTAAAAGCTCTTAAAATTTATCTACATTTAAGATGTGCTTTGAATTTTTATAATTATCTAATTCTTGGAGAAGGGGAACCTTTATTCCAACTTGGCCAGTGATAAACTTCACAGCTGGTAACAAAATAGCACAAATGTTTAGTTATATAAAGGCTTAAATTTTTTAATAATTTTCAATGAGGGATTAATTCTAAAGATTATATATCATAATAATACCTTACTTCAACATCATGAACTATAAAATTAAATAAATATTTGAATATAATTCTAGCAAAACCAATCTATCAAATGAAATTTATGAGAATAAATTTATCTTATAGACAACTGCCAAAAAATAAATCTACCTCATTCTTGTGGATTTCCATTCGCAGTCGGTCAATGTTATTCATGGTCTCTGCTAATTTCGGCTGCAAACTCCCTGGATCCCCCATTTGTGGATTTTTTTCATACACATCTTTCATTTTGTTGAGTGCATCTCTGAAGAAGAGGGAAAAACCACAGCATTAAATATTTACTTCAAATGTTCCAATTTAAAAGTTTCATTTTATTTTGGGGAGTCACATGCAGCCATAGCCCTGTAAAGACATCTTCAAATCCTAATCCACAGTCCTGTGGGTATGAAGCCATTTGTAAATAGGACCTTTGAAGATGTTACTAGCTAAAATGTGGACAAACAGAATGAGGGCAGGCCTTAATCCAATATGGCTGAAGTCTTCATAAGCAAGGGAAATTGGACACAGAAGCAAGGCACCAGAGGAGGATACAGGAAGGGACAGATAGCCATGTGACAGAGGGTTGCCAATAAGCCACCACCAGAACACTACAGACTGTGAAAAAAGCACAGTCTTGATTTGGACTTCTACCTTTCAAAACTGTGAACCAATAAATTCCTGTTGTTAAAGCCAACCAGTTTGTAGTATATGTCATAGCAGCCCTGGCAAACTAAGACACAGCCTAATCTTAAATGCAGTCATAACTCCAAGTTTAGTCAAACATTACCTCATTAAAGAGAATATGCAAAAAGCTGATAATATATACAGAGTTAGTGATTTATGAAAACAGACCTTTTCCTAAATGAGATTACATATATCCTATATATACAACAGGTTTAATCAAGGGCTGGAAGAATATTCCTCAATTTTCTTAAATGCACCAAATCCCAAATCGAACTCATTATATTCCTACGCAGCCACACTATCCCACAGTGTTTCCTCTCTCAGTTCACAGCATCGTCATCCTCCTACTCATCTATGCTAGAAATAGGAATGCCATCTTTAACTTGCCCCTCTCCCATTAAATTCAATCATTCACCAGTTCCTCTCAACCCCTTTCCTCTTCTCTAATCACATTACAATAGGTTATGCTTCCAACAGTTCTCCTTGACTCTCTCTAACCTGTGACGCTATTGACAAACACTCCTTAATACTCTTTTCCTCCTAGGCCTCCTGGAGGTTACATTTTCTTTCTCCTTCTCTTCACCTTTCTGCTTTCTTGAAATCTCCCTCACTGACCCCTCCTCCTCCCTGTTCAATCTTCAAATGCAAATTACACAAAATGACTAACGTTTCTCCCTCACCTCATCCTGTAATACTCTTTGAGGATGATCTCCTACTGTTTAAGTATTATCTTCAGATGATTCTCAAATATGCATCTTCAGTCCTCCTCTCCTAAGTTCTAGTTTCACATTTCTAAAATCCAACTGGACACTTCCATATGGATTTTTCACCCATTTCAAAAATCAACCTTAAATAAAACCATTATCTTTGCCTCAAATTTATTTTGGTATCAGTTTCAATGAAGTCTTTCCCTACTCACTCTCCTGAACTACAAATCTGCTTTTTGACTCCTCCACTTTTCTCTTTTCAGACAATGAAGAAGTCTGACCCAGTTTGCCTTTGAAATGCTTCTCTTATTTTTTCCTCTTTTCTAATCTCATGGCTATGCCCTAATTTCAACCCTCATCATCTCCCACCCAGATTATTATATAAATACCCTAACTGGTCTCCTTGCCTCCAATCTCTTTCCCATTCAACCTACTCTTCATATAGTTTTCAATTTCCTTTCTTTAGAATACAGAGCTTTTGATACACCGCTACTCAATAACTTCAGGCGAAGCCCAATGCTTACAGAACTACAAAGAAAAGCATTCAAGACTTTTCATAATTCAGCCTATACCTTTCCATCATCTCCTGCCATTCCACTCAATAAAATTTCTAATTCAAACTCCCCAGGTTAGAGCTAATTCCAAGCCATGGCAAGAACATTCACATTTCTGGACCTCTACCCTTGTTTCTCCCTCTTTCTTGAATGTTCCTATCCCTGCCCGCCCCCCCACCTTCTTATCTAATGGCAAATTTCTATTCTCTCATCAAGGTAAACTTCCAATGCTATGCAGACAAACCACGCAGTGTTTAGATGTCAACTCTGGCATTTACTGGCTGCATAATCTTTAGACAAATTATGTATTTATTCAGTACTCAGTTTCCTTGTCTGTAAAATAGAAAAACCATCTTGAGGGCTATTTAGAAGAATTCAATGACATAATATAATGCCTAGCTCAGTGCCTAATGGTTAATAATCCCTCACTGCACATTAGTAGCCTATACCACTGCCCTCCCCATTCCCTCACCCCTCTAGCAGCTGTCTTCCTTAATTAGTCCAGTAAGAATTCATCACTCATTTCCTAGGTTCCCCTATTAGCAGCCATCACAGTCTAGCTGTATGACAATCAGCTGTCTGTAAGTCTTATCTTCCCCAACTAGAATGTGAACCTGTTAGGATCATCCACTACCTTTTATTCATTTTTGTATCTTCTATGAGTCCTGACACACTCAATTACCTATGGTAAGCACCAAATATTAGATTAAATGTTATAATTTTCCAGAGATTATTTACATGTTGCTCTAAGAAATATTTTAACATTTAAAAATTGTTTATACTAATACTGCAATATTCAATTTAAGATTAAGCATCCATCACATCTGATGCACAGTAATTCTCAACATCAAAACTGCTATTATTCATGCTAGATTTTAAACCCAATTTTATTCTCAGTGTAAATGGAGACAGAAAGTTACCAATCCACTGTAGTAAACTTTGGTTCACCTTAAGTAGCTCTTTTACATCCATTAAAAAAAAAACTAAAGGAACTTCTTGTTAAAAATGAAAAAAATTAAAGCTAGGAGTGAACAAAATAGAAGCTATAAGTAATTAAGCACTGTTTCTAACACTTTTTGCTACAACCACAATAAATGTAGCTGGGGGCAAGATGGCGGCATAGAGAGGTGTGGAATTTGGTTAGCCCTCTAGAGCAACAAGTAAATAGCCAGGAACAACTGCTAGGGGACATGCATGATTGTCCACACATTGTACACTAGTCAGGAATGCGTGGAACGGCTGAGATCTCAGCATAAAAACTAAAACCGCACAGCCGACGCCCCTCCCCCCACCGGCATGGCAGGCCAAGTTACAAAACTTGGCTGTGGGAGAAAGAAGCAGTTCTTGCTGGGAGCAAGGGAATGTAGCTCAACCAAACTTCAATTGTGGCTTTAATTAAAAATATCTGGACTACTGAATACAAGCTACAAGCACAGATAAGCCCTGAGTAAGCAGAAATCTGAATTTCCTCCCAGCAGAGAGGAGGCAGGGTTGAAGAAAAAAAGATACATAACTAAATAAAAACAGAGGCTTGTGGAGATGACTGAGTTCAGAATATTGGAAAACAGCTGTGTCCCAAGAAAGGGGACACAGAACTGGGTACAAACATTGGTCAACCAGCGAAAATAAGGGGCTAGGCACTGGCTCTGAAAAGGGGCTTTTGCTCTTTTTCCTTTTTTTTCTCTCATTCTAAGCAGATCATCAGAAAAAGCCTCAGGCATTTTCAGTTGTCAGCATTGACCCAGGCAAGGGGGGGCGGAGTTAAAACAGACAAAGGAGGAATTCAAGTACAGAAGATAACTCCCTGGAGGATATATCTTCCCTAAAGAAAGGGAGGTGGGGCCCAGCTCAAGTGGCTGCCCTCCCTCAGAGAACTCAGACCCCAGGGCTGGGGGTGGGGGGGGTGGGGAGGGGCAGACCCAGGAATAACTTAAGCTTGGCTTCTGACACCCTTGGCCCCTGGCCAGCACAGGGTCCACTGTGAATTAAAGGGACTGCACCTCTTTATGCTGGTAGAGAGCTGCAGGCTGACAAGTGCTAACTGCTGGGCAGGATACGAAAAGCACCAAGTCTAGAGGCCCTCACGGGAAAGTCAGAAAACCTGCACCTCAGGGAAACTTGATACTGATTACACCTTCCTACTGAGACCTGGGCCCCTCTGGTCTGGGAAAATCTGATTGGGGTAATCAAAAAAACCAGATGCCTAGACAACAAAAGATTTTGAGTCACTTTAGGAAAAACAAAGAAATGGCCCAAAGGAACAAACCTACAATTCAACTGAGATGCAGGAATTGAAACAACTAACTAAAGATCTTCAAACAAATATGCTAAGTCAACACAAAAATCAAATAAACGAGTTGAGGGAAGAGATGGCAAAAGAGATGAAGTATATAAAGAAGATATTGGGCGAACGAAAGGAAGAACTCAAAAGCACGAAAAAACAATTGGCAAAACCTATGGGAATGAAAGGCATAACATAGATGAAAAAACACAATGGAAACACACAACAGCAGATTTGAACAGGGAGAAGAAAAGATGTATGAACTGGATGATGGGACATCTGAAATCCTACACACAAAAGAACAGGTAGGGAAAAAAATGGAAAAATATGAGCAACATCTTAGGCAACTGAATGATAACATAAAGTGCAGGAATGTGTCATAGGTGTCCCAGAAGGAGAAGAGAAGAGAAAAGGGGCAGAAACAATAATGGAGGAAATAATCACTGAAAATTTCCCATCTCTTATGAAAGACATAAAATTACATATCCAAGAAGTGCAGCGTACCCCAAACAGAATAGATCCGAATAGACCTACGCCAAGACACTTACTAATAAGATTGTCTAATTTAAAGCATCAAGAGAAGACCGATCCATCATATATAAGGGAAGCTAGATAAGACTATGTGAGGATTTCTCAGTAGAAACCAAGGAGGCAAGAAGGTAGTGGTATGATACAT
Source organism: Choloepus didactylus (assembly GCF_015220235.1). Classification (NCBI taxonomy): domain Eukaryota; kingdom Metazoa; phylum Chordata; class Mammalia; order Pilosa; family Megalonychidae; genus Choloepus; species Choloepus didactylus. The sequence goes on from NC_051308.1 coordinate 148,689,135, forward strand.
CTAAGATACTGAAAGAGAAAAACTGCCAACCAAGAATCCTATATCTGGCAAAACTGTCCTTCAAAAATGAGGGCGACTTTAAAATATTCTCAAACAGACACTGAGAGAGTTTGTGAACAAGGTATCTGCTTTACAGGAAATACTGAAGGGAGCACTACAGACAGATAGGAAAAGACAGGAGACAGGTTTGGAGCGCAGTATTGGGTGATGGTAGGACAATAATGCAAGTACACTGAACAAAGATGACTGTGAGTACGGTTGCAAGAGGAAGGTTAGGGGCATGTAGGACACCAGAAGGAAAGATAGAAGATAAAGACTGAAACTGCATAACTTAGTAATACTTGGAGTGGTCAATGATTGTAATTAAATGTATAAATACGTTTTTACATGAGAGAGAACAAATGAATGTCAACTTTGCAAGGTGTTAAAAATAGGGTGATATTGAGGGAAAAACACAATCAACGCAAACTCAAGTTTATAGGTAACAGTAACATTGTAATATGCTTCCACTAATTGTAACAAAGGCAATATGCCAAAGTTAAATATCTCTAAGAGGGGGATATTAGGGAGGGTTATGTGATTCTTCGTGTTGTTGTAGTTGTCTGACTTTTCTACTGTATTTCATTTTTTCTTTTGTTGCTTTTTAGTTGTCACCTTTTTTCTTTCTTTTTTTATTTTTACTTTTTTCGCCTCTTCCTCTTTCTTTGTGGAAGAAATGGAAATGTCTTTATATAGATAATGTTGGTGAATGCATAACTGTGATTTTACAGGGTACCACTGACTTGTTTACTTAGGATGGAATGTTTGGATGTGAATAAAACCATCTAAAAAATAAACAGAGGGATACAAGTGCTGGAGAAAATGTGGAGAAAGGGATATACCTAATCACCATTGGTGGGGAAGTAGAATGGTGCAGCCCATCTAGAGGTCAACATGGTGGTTCCACAAGAAGCTAAGCATGGGGTTGACATATGGTCCTGCAACTTGATTATTGGTTATATTCTTGGAAGAACTGAAATGAGGGAAATGAAGGGACATTTGCACAGGGGGGGTTTATGACGTCAGTATTCACGATTTGCAGTGGATGGAGGTAACCTAAGGGTATACTGACTGATGAATGGAATGGTGAACTGTGAATGGAATATTGAGCTGCTACAAGATGGAGAGAAGTTGTGAGGTGAATGGACACTGAGGACAGTATGTTGAGTAAACCAAACCAGAAATAAAAAGAAAAATATTATAATGCCTCACTAATATGGACTAAATATAATGTCAAACTCTGAGAACTGAGTCTGAGAGCATAGGTTATCAAGGGAAGGCTTACTGTAAAGGTTCCTAGATTGTAAGCTCTTATATGTATTCCTAAGTTGTAATAGTTATTTCTAAACTCTGAGATGCTGAGCTCTTTGTGTTATAACCTGGTCTGTCCCTGGAATTTTGGGTTATCTGTGTGACACCTGAGACTAAGAGCCACAGTCTGGCAGCTATGAATGTCAACATTGCCCCATAAAGCAAATGTTAAAGAGCCTGAAAAAAAGAGATCAGACTTCAATGAGAGATATGAACAAAATGGACTTGGTTAGGACTAAGGTAAATCAGACTGAAGGGTAAAGAATGATACTGATGGCGTTTTTGAAGCTTCAGCTTCTGTGTGGGACCAAAGAGGTGTTTATTAGGTGCAAAATCTGTATTTTCTGGTAACACATTACATAATTTGACTTGTACGGTCAGTTTACTGAAACAACATAATTACATGAAGCATCAATTGGAAAGTGAGGTCTGGTTGATTTGTGCAGGTTAGTATGAAGCCCCAAATCATCCCAGGATAATTCTGGCAGGGAATAAAAATGTATTTGCAAAGTCTGGGGGAAAATGTTGAAATATTAAATTTCCCCACCTGGGGAATTAATGATATTCTCACAAGCATTGGGGACTAATAAATTAGAAGGCTGAGCCCTTGATCTTGGGGCTTGCCCTTACGAAGTTTGTTACTGCCAGGGAGAGGCTAAGCCTACTTAAAATTGTGCCTAAGAGTCACCCCCTAGAGTACTTCTTTTGTTGCTCAGATGTGGCCTTTCTCTCTAAGCCAACTCTGCAGGGTAAACTCACTGCCCTCCACGCTATGTGGAAAGTTGACTCCCAGGAGTGTGGATCTCCCTGGCAACGTGGGACATGACTTGAGGGGATGAGCTTGACCCTGGCATTGTGGGACTGAGAAGGCTTTCTTGGACCAAAAGGGGAAAGTGAAATGAAGCAAGATAAAGTTCCAATGACTAAGAGCTCTCAAATAGAGTCGAGAGGTCATTCTGGAGGTTATTCTTATGGATTGTACAGATATCCCTTTTTAGTTTTTGGTGTGTTGGAATGGCTGGAAGGAAATACCAGAAACTGTTGAACTGCAACCCAAAGGCCTTAATTCTTGAAGATGATTGTGTAACTATATATCATACACTGTGTGACTGTGTGATTGTGAAAACTTTGTGGCTCCCACTCCTGTTACACAGTGTATGGACAGATGAATAGAAAAACAAGGACAAAAAGTAAATGAATAGGGAGGGATGGGGGGGATGGGATGTAATAGGGAGGGATGGGGGGGATGGGATGTTTTGAGTGTTCTTTTTCATTAAACTTTTATTCTTATTCTTTTTTGTGTATTGTAATGAAAATGTTCAAAAATTGAATGTGGTGATTAATGCACAACTATATAATGGTGCTGTGAACAACTGATTGTACACCAGGGATGACTGTATGGTATGTGAATATATCTCAATAAAACTGAATTTTTAAAAAATGTAGCCTCAGGTTGCTATTTAAAATTTATCAAAATATACGAGGTAGTTACGTGTAGGTGAAAACTATTCTTGCTAATCAAACATCAGGCTATTTTGTCAACCTGTGAAAGGCATAAATATATTCTAAAAGCATCCAATAAAAAATCTGCAAACAAAGAAATTCTCTAACACTTCATTTTTACCTATGACAGGGCAAAGTTTTCAAAGTTTAAAAGTGTATTTTATTTGAAAGCTGTCACCTTTTTGTGTGTTTTGTATTTCACAATAGGGAGGTGACTGAGGCTGCGGTACTGTAACTCATGGCAGGTATGGAGATTTCCTGTATAACTGCTTGTTGAGTCATACTTTGAGGGATATTATTTTTTTGTATGTATGTTGTATTTCACAGTGGGGAAGTGACTGAAGGTGTGGAACTATAATCCATGATCTGAGGTTTGCTCTCTAAAAACTTGCTAAAGTGCATTTGTAAAGTTGTCACTTATATTTATGTGTTATATGCTACATTAAAAAAAATGATTAAAAAAAGTGTATTTTCTCCTCAAGATATTTCAATAGGATGTATCATTTTTAATCATTTAAACTTATTTAAAGTCGACCCTGAAAGGAATAATAATGGTAGGAGGACTTAAAGAAAAAATACTTCTGATCTGATTCTTTTTGTAGTTCTCTGTTAAGCTCATCAATGCGCTGCTGTAGTTTTTTGCGTCTCTGTTCTGGTGGCAGATGACTGAAATCTTCTAGAGCCGGGCCCTGAAAAGAGAGTCCAAATCATTATAGAAGGCATTTTAGGGAAATTTTATTTTTAAAATATGCCTACTATAAAACAAGAATATATACCAGTTTTAAGTTTAAGTTCAATAATTTAGCCCCAAATAACTCCTTAGTTAAAAAAACACCCAACTGAAAAGATAACTGTGTTTATGTTAAATAAAACATACTATATTGAAGAAAGAGCTCAAATTTCAGTCATTTTATAAAACTGTGAAACAGAATAGGTAAAAATATCACCAGGTATTGATAACTGTTATTACATCATTTTCATGTCTTGGCAGAGTTAAAAATGAATACATATATATCTTCTTATAGCAACAATGACAACATGGAAACACATAACATTTCTCATCTATACAATTTGTTATTTTATATACAACACATTGACACATTCCAAAATCAAACCCACTGGACCATGATGATATTCAGAATGTTACAAATGTTCAAACTGAAAAATGAAGTTGATATAATTCAGTTAAGGAAGCAGGTTACCTCTACCTCATAAATGCAATCTAATTAATGAAATAGTTTAATATTACATAGTCTTTGAATGATTAGATTTAGTAAACTTTTTTTCAGAATCAAAACATACCTCATTATTAAAAAAATAAAAGGTAGAACTATCACTGAGTGAAATGTTAAGTAGAAATTATGAGAATAGACATGGAGTCTATTTTAACTATCCTTTTGTACAACCAAATAACATTTCAGCTGCTCCAGAAAGAAAGCTATGACCCAAAGAAAGAAAATCTTTCTTTAGAAAGGATGGTTGACTTGTGGAATTTTTTAATGCTTTGATATTCAACCAAATACATAATTTAAGTAAAAGTGCTAGTATTTAGATGTAAAATTCTGACTTAAATGATGTATTTTCCCTCTTAAATGCTATTTTAATTCCTGTCACTATAGCTATGTCATTAAGAGATTACTCAGCAGAACAATAGCAACTATTGATTCCATATAATACAAATTTTTATTTAAGTAACTTTTCATATGTTCCAAAAATTTATGACATTTATATTTCTTTTTCAAAATGGTAATTTTTTTAAATGCAGACTGAGTTTTTAAAGTGTCACTGAACTGAGCCCCTAAAACAAATATATATGGGCATTCTTTTTATTCGAGCCACTGATGCCTATAATGTATGCTAAATAGCTTTTTTTTTTTTTTTTTTTTTTTTTTAAATCATCTACAGGATATCTCACTTAAGTTTAAAACAGAAAATTCATTTTAGGATAAGTATAATCAAATGTAACATTTAATTAATAACGGCATCCCTAGAATCTTTCCCCAGGAGCCTACACTTTATGGACATTCGACAAACCTGCCTAAAAGAAGCAGGGCATCCTGTCTAAGCGGCTTTCATGTTTTCATCTCCTAGTCGCCAATATTAAGAATCTGTCAATCAACCGAATCTGACTTAAATAAATGAACAGCAGAGTTTCCTATTCAGGTGCCTTTAAAATTTAGTGGTCAATTCCCAATATAAGTTGTCAGATTTACTCGAATTTGGGCCACTGGTTTTGAGAACTTTTGCAATATATGCCAAAGACAAAACTTCTAATTTATATTTTTAAAAATATTCCTAAAAAATTTGAAAAGTGATCTAACAAAATAAAAAAACGTATTTCATTATGTTTTTGATAATATAATAAACTCACAATTACTTACAAGTAAACCACCCAGATTTCCACTTACCCTTATCAAACTTTATTCTCAAATTTATTAACAGATAACCTTAAGAAGTTGCATTTCTAATATCCCATTTTGACATTATAACCTATTCTTAAAGGACATGAGAACTAAACTCACTCTACTTTCTATGGATACAATGAAGCCCTCTAAGGCATTTAACAACTTCTCCTACTACAAGGGAATTGATTTATAAAAGGCCCAATTGCAACAGTCTGAAAAAGAGTGGTCTGTTTTGCAAAAATGAGAAACTATTCAAAGCACCCAATAATTTTTTGGGTCAGGTCATCATAATTTAGTTCCATTAATTTGTTTGAAATAAATACATCAAGAAACATTTCAAACACACACACACACACAAACACACAAGGTTTTTAGATAATCTGTGCTACTCCCTTCAAATATCGGGAAAAAAAAACTCTTACTTTTCAGAAAATTTAATGATCCTTGTGATAAACTAAAAATCAAATTCATATACTCTTTTTTGCACAGTATACAGATCAGCACATAAGGCTTACCATCTTCACCGACCACTGAATAGTTCAATGGAAAACAGAAAGAAATGGTAAATTATTCACAGGGAACCATAATACAGAAAATGCAATACCTATACTTTTTTTTTTACTAATATGAAAATATATCATGTACATTTCACAATCCATACAATTATGCCAGAAAAACAATTTAAAGCACATTTTGGGAAAGTAAATTACTTGCAGGAAAAAAAAGCATACACTGATGATAATGGGCAGATATTTTCTAAATTTAGCTAATTAAAACTCAAAAGTAAACAGTTTTCATTCCATCAGTATTTACTCATTCCTTTTAAAGAGAATTCACTGATACAGATCTTCATTCTCAAAATACTAATATTTGAAAAGTTGAATGTAAAAAATCTAATATTAGCCATTTAAAATGAAATCTCACGTGAAATATATAAAAAAAGGAATACTTTTTCCAATGCATTAGACAAAACAACAGTATCTCAATTTATATAGTTCAAATACTGTTTTGAATTTAAATATGTCATGGATAGGTGAGGGAAACATGTCTACTTTAGTTTTTAAGGTGCTTCTTTAATGCACTGACACATGAAAAAACATCATTATCAAAGTAATAAATGAACTACCTAGATTTAAGTTTCCCATACATATTTTCTAACAGACACAAAGAAATAAATTGGATTTTGCTTTGAAATTATATTGTTTTTGTTTTTATTCTTAAAATCCATGTGCTCAAAAAGCAATGCTAAAAAAACTTCAATTTTTAGATAATTAAGATTTATTCTTTCTGAAAATATGAAATGACACAGATTCTGAAGAGACCATCCAGAGTGCTCTCATACAGTATACACATCACATATAAATAACCCACATTTTGGGTTAATAGGATTCTGAGACCAGCATTGCGTCTGCATTTATCTCACATCCCAATTTAAAACACACACATGTGCACACACACATACACATTTACACACACATCCTCCAAACCACAATATGCAGCGAACTTTACAAAGTTAATCTTCACATCGATCACATTTGGTTAGAAGCCTCTAAAATTTTTAGTTTTCCTTGTTTTCTAAATCACGATGTTTTAGAGAAGCAGGGGATCAGAGTAGAATTTCACATTAAAAAAAAAAGAATGAATCTTAATAAATATTTGACAAAAATATCTACCCCTTATCTCTGATGAATTGACCATATATTAATGGTTATGATGATAAGAAAAGATGACATTTGCTATGCTTCCCACTATTTTTCCAAATTAAGCTTAACATTCTTTAGACTGTCAGTAGTTTAAGGCAACAAAAAAATCACAACTTATTTTGCTATAACAAAATTCCTAGTGAGAAGATAAAATGGTTAGAAATAAAGGAAAGATATTCATGGTCTTTAAATGTTATTAAAACAGAATTATATATAGGAGAAGAAACAAAGTAAATAATGCATTTGAATTTGGTTTATCTTATATAATAATATTCACCAATTAAATTTCCAAATGACAAATTATTTTTTCAGTTTTATATTAATATCTTTTAGAGAGAACACTGATAGAACTGTAAGTGAAATATCAAATGCTTCTGCTTTTAGCTAATCTAGTTTCACTACCAATTAGAAAATAAATTTACATTTCATTAATCTTAGATTTGAGGACATTAAAAAGAACTCAAGTTCTTTGTAAAAATATTAGAAATGTATTTTGTCCTTTAAAAAAGTAATACATACTAAATACAGAAATCTCTTACTTTCATACATAATTATTATATACCTACACCTAGAAAATTTCACATACCCACAACACTTTAAATAAATTCACAATGGAATTAAATGAAAACCAGTTGGCAATTAAAATTATTCACCATTATTTCCTTTAAAGATAGGCCAAAATCCTGAGAACTACTCTGGAAAGACAAAAGCTTGGAAGAGTAACACTGGAAGTTTATAAGATCATAAATAATCGAGAAAGAAAACACAGACTATTTTTTATTGCTAGATAAATCTATTACTAAAACAAGAACCCAATGCAACTCAAATGAAATATTTTTTTTACAGAATAAAAATTATAAGTTATATATTAAGCATTTAAGTTTAGGTATGCCCCCCAAATATCCATTAACATTAGAACGTGATGTCACAGGAGAAAATTATAGACGTTCAGCCTTCAGAAATATTAATTTTTTAGGAAAGCCAAAAAGCAAGTGTTCAGGAAAAATGATGTCCAATAAACACAGATCAAAACTAAAGTTTCTTAATTGAATGTTACAACTAATCAGCTTTAAGAAACTTCAAGTCTTATTTTAAAGTTTAATGGACTAAAAAATGCATGTAAATATATGTAAAAACACAAACAGGCTTATTAAAGTTTACCTTTTTTCTTTTTGATTTAACTCTATTAAGAAAATTTTAAATGGAAGGACAACATCTATTTTGAAATAGTATCTGGTAAACTACCAATTACCTATCAAAGCAGAAATAAATTTCTGAACTCCAAGACTGTAATAAACTTTCTTCCCTACTCCATTTCCCAATCTCCTAACTGGTTTGTTTGTCTGTCTCATTTTCTATCTTGCATACTGCTTTCTCCTTTGCCATGATAACTAATAATAAAACTAGGAGAATTTTGGCCTTCTAAAACTAGGCACCCATAAAAGCAATCTATTATTATTTTAAAATTAAGCAATATGTGAAAAGCAACAAATAACGACAAAGGGAATAGTTTTAAGTTCTCCAGTTGTAAAATTCTACCCACAAACTTATTCACTAAGAATGAGAATGTCACATATTTAAGCTGCTCTCTCCCAGATTCAGTTTAATTACCTAAACCTTTTACTAGGATTATATTTACTTCCTATCTCTATGACTATACTATGTGGAGTAATACAACTGGGCCTCGAAGGTTCAATATGTAGAAAGATACATAAAGAATTACAAAAAATACGACTACTACATAGTAATTTTCATGATTTATGTGACAATATTTAGTGTAGTGTACACTGGTTAGAGAAGCAATATGGGGATTAATTTTACCCTCTTAACTCAGGCAACAGAAATCCCAATTATGATTTCTTAGTCTTTCAAACAAATGTTGAGGGCTTTAAAAAAAGTGATTTCAGGCACTCCATAATGGCTGTAGGTAGAAGATAAACTCATCCACAGAGACTTTTCAAAATGTCATCAATTATCTATATCATGATTCACATACAGAATTAGGTAAGGTTGATACCGAGAAGTTCATGTCATTAGAGGACAAAAGGAAGTCCAAAAAGAAATGTAACCTAATGGGACATTTCTGCTGCATTACTGACCATCAGTTAAGGTGGTCATATTGTTTTAATGGAAATACACATAATAAAGCAATCCCAGCCTAAATTAGTATATCTTACCCTACATGTGGCCAAAACAGAAACCCAACTAAAGCTCTTTGAAGATACAAAAAGCTACAAAAAGTGAAAGAGAGAGAGAAAGAGAGAGAGAAGGAGAGGGAGATCCACCTAGTACAGGTTAATGATTAGACTTCTAATGACATTGATACTAATTTCTTATCTATGGGTTATCACACCTTTGTTTTTCATATGTCAAAACAAATTTTATAAATGTATCTGAATTCTGGGCTGTGAGTATTCAAATACGCCCTTAAAATCAAACATAAATAAGAGAAATCAGCCTCACTGACATAATGAAAGAACACAAATTTATTTATCAATAATATAATAGCTGTTGCTAAGAAACAGTTTAAAATTGGCTTTTTACTATTCTAAAAATCTTCATTTGCAGAGTATTCTTAAGAATTAATAAATGCCAAAGGTTTACTAATGAAAAAAAGAATAAAGAAAAATTTGGGTAAAAAATATTTCCTTTTTCTTTTAATTCAATAAAATAATTTCTATTTAAACATTATTTAATAATATCTAGCATTTTATAGCCTTTACAATTTATAAAATACCTTTTAATACCTTAATTTGACACAGTCTTGAAAATTAACATCCCATCTTTAATTTTTTATTAACTATTGGAAATTGTTTTATGCTTCTAAAAGTAGGGCAATTAAAATTGAGCTTGGTATTTTTGTTGTCAACAAAATAATACTCTATCAATTGGCAAGTGAAGTCAGCATTAGTGACAAATTATTACAAGAGTAATTCCAGTGACAAATTACTGAAAGTCTTAAAAATGTAAATACATTACAAGACAATGGTGGACATATGATTTCACATGAACAAAAAAAAATAGCTAAAATATGATTGTACCCAGCACCCTCTTTATAATACCATTCTTTTATGGTCGAACAAACCAAATGTTATAAAGAGGAGATGTTTGTAACTTGAGGGCAGCTATACTTAATTCTGTGGTGTTTTTTTAACTATGTCTTCACAGGAGAGAGCCTTATAATGAGGGTGGAGAGTATTAAAAGCCACACTACACACACAATAGGTCATCATGCACTTCAACCCATTATTAAACTTACCCCTCTTTTGAGGCTTCTGAAAGAAGGAATTCTGGGCTTCCCTGTTTTTATTTCATTCATACAATAATGCACGGGCTCAATGGAGAATGTGAGAAACTGGGACCCATTAGGAGTACTGGATGTGAATAAACTAGTAGGGGTTAAGGGTGGGGACTGTGGCTAATATGGAAATAAAGAAAGGAATCAATAAGCCAAATGTGCAGTTTTTTTCCTCGATGAAAATTCTATTTTTGGCAATATACTTTCCACAAAATATCTCTCAAATAAAGTTTTCTACATAAATGTTATAAGAAAGCTAACATGAGTTTTGCCAAAACGTGTTATTTTAAAAAGTCAAATTTACTTTAAAAAATGTACCATTTCATCTGATCATTTTTTACAAGCTGACAGATTAGAAATATAGAGTATACAAATTACACTGGTAGAGAAAACAGTATGACCTGGGTAAAAAATTCTCTTCTGATTTCTAAAACATTAGTAACACCATGTATTCCTAGTTAGTTATATTTAATCTACACTTGTCAGAGATAAAGGCAGCAGCTATAGCTAAAGTTATCTAAATAAGTAATATAATAAAATAAATAAAATGTTAAAACTGTATTATAGGCTATTATCACCAATAGAGAAAAAAAAAAGTATTACATTTGTGACATTCCTCTCAAACTGTTTCTACTTCATCCTCATTTCATCTCCTTTTTTATTTTTTATTTCTGTATTTCTTGTTTTCTAAGCTCTTCTAGCTATTCTTATCTGACAATAAAAGGCCTCACCTCTCAACTGGACAATGTTATTAAAAACATGAACAAAGGTCGAGTTAATTAAAATTGTGCCTTTAAAGATATTTATAGGTAAATTATAGTTCGAGTTACATTTTATCTACACTTATGTCAAAATCAGAAAAATGAATTAAAATAATCAAGTATACTTTATAATTAATAAATACAGCAGATTAAAAGTATATATCTATTCTCCTTACTGATATTACACTATTATAATCCTTAAATTGATAAGAAAGATAAAACACGCATCTATTCCATTTACTTGCCAGCTGAGCTAGATTTATCTATCTAAAATAAAGAGCATGTAAAAAAATAGGTTCTAACAAGTTCAGTAAAATTCTTAGTAAATTAAAGATTTTTTTTTAAATTTCAAATAACCAAGAACCTTAAACCCTTACCATTAAAAATTCATATGGATGATAAAAATAATTTTACTAGTATGATCTGTAGACTTAACTCAACATTTATTATTGCTGTTATTATTCATTCCAACTGAGAATTACAATTTTACTGGTCTTTTAGTTCGATCATAAAGTTTCCTTAGAAATTTCAAAAGCATAAGTTTTAATGAGATATTAACAACTGATTCTACATTCTTACTCATTATTGAATGGTGGCCAAATGTTAAATCAAGAAATAATTTTTACTGTTAAGATATAAAACTGTATTTCCTAAAAAGTGTAAAGTTAAGTGAATCACTCAAATTGAAAATACTGATACTCCATTAACAGTAGATCAGTATTCATTCAATAATTACATTTATTTAACTGACACACTAAAAAAACCGATCAGCATAAAAGAATTTTATGACTTTTACCTTTGGCTTCTTTCCAAAGAGCCACAACTTCCCCTTGGCCTTTCCTACTGTGGTTTTGGCATCCATCTTCCCACTCTCCTGTTTGGATGCACTGATAGTCCCATCAGAAATGGTTCTATATATATGCTGACTGTAATCTTCAAATGGAAAGTCTCCTGGAGGTTCAAATCCAGACTTGAAGGAGTCTACCACCATTTGAGAGTCCTATATACAAGAAACAAGTTTTTAAAACCATTTCATTTGCTTATAATACTAAATTAGCTTTAAAAAAAAGCTTTAATCAGTGCAATGAAAAGAAAAAACCTAAATATGTTACTTCCCAATAGAAAAATATACAACTTACAAATTACCACTTCATTAATTTGTAACATTCATGAAATGTCTTCACTCAGCAGGCTCAAGTCATTGAAATTCATCTGCTAAGAAAGGCCTAACTGACAAGATGAATATAGGAAGAGGGTATTCTCAAGTGGAGATTTAAGAAATTTTAAAGGAAAAAGGCTTTCTGCCTTTTGGAATGTCTACAAATAAGGAGGCCTTTGCTTGGAACAGAGGAAAGAGCATCTAATTGTAAAAAAGAGAGTAACAGACTAGTGTAGAGAGACTTCATTCATCCAATGGGAAAAGATAAACGTATTAAAGAAATACCGTGGACTGCTAAAAGAGCAAGAGGGGAAGATCTCACCAACAGAACCAAGTGTAAAAAGAAAGTTTGAAAATAACATAAAGTTTACCTATATTGTTTTTTGGATATGGATACCTCTGTCTGCACATTTTACTGACATCTTAAACTCATGATTTTCAAACAGAAATCTTTATCTTCACAAATTCTCTCCACTCCTAACCACCTCTCTTCCTTGAAGCCTGCCTCTCTCCTCCTCACAGGTCATCATCATTCCACATACTACCTATGCTTCAAGATCCCTCTCGTGTGCAACTCGAACAGCTCTAGATCTGTCTAATCATTCCCTTCTCTGAACTTTCACTAGTGCACAGTGTATACAGTAGTATACAGTTTATAACATACAGTACAAAGTTTAATTATTCTCTTGGAGTACAAATGAACAATTAGTAGGGAGGAGGAGAGGTTAGAATTTTTTTTTTTTTTTTAAATCAGAATTGCAGTATTATGGTCCTTAGATACTAAAGGGCCACCAACTCCAAGACTTCCTTTTACAAAATATAATTTAGAATAAACCATCCATCAAATTACTTCATCCCTTTCTCAACTCATTTCACTGACTTAAAATGTACACCTAAACCAAATATATTTATTCAAAGATGATTATATAGCACTTACTCTTCTTTCATCCACTGATTTTGCTGCAAGAATCATTCCTTCCAAGCATTTTGAAATGATAGGGATAACTTTGCGTTCTGAGTCTGCAAATCCTCTGTAACACTCACTGAGTTTGATAGTCCTTCGTTCATCCATTTCCTGTAGTTGCTAACAATCAGGAATAACAATAATAATAATAACAACAATAATAAAAGTAAATTTAAATTGTCTTTTCATTCTGAAGATTAATAACCAAAAAAAATAAAAAAATTTCTACCCTGATAGTTACACAGTTGTTAATATCTTTTAACAAGTGCTACAGACTTACACTACTTAAAACCTAAGGCCTGTTAATTAGCAAAAGAAAGGAAAAAAATAAAGGCTTTTAGTACATACCGAAACCTGGAGCCACTGGTTTTCAAGCCTACTAAAGGACCCCTTTCAGGCTCCCAGCTCCCTGCCCTTCACGCCTACTCCACCTTTCATTCTTCTATCAGAGCAGTTTTTTTTATTTCTTAATACTTTCAGGAAAAATTTCATTTGAAGACAGAACTCAGGGGCTAACTTTTTTTTTTTTTCCCAAACAATTTATTGACAAGTCTGAGACCTCTTATTCTTTAAGTCAATTCAGAATACTTTGGTAAGATCTGATAGGAACAAAGCTCCATGGCTGTTCGTGTATCAACAGGTACCTAGACTTACTACAGTCTACAGCTCAGGGTGACTACTTAATAATCAAAGGGTTGGGGCACAAGGACAAAGAGGACATATACGGTATTCTCACAACTCAAAAATTCATTGACACATACCACCATGAAATATGCTGGGGCACATGAAGCCCAATAAAGGTATTTTCTGACATTTCCTATTTGCCAACCCTGGCCTCTCTCTCTCCTAAGAAGCAGCTACACTGTTCAAGTCCCCAAACTTCTATACCCCTCATACCATTTTTCCTCTTTAATTATTTCCCAAAGCCGAAGAGTTTATTTGGAGACCTGAATTCTACAAAAGAATTCCTAGCATCACAAAATGTTAAGACTATTCTATACCAAGATCCAAACAAAAGCATCCAGTCTCAAAACACAGAAAGTCGTTTATGTCTAAATTAGAGTCTCCTCAGAATCGGCATGCTTAGCCAATAAGCCTGAAAAAGCAACATAGTGAGGACTGGCAGACTTGAAGTTCTGGGTTAAACAACCAGAACCTGGTACCCATCCTCATCCACCAATTTTCACTGTGCTTCCTTTGTACTCCTAACTTTACTTACAAAGAAAAAGAAGTAACTTGGACTTACACTCTTTCCATATAAGCTCTGCTCTACCATATATTACCTCACTCAACACTCTTACACTAACCCCTTTTTCTTTAATTTATCTTCTTTCTAAAACAGGCAGTAACATAATTTAACCCTCATGAGAACTCTGGAGTAGTCACCTGAGGCTATATGGCCAACTGTTATCAAGTGATAACAGACAGGATTCACAAGCAAGCTCAAGGCCTAAATTACATTTACGATCTGGCAGAGTGAGAAAGATAAGCAGGCAAAAATCAGGCTAGCAACAACAATTTAAATGACTGATTTCTGCCACCTATACTAATGCCAAATCTGGTATGGTATCAGTAAATCACATCCCAATTCTAGAAGAGCAAATTACAATACACAATTTCAATGAGCCCCCCTACATTATGTCAAAATACTTAACGATACAGTACTAAAATTTACCTAAAAAATGCTATTGTCTTAGTGGACTATTTATAAAACTAAAAATAAATCTATAGAAAATTGTGATTTAATAATTAGGAAAAATTTACTTTTCAAATCCATAATCATAGAGAAATGTCTTATCACCAATGCTGATGACTAGTGAATCTAGAAACACTCTGATGCCTGAGATTTAAAAGTTAAGTTTTATACTTTAAAGACTTATCTTTTACAACTCTAAAACAGGATTAACTTCATATATCTCTAAAAGTTACCTTGTAAATCTGAGGAATCACTACATAGAAATGTTTGTGTTGTTCTCCATTAAAGTTTTGTAACTGTGCAGCATATTCATTTTTATTCTCATCAGCCATGTGCGTACGCAGATTCAACTGCTGTTTGGCCTGGGAGCAAATTTGCCCAAATCATTAACAACAAAAACAAATCATAGCTAATTTACTTTACTAAAAGTTATACTAAAACTCAAGTGCATCAACAGATTAGCCAGCACCAAGACATCAAGAGAATAATGAGTTGGTAAGTTCACTGACTTTTCCCAAGCTATTGATATCATTTAGAATTAAATAGATGACAACATTATGGCCTGAAACTGTATACTTTTAATCAGAAGAGAAAAGCAACTACCTTCAGGAATATTTTTGACCATCAAAAAAATTAGTAAAACATTTCTTGAAGCATTATCTCCTTATACTCTAACTCAGAATCATAGTGAGACCAAATAATGACAAAATGTTTATTTTTATTTTCAATAGAAGAGAATATGTTTATTTTCAATAGAAGAGAATAATGTAACATTCTACAATGATTTCTATCTATACAAAACCACAGGTACTTTAAGGAATGTTTATTTAGAATATAGTTCTGTTCATCTCCATATCTTCTTGAAGCAATGCTTTTCAAAGGAGTTTCAAATTATCTACATTGATGACAACTTTAGAATACAAACTTAACCAACATAAATCATGAATTTTAGGTTTACTGGAGGGGAATCTAAACAAATTTCTCAATTCCACTAAAATAACAGGAAAAAACAAAGAATTGAACTCAATTTCCTACAGCATTCCAAGGAATAAATAATTTTATATTAGAGTGTTTTTTAAAATGTGACGCATACTAGGAATGCAACACCATATTATTCTAATTCCAGGTTCTACAAATGTAGTTAGCCCTTCTGAACTCAGAAACAAACTGACCTACAGAAACAATAATGCCAGTACATGGTAACCAAGATTTCAGATAAGCCCACAAAAGTTTATTTAATTTACAGTGTTCTTAAAGATTATAATAAATAAGTACTGTGGAAACTAAACCATCATGACCCAAAGTATTTCTAGGGAAAAACACATTCATAGTTCCAATCTGGGTCCCTAAATACACATTCAAACTTAACTTCTTGCCCCAATAAATGAAATTAACATATACTAATTACCTTCTCAGAATAATATATGTAATTTAAAGTTGACAAATATTTTTATATTTTAGATTTAGATGCAGTGTATCTATTGGGGAAAGTCTAAAACTCATACAAACATTGTGACTTCTCTCAGGCTATAAAATATTTTGATATCAAAGCCAGTATGGATTATTTCTTACCTTTTCAACATCTGCCTTGGTTGCATTAGTATCATTATCCAATCTTTCGTAACTCTGTTGTGCTTTTTCTGCCTCTCTACATTCTCTTTCAAATTTCTTTTTACTCTGTTAAAAAATTAAAATATCATACTGAGAAGTAAATTCAATTTATTTAAGAAATAAGTTTAAAATGCCACTATCAATTGTATAGAAATGAATTGCACATTAAAAGTAAAATTTATCCTTTCTAAAATAGAAAATAAATTTTACTATTACAAGCAATCCAAGTAGCAGTTAACCTAATATGTACAGAATTGTTAACAAGGTTGAAGTCAAATGTTTGGGAATAGATAGACATGAAGGTAGCTTGTTACTGGGAATATAAGTAATAGTGTTGTATTGTAGCCGAATTTGATTGAAAGTGGTTGTTTAAAGTCATGTATGTCACCAATTAACACTACAAATATAAATAAGTTCTTGTATGAAATACTACAAATTAAAAAAAATAGAGGGATATATGGGAGAAAAACAATTATTGCAAAAAACAGTTATTGCAAATATGACTATAGCTAATGGTAATATTTTAATATTCTTTCCCCAACAGTGGGTCAACAATGGAGGATATGGGTTTATTTTTTATTATTTCTGTTCTGGAGTAATGAAAATGTTCTGAAATTGATCATAGGGATTCATGCACAACTATGTGATGATACTGTGAGCCAGTGATTGTATACTTTGGATGGTTTGTGGGGTATGTGAATATATCTCAACAAAACTGGGTGTGGGGGGTGGGTAATCCAAGTGCCTTAAATACCAGATATTAATTATAGAATGAAGAAAAAAAAAATCACAGACATGACTGAGTGAATATTTATTAAATATCTCTCAATATTTAAAAAAAATCACATTTTATAATTTTTTTATTATAAGCTCATTTCAGCAAGAGTTTTTGGTATGTTTGGAGTTGTTTTTTTCTTGGTTTATTTGCTGCTTTTTATTTGCCTTTGTTTTTTTTTTTATTTTTTTTTTTCAGTGGGACCCCAAGACGACTTGGGATGTGGAAGTGGTCCTCCAAAGTGGTTTTATGTTGTTTCTGCCAGGTATCCCAAAAAAAAAACCTGGTCTTTTTTATATATTTTAAATTATTATGACTGTGTCAAAGCTATTCACAACTGAATGGTGGAATATACCATATTATTTTTCCTTTCCTGCATACTTTCTAAAATCTTGGAATGAATAAGTATCTGTTTTTTTTACTCACTCAATTTTCAATGTACTTATCTCTAAGTTCAATCCCAGTCTCCTCCAGCTCTTTAACTCTTCTAAGTTAATTCAAGCATATTAGGAATTCTATCCATTTTATTTTCTTGATGAAATCTCTTTCAGAGCCTTCTGATCTTGGGATTTCCCTTCATCATTATCCTGGGGATTCCTTTCACTTATCTCTTGATTTGAATCCCCTATTTCCTAGTTCCATATCTTTCTCCTTCTTGGTTTATTTCTTCATTTTGCTGGAGCATATTCAGCAGTAGTCACCTAAAGGAAGGTTGGTGGGAAATAATTTGAGTGTTCGTGGCTGAAAATGCCTTACCATCACTTTTAATTGATATAATTTGAGTATAGAACTCTTAAGTTTAAAATCTCTGTCCTTCAGAAATTAAAGGTAGTACTTCACTTTCTTCTAGTTGGAGGCAGTGTGGCTGTTGTCCAATTCCATTCTGATTTCTTATCCTCTGTAATATAATATGTTTATTTTTTGTTTTGTTTTTTTTTTCCCTCTCTGGAGACTGCAAAATCTTTTCTTTCTCTCCTAAGTGTTCTGAAATTCATGAAGATATGCTTTGCTGTGGATCAACTGTGCACCTGGAAAATCTTTTCATCTGGTAATTCACAACTCTCAGTTCTGGGGATATTTTCCTAAAGTATCCATACATACACTGGATAAATGAAGTGCAATACACAAGGTTTTTACCACCACACTGTCACCCCTTGTAAGCTACATTGTTATACAATCATCTTCAAGAGTCAAGGCTACTGGGTTGGAGTTTGACAGTTTCAGGTTTTTACTTCTAGCTATTTCAATATATTAAAACCTAAAAAGGCTTAACTTCCTTTTAAGAACTAGTTTCAATGAGTTTCTTGTCTTATAAAACCTTACAGTCCGTGAAAATCTGGATTCTAAATTTTATGACTACCAGGTCAAAGGGTTTAAAGCTCTCACAGGATACCTCCTTTTCTTTGACCTTCAGACAGATATAAGTTTCTCTGATGTCTCCCTTTGCTAGTGGGCAGAATTCTTATAGTCCCCTTTTCACTACAGTCTACGGTCCTTCAAAGGCTCAAACTCTACTAAGGGGTTTTGATTCCACCTCCCCTCAACATACACAAGTAAAATCTAATCTATGTCCCCGTATCAGTATTAAAACCCAAGCCCTTAGCAAGTACCAGGTCCAGTAAATCACCACACCCCAACACTTCTACTTCCATTTTCCCAGTATGCCACTGTATCAGCTCATATACCTAATGATATGGTTTTCAGTTTACCCTATTTTCTAGTAGGTAGAGATTTCCTGTTCTTTCAGTTAGTTCGGCTGAGTTTAAAATACAATAAAAATATTTTAGCTGGTATATCTACGTATTTGTAGTCAAAAGGTTTGTGATTTAGCTCAGTTTGCCATATAATTGGTATAACAAGCACAATTTTTTCAAATAAATGTGCTCAGAAATATTTTATAAAATTCTGCAAATGTAGGTTTTACTTAGTATTTTGATGAGTATGTGATATCAAATAAGATACTTAAAATTTATTCAAAGTACATAAAAATATCTGGATATGCATTGTATACAGAATGTCACTTTCCTATGAAGAATAAAATTAAATTTCCACATTTAATTCTCTGAAGCTCTGTTCAGAGCTGTTTCAAATTGAGTAGCTATGGATTACTAATTTTGGTGTAATTTGAGGCTATTTATTAAAGTATTTTTATATTAATTGTCTTATTATTTGCAGGGGGAAAAAAAACCTATGTAACAATAATTACTGTGCAACCACAAAAGAAACTCTAGTACAATAATATTAAAAAAACTGTTCCCTAAAAGCTGTATCTTAATTTAGGAATACACTCCAGAAAAAATTCTTTTTTGTTCATCCTTTGTGTGGCAAAGTAATCAACAGCCACTGTTACTCCTCTCTTAATTCTTCCTTGCTTAGCAGAGCCCATTTCCTAGTATAGAAGTTAAAAACAGCAGATACTTGCTTTCTTAGTCTCCCCACAGCTGAGGTATGAGCAAGTAATCTAATCCTGCCAAGGCACCCATGAGGAAGTTCACTGAACAAGTTTTCTTTCCCTGATAAAGAAGGACAGATGGAAGAAAAATGCTCCCTTTTTCCTGCCTCTGGATGCAGGTGAATGATGATGTGGTGCCTGGCTGCTTAAGCCATCTGTCAACCATAAGGTGACAAGCCTGAGAAAAATAGCCAACATGGTCAAGATGGAAGAGTAGACAGATGGCAAGGAGTTTCAGCTATGGTGACATCACCAAGCTACTGCCCAACTCTGAAATTGCTCTGTTTCTAAGCTGGGTTCTTATAAACTTGTGTGCTGTGTTACTTGGAGCCTCCTAACTGATACATTTGGCATCTCTGGCACTTTTATGTTCTTAATCTTTGACCATTCCTTCAAGATCTCCTTTACAGGCTACTCTCTTCTGCCCCCGTGCTCCCTGAGCATATTTTCTGCATATTTTGTTTATCTTGGGCATGGCATATTGAGTTACCTGCTCCCAGAAAACACATTCTTAATCTTAATCCACATGTCTGTGAGTGTGAACTCATTGTAAATAGGACCTTTTGAAGATATTATTTTTAGTTAGGTGTGCCAACTGAATCAGGATGGTTTTTAATCCTATCACTGAAGGACTTTTAGGAAAAAAAAAAGCCATGGGAAGGAGCCAAATGCTGGAAGTCAACGGAAGCAGAAGAGAGAGGACACAGCCATGTGACAAGAAAGCCAAGGGTCCCAAGGACTGCCAGCCAGCCAGAATTCTACTGACCTTCCAAGCCTCTGAACACATGAAACAATAAAATCCTACTGTTAAGCCAAACCATCATGTGTATGTGTCATAGCAGCCAGAAAACTAAGACGCAGGGTTAAAGTGTCTTTTGAAAATTTTTTTCTCCATTTTCAATATTCTGTCACTAATTCCACCTGTCTCTCCCAATTGTTTAAATCTCCTCTCAATTAATTCAAACATGTTAAAAATTCTATCAATTTCATTTTTTTAATTAAACAGGAAGACGTGGAACCAGTAAAGGAATGGGATCTTGCACATATTTCTACATATTACCCTGAAATTATATTTTGTCAGCCTGTCTCCCTCCACTAGACTGCAGGCTCCATGAAAATAAGAACTATGCCATAGTTACTTTTGTCCCTCCAGGGCCTAGCACATGTCAGAGACACCTTCAATAAATGAGTTGAGCTGAACTCACCTTTATTTCATAGTATTCTTAACACCTTGAAGAAATCTATCCTACATTTCTTTGATGTTTATTTTCTACTTATGATCTCTATAACTTTTGCTTAAAAACTACCAGTTGTCCTAAAGACAAGTCAGCATACATCAGCAAGAATGCTCTTTGCTAACACCAATTTTAAAGGACCAATGACTCGTGTGTGTAGGAGTCTATTATTTTGTGCAAATGAAAACACACACACATCCACACACATTCATTAGTTGGCAGAATTCATTAGTTAAAGCAATTTAAAATGTAATAAACTTGAATACTCCTTAAAAGTCTTGCTGAAGCCAATTAGAAAGGAAATCAAAACAAAAAAGAAAAACAGACTATCAGGTAAGAATTTTCAATCAGTACTGGTGATTAGAATCTTCTATCAATGACAGAAATTTAACCTAAGCTTTGAATATGCATTTTGAAAAGAGAACAAAAAAAGCTGAAAACAGTTCAAGTATATCCATGAGTTGTTTTGTGTCAACTGTAAAGTCCTTTTTCAATAACACAGACTAAACTGATTAATTTAACATGAAAAAGTCCTTTTAGCAGGACTTTTCAGTATCCAACAACATAGAAATATGTAGGTAAACAGTAAATGGCTTGCTAACCTGAAGGTTCAAAAATACCAAATAGATCATTTCCTAGAGTATTTTAAGCAAAGGAAATCACAGTGTTCCATGTATACATCATCTTTTCAAAAGACCAAATGCCAGAACATTTAAGAAAAACCACATTAGCAAGTACCTTTGCAAAACTTTTTAAGTAAATAATTATTATGCTTATATAATTCTGCTCTACAAAGTATTTTATTTCCTACAATGGGATGGATCTCTGACCAGAAGCCCAATACTAGAAGTACAGAATTACAGAATCACTGAACTAGAAGAAACATATCATTTCATCTACTCTCTTCATTTTTCATATGCTAAAAATGAAGTCAAAAGAACTCAAGTGCTAGTGAAAAAAGTACAGAACTAGAAACTAGTTCCTCTGAGTCTCAGTCAAATGGTCTTCCAAGACATTGCACGGTTTCCCTATTACTTCTATCCCCTTCTATTCTCTATCAGTATTTTATAATAACTATTGCAAAGTCACAAAGAATCTCTCTAAATGTTTACAAAGATCTGAGGATTATATTGTTGGTGAAAGTATGTGTTCTAGTTTGCTAATGCTGCCGGAATGCAAAACACCAGAGATAGACTGGCTTTAAAAAAGGGGGTTTATTTGGTTACAAAGTTACAGTCTTAAGGCCACAAAGTGTCCATCAACAAAGGGTACCTTCATTGGAGGATGGCCAATGGTGTCCAGAAAACCTCTGTTAGCTGGGAAGGCACATGGCTGGTGTCTGCTCCAAAGTTCTGGTTTCAAAATGGCTTTCTCCCAGGACGTTCCTCTCTAGGCTGCAGTTCCTCAAAAATGTCACTCTTAGTTGCACTTGGGGTATCTGTCCTCTCTTAGCTTCTCCCAAGCAAGAGTCTGCTTTCAACGGCCATCTTCAAAATGTCTTTCATCTGCAGCTCCTGTGCTTTCTTCAAAGTGTCCCTCTTGGCTATAGCAGCTTGCTCCTTCTGTCTGATCTTATATAGTGCTCCAGTAATTTAATTCAGACCCACCCTGAATGGGCAGGCCAACACCTCCTTGAAAATTATCCAATCAGAGTCATCACCCACAGTTGGGTGGGGCGCATCTCCATGGAAACACTCAAAGAATTACAATCTAATTAACACTGATAGGTCTGCCCACACAAGATTACATCAAAGATAATGGCATTTGGGGGGACATAATACATTCAAACTGGCACAGTATGCAACAATACATGAAAAAGAAAAATGACAAAAATGACCTCACATTATGCATTTACACTTTACTGGCTATGTCAACTTATGAATAATATATTTAAATACAATAAACTCAAATAGGTGTAAAATATAAAGAGAACTTTGGGCCAAATTGGTGTACAAAATTTTATGTTATCCATGAAAATACTAAAACTCACATTATCCATCTGTTTCCAGCACATGTCAAGGTATTGTTGAGCTTTTCGTCCTTCCTGGAGATGCTAAAGATTATAACAACAAAAAACAAAACAAACAAAATAATAACAATTACACTTAAATATTAAAGAAAGTCTTAACATCCCAAAAAGACTTTTCATTTTATTATTTTCAAAGTACTAATTATTTAACTTTATCGAGGCTTAGGAAGAGATTATTATTAAAGCAAAACTCTTTAAAATACATTTTATAGGATATTATTTAAATACATCAATTATATCCTTAATAAAAATTGTCTGGAAGGGGTTGGCAAATGTTTCCTGTAAAGGGTGAGACCGTAAATATTTTAGGCTATGCCACAGGGCTCCAGTCATAACTACTTAACTTTCCTGTTGCAAAACAAAAGCATTCACAGACAATATGTAAGCAAATGCGTACAAGTCTACTCCTATAACACTTTATTTATGGACACTGAAACTTGATTTTCATAGAATGTTCATGAGTCATGGAATAGTCTTCTTTTGATTTTTTTCCCGACCATTTAAAATGTAAAACCATTCTCATCTCATGGGAACTAGAAAATAAAAACAGTGATCTTAAATCCAAAAGGACCATAAATTAGTAAAAATATGTTGAGATAATATGTAGATAAAAGAAATTTAGTGAAATATAAAACCAGTTAATGCTGAATACACATTTTAAAAAGCAAAGTAATTACTTTATTTCTGTGAAAAAATTTCATATACTTCTATAATTACATAAGAATTATAAAAATTACCATTTTTCTTTCAGTTTTCAGATCATGAGCATATCTCATTAACTCGCCATACACTCTGTGCGCCATTTCTTCTGCTACTACTTCTCGCTGTCCTGCATAGTCATTTAACTCATTAAGGATGTTAAAAAAGGCTATACATGAGGTAAACCTGACAAAAAAACATATTTTAAAATGGTGAAATTTATTTTTACTTGCATTACAAATGTTTTTTGAGAAGTATGGATTGAGCCTGGCACTTGACAAATTTTAACACACCCAACCTGACCTCAGCTATATTCTAACTTAACTTAAAATGGAAAGAATCCTGAATTAAGCTCAAGTTGTACATGTGTATCTTCAAGTAGCCTTAATTTATATATTAAGCAAAGGAATATCTGGAGTCAAAAAAGAGTAAGAATACTACCTGCAGGCTCTTTTGGCATACTGGAATCTCTTACGTTGCCAAATGACTGGCCTGAGCTTGGGAATGAACTTGACTGGACTCCTAGGCTTGGCAGCTGAACCTGTTGCAGAGATGATGTGCTTGCTCTCGAGGGTAGAACCTGCCAATCATACCACTCAAATGCATCTTGATGGCTGCTCTACAAAACAACTTTGCTATCAGCTCTGGACACAGCTGCCTGTATGCCTGCCCACATCCTGAATGGAAGTGAAGTGCCATTACAGTTGGCACCAAAAGAGGATAGAAGAGGCAAAACTAAGGGTAAAATATGTGTGTGGAAAGGAGAGAAACAAAGACAATCACTATTAATATGTAAATATCCCACTTTGAATACACTGTGGAACACTCTTACAGTTGAAGTCTGTTAGCTCAGATAGTACTCTACTAACACTAAACCTGAGAATCCTAACAACTGACAGTTATATACAAAATCTTGTTTTTGTTTTGATGCCTAGCCCTTTTTTGTCTTTTGCAGTCCACAGAGTTTGCTAATTTTTTATTCCAGGACAAAATTACCCTGAAAATTTCAATCCTTTTCATTATTCCTTTAAATCAATGAGCCTAATTGCTTTACTATATGTAAAAGTAAAATAAAAAAGTCTGAAAAGCTGACAATTACAGAATAAAGTATGAGAAAATATCTTTTTCTTCTATAGTCTAAATCACTCAAGTGGAGCCCCAGTCTACACCTTACTTGGAAATTGATACTTGTACTGTTCTAAAAAACTGCCAGTCAAGCCCACTAAAGTACTGATCCTTATAAGAGATAAACAGTAGTTCCATCTTTTATAAACACTAATTATTTTTTTGGTTAAAACAAGCTTTAAAAAAACTCTACAGAAAGCCAACAGAATAATTATTTATTTTACTAAATAAAAAAATGTAAGCTTTTAAAAAATTTTAATAGGCAGTAAACAGGCTATACAATTTACCTTGGCTCTTCATCTTTGGATGACCGTTTTGGACAGTACTTCTTGACCAGGTTTCTATAGGAAGTAGAGTTTTTAAATTTAATTTTAAATAATTAATACTGTCAATGAAATTTAAATACTCTAAAATTTCCAATTTCATTAAATCAAGAATATCATAAGACAAGATATCATGATATAAGACAATTTAAGAGCTCAACATGATCATAATTTTTGATAATTACTTAACATTTTGTTCTTAAAATACTGATACATGTAGAAAAAAAGGTTATTTCTGTATTGATGTATATATAAACAATTGGGTTGATTATGCTATCAAATAATAAAAGAGGTAAGAGGAAGCAAAGTATTCTATTCTACATGTGAAACTGGATCATGGAACAAAGATGCACATTTTAAAGAATTAACACTACTTGGTTTCACAAAGCAGGGACTTTAATATTATCTAAAGTAAAATGTAAGCAGATGATGACTCACTAAGCCTAAAAAAGAATAATTGGTTACCATCCTTTATAACTCACTTTTATATGAAAGTCATTATGTCACCCCTTGACCTTTCTTTTTTCAGGCAAATGATTATTTTTATCATAAAGGATACATTCAGATGTTTACCAAACAGAAGTTCTAGTCACTATGTTTTAAGGCTTTGCCTTATGTTAGTCTTCATCTCATTAAAATATATGGCACACGCTGACTAATTAAACCAACCTGCTCAATGCTCCAACTTGTAACTGTTAATTTCTTCATCCATGTTGGTTCTTGACAGTCTCAGACTAGAATGCTAACTCATTTCATCTTTGTGAAATCAGACACAGACAAGTACACAGACTGTGGGGCCACACTGATTACCAGGGCTTAAATCCTCAATGTTTTGTGAAATATGTATGTGACAATACATATACATATTCTCTGTGCCCGAGTTTCTACATCTGCAAATGGTGAAAAAAGTACCTACTTCCTACAGCTATGAGAATTAAATGAAATAATATTGGCACAGCTTTTACCACAGTGCTTTATACCAGTGCTTCTCAGAATATGGTCCATGGACCAGTAAAGGCTCACAGACTTTGTTACCAATACATGAACTAAGTACATAAGCTAACAGTAATTTAACATCTGATGAATCTAATAATAAAAAATGAGGGCTTGCTCTCTCTCTGGCTAAGCCAACTTGAAAGGTGAAATCACTGCCCTCCCCCCTACGTGGGATCAGACACCCAGGGAAGTGAATCTCCCTGGCAACGTGGAATATGACTCCCGGGGAGGAATGTAGACCCGGCATCGTGGGACGGAGAACAACTTCTTGACCAAAAGGGGGATGTGAAAGGAAATGAAATAAGCTTCAGTGGCAGAGAGATTCCAAAACGAGCCGAGAGATCACTCTGGTGGGCACTCTTACGCACACTTTAGACAACCTTTTTTAGGTTCTAAAGAATTGGGGTAGCTGGTGGTGGATACCTGAAACTATTAAACTACAACCCAGAACCCATGAATCTCGAAGACAGTTGTATAAAAATGTAGCTTATGAGGGGTGACAGTGGGATTGGGAATGCCATAAGGACCAAACTCCACTTTGTCTAGTTTATGGATGGATGTGTAGAAAAGTAGGGGAAGGAAACAAACAGACAAAGGTACCCAGTGTTCTTTTTTACTTCAATTGCTCTTTTTCACTCTAATTATTATTCTTGTTATTTTTGTGTGTGTGCTAATGAAGGTGTCAGGGATTGATTTAGGTGATGAATGTACAACTATGTAATGGTACTGTAAACAATTGAAAGTACAATTTGTTTTGTATGACTGCATGGTATGTGAATATATCTCAATAAAATGATGATTAAAAAAAAATGAGGGCTTGTATTTTGAATGTATCTTTTTATTTCATTTCTTTTTTCTAGTAATTAAATTTTTATTGTATTTCGCAAAGGCAACATGGTTTGGAAAAGTGATGACAAAAAAAAAAAAAAAAAAAAAAACTGGTCCACCATAACAATTTCAGATGCACTGCTTTAAACTATAAGTTGTTCTTTAAACACACGACCCTGCAGTCTTTCAAAGAAATACTATAAAAGATCTATTATCTTAATTATTCTGAGATTAATGTATCGATTAATTTCACTTATTCTATGAAGTTTTTTCATTCTACAATACAATTGTCTGAAATGTGCAAGGCACTGGGAACATCACAAATGAAAAAGGAACCATCAAATGAGGCTGCCACTTGACTGAAAGGAGATGGATATATACCAATAATCACAATATACAGTGTAATCACTGCTATGGTAACGATATGCAAAGGGAGTGACATCACCAAGATGGCAAAGTGAGACTCTCCAGGGTTCTTTCTGTTCCCACAGAAGTTTTAAGTAACAATTAAATCCTGGCAGAACCATCTCTCAGAATTCTGGAAATAGTTGAAGGGGTGCAGTAATTGGGCAAGCACCGAATCAAGAAAAAGGCAACTTAAAAATAGTAGGTAAACCTCATGGTGCCTTTGGTGGCCATTCTCCAGCTCCCTTCCCAGCTCAGCACAGAGCCAGCCCATGCTCCCAGTGCACATCTCCGGTGCTGGTTCCAAAGGAAACACAGTAACCCTTATATGCATACTGGGGTAGATGTATGTCTATAACAGTCTCTCTGGTAATAGCCTGAATGCCTGAACCAGGATGCTCTTCTCTGTCTGGCTTGTCCCAGAACTTACTCAGACGCGAATACAGAAGCAGATAGCAGGGTAGCTAAACCACTGTAAGAAAATAATCAAACTGCAACTTCTGAGGGCAAAGAATTACCAGCTTTAAGACATACTATGGGAATCCAGACCGTTCATCAAAAAACCATGTTATTTCTCTTATTTCCCAGCCCTCCAAGAGTTAGGCAGGAGTATGTGGCTTATTCTGTATAATGGACTATGAGCTCTGTATAACTAACAGGCTGAAGCATTTAAGAACTTGTGCACAATCCTCCAGGCTCCCTCATTCCCTGCTGAAGCAATTGTGCAGGCCTCCTGTTGTGATGAAAGTGCAAACAGACTGGATTCTTGAGTCACCACACGGAAGGCAGCTGCTGGCAAGTGTCACCCTGCACAAGCGAGAAGTTAGCTTTTGTTGTACAAAGACTCTGGAATTTGGAAGTTATTATCCCTGTATAGCCTAGCATGGCCTAAAATACAGCTCATCCATTGTCATGGACATGTGGTTGTGGTGGGGCTGGCCACATACTGAGGTCCAGGAGTATTCATTTGATGCAGTCCTCATAAATCCAGGCCAGTGATTAAGGAATAGGTACAGAACCAAAGACAGGCCTATGAAAGTCAATCCTAAACTTTCTGTTGTAATTCTTGAGAAGATACATTTTCTTTCTGTTGACGTTTTTAAGGTAAGAGGACATAATCCCAGAGTCACTATGTGGGAAAAGCTTACCTGAGAAATAAACCAAAAGAGAGGAAAAGCAAAGCAAAGCCAAGAGAAGAGAAGAGACAGATTTTTAACACTTCTCTGAGTACCAGAATCTAGCTGCTGCAGAAGCAAAGCCTATCCCTGACCTTTTTAGTCATGTAAGCCAATAAATTCCTTTCTTTGCTTTTAAGCCAGTCTGTGTTGGGCTTTTGCCAAATGAAAAGAATTCTGAGTACTACAGAGGTTAACCACAAAAGTCATAACATAGCTTAAATGTAGCATAAATAGCCCTTACTTGAAATCTGGCTTCTGGGAGAAAGAACACCTTATCATAAAAGGGAAAGAAGAAGAGGAAAAAAAGTAAGGTTAGTTGAGCATGCATGGTTAGTCCCTAAACAATTTTTTTTTAAATCCTCTTGCCTCTCGTTATGTAAAACTCACCCTTCTATAGGCAACTCTTTTCAAACTCAAGTGCCTACAGCCCTCAGATACTATACACACACCACTAAAGACACTATCTAAGCCAATCCTGCCACTCAAAAACCTGCTCCAGGTCCAAAAGATTTTTGTTTTCCACTCAATCAAAACTTCTATTCTAGGAAAACGTATTTTCTAGAAGGATACATGCCAAACTATTAATAGCAGTCACATCCAGGAAGTGGGAATAGACCTGGATTTTTACTTTATTTACCTAAGTATCCCTTAAATGTGTTACAATGGGTATATAATGCTTTTTAAATTTTTTAAAAAATGAATGATAAAAGCATAAAAAAAGAATTTATTCCTACACCAAGGTGACTTAATAAAATCCCTCCTTTATTTACATTTTTAATATAATATTATGCTTGTTTGCTCAAATAAATCTAACTGGCTTGTCTTAAATATGCAAGGATAAAATATGCAGGCTGTTCCTAAAATGAAAATATTTTAGGCAATCCACGTCTCTCAACAAATCTATCCTTGGTGTCAGTTCCCATGGGCTATTCTTCTTTTTCAGAACTCTCTCTTCTATTCTAAACCCAGAGATTCTCCATGTTACCAATTGTTTTTTAATAGGGTGTTAAAAATAACTCATTGAAACACAAAGTTTTATACACATACAATACATATTACATAAATTATAAAGTC
The DNA here is from genome assembly GCF_015220235.1 of Choloepus didactylus. Taxonomy (NCBI): domain Eukaryota; kingdom Metazoa; phylum Chordata; class Mammalia; order Pilosa; family Megalonychidae; genus Choloepus; species Choloepus didactylus. Next base: position 148,718,704 of record NC_051308.1, read on the forward strand.
ATTTTGGTGACATTTGTTTGGGGTGTGTGTGTGTATGTGTTTCATCCTTAGTTTTTAAGTATCTTAGGATCATGCACTCTGGACACAGTGGAATTAACTTTGTTCCTTCAATAGTTTGCAAAGGGTTCTAAATTTTATGGGCATTCATCTCCAAAAATTATAGTCTTACATCTACACTAGTTACATACAGGATATTCAATAAATCACCCTACTTAATAAATACACTGTTGATTTTGATCTTTAATATCCATTCCAGTTTTGTCGTGTTTAAATTCAATTGTAGTTTTAGTGAAAACTACAAAATATTCCAAATAATTTCTCAAAAGTTTACTTTTATTAAAACTACTTTTTGCAGTGAAATGATGGAATAGAAGATATATCAAAAATCCTAAAAGGCTGAATCACCACTACATATTTTCGACCTTTCAATATTTGTGATTACTGTTTAGTAGGTGACCAATATCATATTTATTTGCAAAACAGGTATTAGATACCCTTTTTCTTGTGGAAAAGGGTAGTTGTTAGATACCTGGAACTGACTAGTACTACTTTTTTTTAACTGCCCCTCCCTGCATCTATGGTTAACCTACACAAAAGCTGCCAGAGTAACACAAATGGCCCTATTCGTGGCCTGAGTTAAGTGATCCATTGATTTAAAAAAAAAAAAAAAAACTATCTGGGTCAGAGTTTCCCTTTCTGGAATCTTTAAGATTTCAGACCTGAGACAGCTTTAAGGGCAGTTTGAGGGTTGATGCACTAAGATATAAAACTGGCAGTGCTGGCAACTGTGTTTCCTGCCATTTGGAAAAAGCCATTCTGCACTGAAAGAACGAAGCCAAAAGAAGCAAAAAAGACAAAGGGCTCTGTGTTTCACACATTGTCTGACTTCTTTTTTTCTGTGACCTAAATGCATCCCAAGCCTTCCAGCAGCTTGACTGAACAACCTCTTCTTGAACTCTAAAAATTGATAAATTTCCCATTTGCTTAAACTAGCTCAAGCTGGGGTTTCCGTAACTCAAGAATACTGATCAATAAAGAAGAAAATTAAACTTAAAAAAAAAAAAAGTAGATCATGAACCCAACAATTACAATATGTGACAGAACAAATTTTGAATATATGTTTATTTAAAGGGACATGGTTCTTTCTCAATTTTTTTTACCTCTACTAGTGGCAGATGCTGAACAGATACATGTCAAGAAAAAATAAGACTTATTTATGCCTGAGACATCTAGGGGAAGAAAATCAAACAAGCTTTAATGGATGTGAAGGTACACAATGTTAATGTCTATTCTCATTTTGTAAATGCCAGCCCCTAGTCTTTGCTTTACCTTCATCCTGTCAAAGGTCTACTGTACATAAAATACATGTGAATGCATGTATAGTATTGACATCATAGTCTATACTTGAAGCATATATGCAACAATTCATTACTATTTAGGATGCAATAAGACTAATGTGGTTCTAGGCAACTGCACATCTTCTCTGAGTATCATTAGAATATCTTTCAGGTATGTTAAAGTTAAGAAAGAAAAATTATTTCATCTGCTCAATTTAGACTGATGAAGGGGCAGACTGCCACCACAAATTTAGCATTATACTTTTCAAGTAAATTTTTTCTACAAGTTGATAACGTTTTTCCTTCTAAATACTAGATTCTTAAAAGAGAGAATTGAATAACACTTTTAAAGTACTAGATTCAAAAATACTTGTACAAAACAAAAATAATTAACAAGCAGTTCAATCTGTCTGATTTGCCTCTTTATACACATAGAATGACAAAACAAACATTTTTACCTGACTTTAGATACTGTTCAAATAGCTATAAAAAATAATTTGGCAAAAAACTACTTAAAACATTATAAAAGATCTCAGAGGTTGAATAAATGACCTATACAGCCAACAACATTATCAACCAAACTTTTTGTATGTGTGTGGTTATTTAAACAATGAGGTCTTTGGATTCTCTTCATTGGAAAGGTCACTATCAAACATTTAACACTACTGGTTTGAACTTATTCTCATTAAGAGCTTTTTTTAGTTGTTAGGTTCTGCTTCATCATTTAATCTAAGAAAACATTTTAATATAAAAACCAGGAATAGCTTTTAGAATTCTTGTCATGACAGTAAGTCCGAGTTTCTTCACTAGCAAAAACTGGCATCATTCTACAAAAATATATTGTTGGATACCTTCTAAAGGGCATGTGCTCTGCAGGTGTTAGAAATATAATGATGACAAAGATCACCCAATTCTTGTGAAGATTAAATGAGCCAGCATATACTGTAAGTGATGCCTCAGTTGTTGCAAATGTAGGTTAGTAGTTTGGTAGACAACTAACTTGGGGAGCTGTAGATACAACACGGCAGAAAGAATACAAGATAAAAACAGAGCTCTATGGCACACAAAAAGTACAAAGAAAGCAGGAGAACACCAATGATTAAAGAAAAAACAGTTGGGGGAGAACCTAAGATGGTGGCTAGGTGAGACAGGGCAAAAAAACACCTCCATGAAAAATACTAGATAAAAACCAGGAAGTGACCCAGAACACCACTTCCAGTGTAGCGCCAGCCAGACAAGGTCTGCTAAATCCACAGGGAACGTGCATTTGGCGAAACCAGGAGCCTGCATTCTGAAATGAGTGAGTGAACCAGCTGAAAGTCTGGCAGAAGTGGTGTGGGGAAATGGTGGGCTGGCATTTGGGGACGGACTAGTTCTTCTTAAAAAAAAAAAAAAAAAAGCCTGGAGCGGCTGCAGATAAGATGGGGAGAGCCACGCAGTGAAGCACCACAGGAGCGGGCTAGGCTAATGCCTCGGGGTCTGGCATGGAGGATACCCCTTCCCACACCCGTGGTTTATTGTCTCGAGACCAGGGAAGCAGAGGGGAGCCAAAAGGAGAAAAAAACCACATTCCTTGCAGCCATCTCCCCAGCGGGCGGGGGAAGCTCCTGCGGGCCAGACCCACAGCCCAGAGCCATGCCAAGAAACCCAGTGTGACAGGCAGTCTTTCCCGCAGCACTGCACACACACCACAATATTGGCCGTGGACAGTGGCCTTTAATGCACCCACGGCTGATTGTCCCAGAGCTGGGAGGGCAGAGCTGTGTGAAAAGGGGGAAGTTAACACATCCATTCAACCGTCTTTGAAGCGGGCTGGAAGGGCCCCTGCACAGCCCGGCAACCCAGGGCTTCCCTGGCGGGCCGGCGCGCACTTGTGACATAGCGCGGCCCTCCCTCAGCAGAGGTCCGGGAAGAGCACATCTGGGAAGGGGGAACCACTCGGAAATCCCAGGGACCCTATGCGAATACCAAGGACTTGTGGGTCACAGCAGAGACAATGTTGGAAAGACTGAAATGAAGGCTTAGGCTCCTGCAACAGCCTTAAATCCCCGGGAACACCTGGGAGGTTTCTTTATTAAAGCTTCCCTGCCTGCCTAACCACCCAGACACACGCCCGACATTCAGGGCGGACAGCACCAACAACACACCCAAACTTGGTGCACCAGTTGGACCCCACAAGAATCAGACCCCCACACATCACAAAGGCAAAGTTGGGGAGAACTGACTCGAGGGGAATAGGTGACTCACGGACACCATCTCCTGGTTAGTTAGAGAAAGCGTACACCACCAAGCTGAAGTTCTGACAAATTAGAGATCAAGTAAAGCAAATGCCAAGAGACCAAAAACAACAGAAAATCTTAAAGCATATGCTAAAACCAGATGATATGGAGAACCCAAACCCAAACACCCAAATCAAAAGATCAGAAGACACACAGTATTTGGCACAATTAGTCAAATAACTACAGACAGGCAACAAGAGCATGGCACAGTATATAAAGTACATGAAGAAGAGCATGGCACAGGATATAAAAGACATAAAGAAGAACCCAGAAGAGCATAAAGAAGAAATTGCAAGAGTAAATTAAAAAAAAGAAGATCTTATGGAAATAAAAGAAACTGTAGGCCAAATTAAAAAGATTCTGGATACTCATAATACAAGATTAGAGGAAGGTGAACAACAACTGAGCCTCCTCGAGGACCACAGAATGGAAAATGAAAGAACAAAAGAAAGAATGGGGAAAAAAATAAAAAAAATAAAAATGGATCTCAGGAATATGGTAGATAAAATAAAACGTCCAAATTTAAGACTCATTGGTGTCCCAGAGGGGGAAGAGAAGGGTAAAGGTCTAGAAAGAGTATTCAAAGAAACTGTTGGGGAAAACTTCCCAAACCTTCTACATAACATAAATACACAAAGCATAAATGTCCAGCAAACTCCAAATAGAATAAATCCAAATAAACCCACTCTGAGACATATTCTGATCAGACTCTCAAATACTGAAGAAAAGGAGCGAGTTCTGAAAGCAGCAAGAGAAAAGCAATTCACCACATACAAAGGAAACAACATAAGACTAAGTTGTGACTACTCAGCGGCCACCATGTAGGCGAGAGGCAGTGGCATGACATATTTAAAATTCTGAAAGAGAAAAATTTCCAACCAAGAAGACTTTATTCAGCAAAACTCTCCTTCAAATTTGAGGGAGAGCTTAAATTTTTCACAGACAAACAAATGCTGAGAGATTTTGCTAATAAAAGACCTGCCCTACTTCGGATACTAAAGGAGCCCTACCGACAGAGAAACAAAGAAAGGAGAGAGAGAGATAGAGAAATGTAACAGACATATATAGAACATTACATCCCTGGTTACTGGGACACACATTCTTCTCTAGTGATCACGGATCTTTCTCCAGAAAGGACCATATGCTGGGACATAAAAACAAGCCTCAACAAAAAAAAAAAAAGGATTTGTTCAAAGCACATTCTCTGACCACACAATGGAATACAAATAGAAGTCAATAACCATCAGAGACTCAGAGAAATCACAAACACCTGGAGGATAAAAATGAGAGGGAGATGAAAACATTCCTAGATAATCAAAAGCTGAGGGACTTCACCACCAGTAGATCAGTCCCACAAGAAATGCTAAAGGGAGTTGAGGAGGCTGAAAGGAAGGGACACTAAACAATTGACTGAAACTACATGAAGAAATAAAGATTACCAGTAAAGATCAGATGGTAATATAAATACCAATACTACTGTATTTTTGATTTGTAACTCCACTATTTACTTCCTACAGGATCTAAAATACATAATCTGCAATGATAAATTAGTGGTTCTGGACTCAATGTAAAATATGTAATTTTTGACAAGAACTACATAAAGGTAGGGGATTGAGGGAGTATAAGAACATAGTTTATGTGTCATATTGAAGTTAAGTTGGTATCAAAGAAAAACAAGATTGTTATACATTTAAGATGTTAAATTTAAGCCCCACGGTAAACACAAAGAAAGTATCAGAGAATATGACCATAGAGATGAAAAGTAGAGTAGGGGTTCTGGGAAGTGGGGGAAGGGGCAATGGGGAGTTAAGAAATGAGTATAGGGTTTCTGTTTGGGTGAAGGGAAACTTCTAGAAATGGATGGTGGGAAGGTGATAGCATAGCAACATTCTAAATGAGATTAATCCCACTAATGGAATGCTAGGCAGGGGGTGGAATGGGAAGATTTAGGCTGTGTATGTTTCCACAATTGGAAAAAAAAAAAAAAAGTCTAAATAGATGACAATTAAATGCCAAGGATGATCCTGGGTGGGATGTAAGGATGGAGGAGAGGAGGCTCAAAGGGACACAGATGGGGCATAAGGAAAAAAAAAAAAAAAAAAAAAAGGAAATATAGAATGTAAGCTTTTTATCAATGTTGAATTTCTTTAACTTCTTAGCTGCGCTTAATGGGATTGCATAAAAGAATATTCTTGTCCATGGGAAAGGTATATGTGAATTATATTGTTTGTTCAAAGATATGTGCAGCTTGCTCTCATATGTTCAGAGGACAGAGCAATAGATGATGGATGATAGGGAGGGAGGGAGGGGAAAAAAGAAATGGTGGTATGACAGGATGTTAAAGGTGGTGGATCGGGGTATTGGGGAAGGGGGTTCGGGGTATGCTGGAGTTCTATGTATGGGGTTTGTACTGTTTTTGCAACTGTTCCTGTAAGTTTGAATTTATTTCAAAATAAACTTTCATTAAAAAAAAAAAAAAAGAAACAGTTAAAATATACTAATGATAACTACATGAAGCCAATTCAAGCATTTCAAGAGAATATATTTATATGTATTAAGGAAAAGTTCTCCAGTTGCCATGCTGTTTCTTCTCCAATACGCTGACAAGTCAGGAGAAAATAGCTAATACAGTATGCCGATTTGAATGTATTATGTCCCCCAGAAAAGGCCATATTCTTTGACGCAATCTTGTGGGGCAGACATATTAGTGGGGATTAAGTTGGAACGCTTAGGTTGTTCGCATGGAAATGCACCCCACCCAACTGCAGGTGATAACTCTCATGAGATAATTTCCATGGAGGCATGGCCCCACCCATTCAGGGTGGGCTTAATTAGCGGAGCCATATAAATGAGCTGGCAAACATAAGAACTCAGTGCAGCTGAGACTGACATTTTGAAGAGGATCTACAGCCAAGAGGGACACTGAATATTGCACAGGAGCTGCAGATGAGAGACAGTTTGAAGACCGCCGTTTAAAGCAGACTCTTGTTCCGGAGAAGCTGAGACGGGACAAACACCCCAACTGCAACTAAGAGTGACATTTTTGAGGAACTGCAGCCTAGAGAGGAATGTCCTGGGAGAAAGCCATTCTGAAATCAGAACTTTGGAGCAGACGCCAGCCATGTGCCTTCCCAGCTAACGGAGGTTTTCCAGACACCACTGGCCATTCTCTAATGAAGGTACCCGATTGCTGATATGTTACCGTGGACACTTTATTGCCTTAAGACTGTAACTGTGTAACCAAATAAACCCCCTTTATAAAAGCTGATCCATTTCTGGTGTTTCGCATTCCGGCAGCATTAGCAAACTAGAACATAAAGCTAAGGAACATGTTAAAGGCAATAATCAGAGGGAGTAAAAATAACATTATGCTATGTCTAACATGTCTAACTCAAATTTGTAATAGATTATGGGAATAATAGAAATAAAAAGTATTTATCTTAAATCCTCATGATTAAAAAAAATGAACACTTTCTAAGTGAGATTTTAAAAATATTACTCAGAACTATTCTTAATCTATCTCCTAAGGAAATGAAAATAAACATGGTTTCTTAAAAGAAGATTTTTATTTTTTTACCTTCCCTAAAAAAAAAAAACACTTTCTTAAAATGAGGGCAGACTTCTAATGTGTTAACTTTTTCTTATCTGTTCTTATCTTTATGGAAAAAGTCTATAATTTATATTTTAATCAAATGTCTATTATTGATACATTATAAACAGATGTGCTAACTGGAAAGAATGTGTTACTTGGCTTTTAGATAATTTATTATTGTCTGTAGTAAAATTCCTTAGAAACACAAAAGTGTACCGCAAAGGTACTAGGCAATAGTAATGGGGGTGGGGGGGGGGCAACCATCCTCAACAGAAAATTAAAATTACTCATTCTCCCTGTGCTGGCATGATGTAATAGCAAGAGGCCAGACTCTGCAGCTAGACAGCTTGGGTTTGAAGCCTGACTCTGCCACAGAGCTGTCTCTTAACTTCTGTGTACCTCAGGTTCCTAATCAATAAAATTGTGCCAACAACTCATTGGGTTTTCATCAAAATGAAACGTGTTAATATGTGTAAAGCACTCAGAACAGTGCCTGACACATTAAGTGCTATATAAGTGTTAAATAAATAACCAAGTCACCAAATAAAAAGTCCTTGCTCTGTGCCATGCGCTAGTCTAGGAGCTAGGAATAAGCAGTGAACATACAAAAATCCCCTCTCCTTGTGGAGTTTACATTTTAGTGGGGAGTTTATATTCTAGAATTAAGCTGCAAAAATTATTTAACCAGGAGAGGATCTAAGATGGCAGCATAGAGAGGAGAAAACTAGTTAGCACCCCTGAAACAACTAATAAAAAACCAGGAACAACTAGTAAATAATCCGGAATAACTGCAGGGTGACAAACGTGACCGTTCACTCATTACACACCAACCTGAATTGGGAGGAATGCCCGAGATCACAGCATAAAATCTTTAAGTAAAAACTGCAGCTCCCAGCCGGGAGACCCCTCCCCGTACAGCCCGAGCTGCAAAGCCTCCAGGTGCTAGAGAGGCTTTCTCCCAGCAAGCGAATATACTTCAGCTGAGCTCCAACTGGGGTTTAATTAGTATGAACTGCTCACTATGAGCTACGAATTTCCAACAAGCAGACAGATGCTTTGGGTGACTACTGACTTGGAGAGCTGGAGGGTCACCGCGGACAAGCCCTGATGGGGACTTTCCGTCCCTGTTTTGGCTCAGTGGAGAAAGATTCAGCCATTTTCATTCCCAGTGCTCCGACCCAGACAAGGGTGGAGAATAGCACAGGCAGAGAGAGACCACTGAAATGCTAATAACCTCTTCCTAGGGGGTCTACCTTCTCTAAGAGGAAAGGGGTGGGGCCCAGCTCTACTACCTGCCTTCCATTCAGAACCACACCCCAGAGCCTGGGGGACAACAGCCACGGGCCACACCACCTTACACCAGTCTAGAATTACAGGCTGACAGGCACCACCTGCTGGGCAGAAAAGCACAATGACCTGAGGCATCACAGTGTGTACCAATTTTCTAAGACACACCCTCAGGGAAACCAGATACTGAACAGTTCTTCCTTCTGGGACCTGAGCCCATCCTGGTCTGGGAAAACCTGATTGGGATAACCAAGGAAACCATGCCTAGACAACAGAAAACTACAACTTACACTAAGAAAAATGAAGTTATGGCCCAGTCAAAGGAACAAATTTACACTTCAACTGAGATACAGGAATTGAAACAACTAATAAGTCAGTTCAAAAAGTTTAGGGAAGATATGGCAAAAGAGCCGAACTGTATAATGAAAACACTGGGCGTACATAAGGCAGAAATTAAAAGTTCGAAAACCCAACTGGCAGAATCTATGGAAATGAAAGGCACAACACAAGAGATGAAAGACACAATGGAAACATACAACAGCAAATCTCAAGAGGCAGAAGAAAACACTCAGGAACTGGAGAACAAGGCACCTGAAAGCCTACACACAAAAGAACAGATAGAGAAAGGAATGGGAAAATACGAGCAACATCTCCAGGAACTTAAGGAGAAAACAAAAGGCAAGAATGTATGTGTCACTGGTGTCCCAGAAGGAGAAGAGAAGGGAAAGGAGCAGAAGCAATAATAGAGGAAATGATCAATGAAAATTTCCCATCTCTTACAAAAAGACAAAATTATGGATCCAAGAAGCACAGCATATCCCAAACAGAATAGATCTAAATAGGCCTACACCAGAATACTTAATAATCAGATTATCAAACCTCAAAGATAAAGAGACAATCCTGAAAGCAGCAAGAGAAAAGCAATCCGTCACATAGAAAGGAAGCCTGATAAAACTGTGTGCAGATTTCTCATGGAGGCATGAAGGAAGTGGGGTGATATATTTAAGATACTGAAAGAGAAAAACCACCAACCAAGAATCCTATATCCAGCAAAACTATCCTTCAAATATGAGGGAGAGCTTAAAATATTCTCTGACAAACAAACAATGACAGTTTGTGAACAAGATACCTGCTCTACAGGAAACAATAAAGGAAGCCCTGCAGACAGAAAGGAAAAGACAGGAGTGAGAGGTTTGGAAAACAATTATGGGAGATAGCAGCATAGCAATGTTAAGTACACTGAACAAAGATGACTGTGAATATGGTTGAAAGAGGAAGGCTGGGACCATGTGGGACACCAGAACAAAAGACAAACAATAAAGACCGAGACTGTGTAACTCAGGGAAACCTAGGGTGCTGAAGGATTGTAAAAAAAGATACAAATATGTTGTTACATGAGGCAGAACAAATGAATGTCAACACTGCAAGGTGTTAAAAATAGGGTGGGACTGGGGGGAAAACACAATCAATGCAAACTAGAGACTATAATTAACAGAAACGTTGTATTATGCTTCCTTTAATGTAACAAAGGCAATATACCAAAGCTAAATACATATGGCAGGGGGGCAGGTAGGGGAAGGGTATGGGACTCCTGGCATTGGTGATGTTGTCTGACTCTTTATTCTACTTTAGGTTAATGCTATCTTTCCTTTTGTTGCTTTCTAGCTACCAAGTTTTGTTCTTTTTCCCTCTCTTTCTTTTTCCTTTTTCTTTTGCCTCTCTGCCTTCTTTGACTCTTCCTCCATCTTTGTGAAAGAGATAGAGATGTCCTTATACAGATGGGGTGATGGTGTTGAATACATAAATACACGACTATACAGGGAACCAACAATTGTTTACGTAGGATGGAATGTATGGTGTGTGAACAAAACCATCTTAAAAGAAATGGGTTGATGAAGAAACCTTGAGGGCACTATATTGAGTGAAATAAGACAGACACATAAAGGCAAATATTGCAGGGTCTCACTGATATGAACTAATTATAATATGTAAACTCACAGACATGAAATATAAGTTATGAGGATATAGAATGAGGCTAAAGAATGGGGAGCGGTTGCTTATTACAAGCAGGATGTTCAACTAGGGTGAACTGAACTTAAATGTTTGGAAATGGACAGGGGTGATGGTAGCATGTTGTGAGAATAAGTAACAGTGCTGAAAGGTGTGTGAAGGTGGTGGAAAGGGTAAGCTCAGAGTCATGCATGTTCCCAGAAGGAAAGTTGGAGGTTAAAAGATGGGAAAGTATAAAACAGTGAATCTTGTGGTGGACAATGTCCGTGATTACAAATATCAGAAATCTCTCTCACGAACTAGAACAAATGCTATGACACTGTAACTAGAAGTTAATAGTTGAGAGGCATATAGGGAAAAAATATATACCTATTGCAAACTATATACTATAGGCAGTAGTATTTTAACATTCTTTCATCAACAGTAACAAATGCACCATATCAAAACTATGAACCAATAATGGAGGGGGGCATAGTTGGGGGTATGGGAGGATCTGAGTTTCCTTTTTTTTGGTTTTTGTTTCTTTTCTGGAGTAATGAAAATACTCTAAAAGTTGAAAAAAAAAGATTGTGTTGATGGATGCACAGCCATATGATGTTACCATGGGCAACTGATTGTACACTTTGGATCTTTGGATAGTTGCATGATACGTGAACAATCTCAATAAAAAATCCATATATATATATATATTTAAAAAAATTTTTTTTAATTATTTAACCAGTAAGTATTCTGATACAGGCACCTAGTTATGTACCCAGGTAGGCTGAGTAAATTACTGGGGACTGACAGGAATCAAAGCGTTTCCACAGGATCCAATTCTATGAAGGATAATCTATATCCCAATATATGGGGAGTAATTCCGCTTCCTTGTATGCAGGTAACACTCTTAGGGTTCACCAATATCAAAAACTCAGGGGAGAACAAGGCAGTGTGAAAGTTAAACAATGCCAGACCAAAGAATAAAGTAATCTCCACTTTCAGAATGTCAGTACAAAGATGGCTCTTCTGAAACTAAACACTGACACAGGAACAGCAAATTCTGATAAAGATGTACAAGAAAGTAAAGAGTAAACAGAAAATAGAGACTGGTTTTATTTGGATTATTCTAAATCTAAGCTTATCCTAAAATGTGAGACAGCTCTTAGAATAACAACTCCATCACAATTGTGTACATAACACCAAATTCTAGTATGGATAAGAAGTAATACTTGAGCAAAGGTTCAGCTTGTAAGGTCAGAGATCCTAATTTCTAAAATAAACTGAAAGACGGTTTATTCAACTATTTATCTATTCAATTTAAAGTCACTGAGTTCTACAGGTTCCAGTTATGCTGCCAAGTTTGGCAAGCATACAGAAATTAACACAATATAGTCTCTGATCAAAAGGAATTTAGAGATTTCTGCTTTGGTTAAGATGAGTATCTTGCAGACTTTCTGACTTCTAGTCTATTTCTCTTGAGATACCACAATACAACATGTGAACCCAAAAGTTATGGTTTGTGGCATGGGGAGAGGAGGAATATAATTTCATATAGCAGTGTCTCTGTGATGGAATATAATATTGTAATTATTTTTACTAGAAACAAAATGATACAAACCTATGAGGTTTATAGGGCTTCTTTTTTTATTTGGAAATCTGAGTTTATCTCTGCCATATAAATAAAACACTGTAAGTTTATTAAAAAAGGGAACTGATTCCAGTTTTTTGTGTTTTTGCAAACAGAAAACATTTTATGCTAGCAATTTGTAATCAACACTTAACATCGATCAAAATGGACATGATTCAATTGTCCGTAAATGTGTCTCCAAACATGAGTAGATGCTTTATTTTTTATTCCCATCCTTGATTTTAAAAGCTGATACCAAAAACCAACACAAAATAAAGTTAAACCAAAGCCATCAAAATGCCAGAAAAGAAGAAGAAAAGGGAGGGAAGATGAAAAGAAACTGGGCCAAAGACTGATAAAGCTTAATCTTGCAGACTATTTAAAATGTAAATGCTTAACAAGCTCAATATAGTTATTATTTAGGAGAAAAAAAGCTGCCTCACTATGAAGGAAACTAACGTCTGCAGTAGCAAAAATAGAAGGAAGTTAACCAAAAGAATTTTCCCATTAGAGAAGAGGAAATAAACATGGCAAAGCCCTTCCCGTTAGGCAAAACATAATATAAACAGCAACCGATAATTCAATCATTTACTAAGCATTCATCCAAAGCAACAAATCTCAATGTAAGGAAATGAGTGAGAGTAAGTGTGTTCAAATTATAAATGCTTGCCCCCAACTCTTCCTTATTTGAATACCCCAACACCCTCCAATAATCCTGCCCTTGTGAATCAGCGCAATTGAGAACCATCCTTAGGATGAAAATGTGTCACCTTACTTAAGTGTGTTGGGACAGGGGTTAAAAAAAAAAAAAAGCAAATCATTGATGCAGAGCATCTACACATAATATAATCTACGTTCTCATTGCAAAAAATTGTTTTTCATGTAATTGTGCGTTCTAGCCACACTTGCATCAATGAAGTGGTGTTCAAATATCTTTCTTTTTAAAACAAAAAAATTAAAATGGTTATTATCAGTTAACAGAACAGAAAGGCAAATAAATTACCATTTGATTAGTTGTTACTCTAGTAAAACTTGGCCATCCAGAAACCCCCAAGGCTTGCGTTACTCTGGACAAACATTACAGATTGAAGTTTTACCTCATAAATTACCAATTTTTACTTCATCATTTGTGATAGGATTTTCTTTTGAAATATATCATCTTTGTTTAAGAACAAGTGTTTTACGTTACAAAATACATAATCATTGAAAAGATTGTAACAATTCAAAAGTGTATAAAGTAAAAAGTAAAAGTTACTTCCTTACCACCCCCCATTCCCATTCCTCAGGGGTAACAACTGTACAACTTGGCGTGTAGCCTAGAAATCTTCCTAAATACATACAAATTATATACATAACATACACATAGCTTAAAAAAAAAAAAACCCACAATAAGGAGGTGTTAGGGATTGAATCATGTACCCCACAAAGTCAAGTTCAAATCTTAATCTCTACATTGTGGGATGGAGAACATCTTCTTGACCAAAAGGAGGATGTGAAAGGAAATGAAATAAGCTTCAGTGGCAGAGATTCCAAAAGGAGCCGAGAGGTCACTCTGGTGGGCACTCTTACGCCCAATATAGACAACCCTTTCTGGGTTCTAATGAATTGGAAGAGCTAGCAGTAAATACCTGAAACTATCAAACTACAACCCAGAACCCATGAATCTTGAAGACAATTGTATAAAACTGTAGCTTATGAAGGGTGACAATATGACTGGGAAAGCCATATGGACCACACTCCCCTTTGTCTAGTTTATGGATGGATGTGTAGAAAAATGCAGGGAGGAAAAAAAAACAAAAAACAAACAAACAAAAAAACAACAACAAAAAGGCACCCAGTGTTCTTTTTTACTTTCATTGCTCTTTTTCATTTTAATTTTTATTATTATTTGTGTATGTGTGGTAATGAAAATGTCAAAAATTAATTTTGGTGATAAATGAACAACTATATAATGATACTGTAAACAATTGAATGTACACTTTGTTTTGTATGACTGCATGGTATGTGAATATATCTCAATAAAATGAATAAAAAAAAAATCTTAATCTACATTACTGTAGGTGAGAACCCATTTGTAAACAGGGCCTTCTGAATATGTTGTTATTAGTTAAGAAGTGACCAAACTGAATGGGCAGGAACGTTCAATCCATATGACTGGAATCATTATAAAGGAAAGGAAATTCAGGCATCAATCAGAAGTCAGAAGTCAGAAGCCAGAGAGAGCCACTGGAGGAGACCAAGTAACCAGGTAACGGAGATAAGAGAATAAAATCAAGGAATCCCAAGGACTGCAGCAAAAGATGCTACAGACTCCAGGAGAAAGCATGGCTTGTCGAGACCTTGATTTTGGACTTCTAGCCTTCAAAACCATGAGACAAGAAATTCACACTGTTTAAGCCAACTCACTGTGTGGTATTTATCATAGCAGCCTTAACAAACTAAGATAGGAAGTCTTACTGTATATTCAGTTCTGCAACTTGCTTTTTATACTTGTGGATCAAATATCCTTTTAAATCTAAAAATGCTGGTAGACTTAATTTTTAAATTACAAACACCACAGGAGTTGTTGTTGTTTTTTTTTTTTGCCCCCTCATTCAGCTACTGACAGGAACTTTTAGGCTAACACTTGTATTTTCCCCCTGCAGCTAACAGTTTTATGCATACATCTTTGTACACTTGGGTTTTTCCAGAGAAGAAAGTACTGGATTAAAGGGCAGACACATTTTTAATTTTGAAAGACACTGCCAAGTCCCGTCTTCTTTAGAATAATGTTTTAACTTTTTTCTTAAGAACACAGCCTCAACCTTAACAATACCCATTCTTTTAAGGCTGCTGTAATAGTGATATCCTTAGGGCTACAGAAGTAGATAGCATTATTCTCTCCTACATTAAATAACCCTAAATTAAATTACATGCGCTTTTTGAAATTTTAAAACACTTTTACTGTTTGTCACTTCAACAATTTGCTAGAATTGGGATCAAATTAAAAATTAAATGAGCAAAATTAAATGAAGGAAAGTTTACTTGTTTACACATGAGTACATTTTATGACTGCTACTTTAACTTCTCAGAGGCCCTTAATACTTCTAGAAGGTGAGGTTTCCAGATTATAACTTTTAAAAAGGTGAAATGTAATCACCATTATTATAAATATACTAGTAACTTCCTTGTTCATATACTCCATGTGAAAAAAACATTGTTTAAAAACACAGAAGAGCGAAATGGATCAGGACATTAGCATAATGTCACTATTCCAGTAAATGTCATAATTAGTATTAGCATTAGTATATCATTACAAAAATACTCTAAGTAACTATGCTGGTTTAAATCTGTCATGTACCTAGAAAAGCCATGTTCTTTTAATCCAATCTTGTGGGGGCAGACCTACTGTGGGTAGGACCTTTTGATTAGGTTGTTTCCATGGAGATGTGGCCCCATCCATTCAAGGTGGGCCTTAATCCCCTTGTTGGAGTCCTTTATGATAGGATAAAAGCAGAGACATTTTAGAGGTGCTAAGACAAAAGCCCAGAGACACTTTGGAGAAAGCCAGGGAAATCAGAAGCTAAATCTGGGAGAGGACCAGAAGATGTCAGCCATGTGCCTTCCATGTGACAGAGGAACCCCAGAAGCCATTGGCCTTTCTTCAGAGAAGGTTATCATCCTGCTGATGCCTTAATTAGGACATTTTCATGGCCTTAGAACAATAAATTTGTGAACCAATAAACCCCCATTGTAAAAGCCAATCCATTTCTGGTATATTGCATTCTGGCAGCTTTAGCAAACCGAAACAGTAACCTATTCATCATAACAGTCTATTCCATCACTACACTCAATCATCAGGTAGTTTAACCATGGGCTACTGTAGTATATATATGTGCTTTACCACTCAAATATTCCTCCTTCTTTCTGGAAACACTACCTAAAATTCCTTTTGGGTAACTACTCTTCCCCCATTATTAGCTATAAATTAATCCATACATCCCCAACTCAGTGAATTGTTCACAACAAGCACATATCCTACCAGAATCAGTATGACACAATGAGACATTTGCTGGGATTTCTGGTGAAAACAAGTTGGTGCAGTTTTGTATTCTCCCCTCCTTCCACCCCCCTCTCTCCCTTATTCTACTTCCTTTTCTTCTTTGCCCCCAAAAGGTACTAACACAGAAGACTATCATTATTCCCCAGAATTGTTGGTATAAGGTGATATGAAATATAGAGCTAAGGGGATAGAGAGGATGGTACTGAATAGAACCTGAGGATTAAGGCAACAAGGGGAAGCAGTGCCAGGATATGAAGCCTGGAGACATTACCTACGCTCAACAAACTCTGAACACGATAAACCTAAACAGACCCACATTATGTCACATTATAATCAATACAATGAATATCAAATGCCAAAGACAAAAAAAATATTCTGAAAGCCAAAAAAAAGAAGCAATTTGTCACATACAAGGAAGCCTCAATAAGATGAAGTGCTGATTTCTCATTAGAAACCATGCAGGCAAGAAGGCAGTGAGATAACATATTTAAAGTGCTGAAAGTAAAAAATTGCCCACCAAGAATTCTATATCCAGCAAAACTGTCTTTCAAAATGAAGGAGAGACTAAGGCATTCCCAATAAATGAAAGTGGAGGGAGTTTGTCACTACTAGACCAAATTTACAAGAGATGCCAAATAGAGTTCTATAGATTGAGGACAATAGAAAACAGATCAAAACAAAGTGAAAAAAAATAAAGATCTCCAATAAGGGTAACAACATGGGTATATTTTTTATTTGTAACTCCACTTTTTACTACCTAAAGGATCTAAAAGGCAAATATGCATAAAATGTAATGATAGAATAACGATTACAGCGATGCACCAGCTGGACGACGGCTCCTAGCTCCAGAGGAGCTGTATACTTGGTGAAACCGGGAGTCGGCATTCTGAAACAAGTGAGTAAGCTGGCTGGAAGACCCGCAGCCGCGCGGCGGGCTGGGGAAGCCAGGGTTCAGCCTTTGGAGACCGGCTGGCTCTTTTAAAAAAAAAAAAAAAAAAAAAAAGGGCAAAACCCAGGAGCAGCTACATCTGCGATCGTCGGAACCACGCAGTAAACACAGCAAGAGGGGGCTGGGCCGGCCTCTCGGTGTCTGGCCGGGAAGATAGCCACAGCAGATACCCTTCGGTCCGAGGGAACGGAGGGAGAGCCGGAAGCAGAAAAAAACCCTACGACTAGCAGCTGGCCTCCCAGGAGGGCTGCATAAACTCCTGCCGGGGCCGTGCCCACAGCTCAGAGCCCTGCCAGTCGTCCCGGAGCTGGGAAGGAGGAACTGTGCAAGGAGGAGGGGGCTGAGATGCCCCGTTTGGCCATTTTTGCCTCAGGCTGACAGCACGCCGCCACACGGCCCGGCAGCCCAGGGCTTCCCTTGTGGGACGGCACGCACTGGTGACGTAGCACGGCATTCCCTCGGCTGAGCTCCTGGAGGAACGCGGCTGGGAGGGGGGATCTGCTTGGAGAACCCAGGGATGCTATGCCAAGTCCAGTTTGTTTGTGGGACAGCGAGAGAGAGGGTCTAGGGCTGAAATGAAATGAAGGCTTAGACTCTTGTGGCGGTCTTGAATCTCCGGGATCCAGGGGGATTTGAACATTAAAACTGACCTTCCTCCCTGGCCACCCATACACGCGCCCCACATTTAGGGCAGATGGCTCCAGCAACACACCCAAACTGAGTTCTCCAACTGAACCCACAAGAATCATTTCCCCAAACATCGCGAGAACAAGGTTGAGAACTGACTTGAGGGATATAGGTGACTCACAGATGCCATCTGTTGTTTAGAGAAAGTGTACGTCACCAAAATGTGTCCCTGAAAAATTAGATCGATATCCCTTTTTCTTTACAACTTGAAAGAACCCTATCAAGCAAAACAAATGCCAAGAGGCCAAAAACAACATAAAATCTTAATGCATATGATAAAACCAGACGATATGGAGAATCCAACTCCAAACACACAAATCAAAATATGGGAAGATACACTATACCTCGCAAAATTAATCAAAGAACTACAACAGAGGAACAAAAACATGGCAAAGGATTTAAAGGACATCAAGAAGACCATGGCCCAGGATATAAGTGACATAAAGAAGACTCTCAAAGAGCATAAAGAAGACATTGCAAGAGTAAATAAAAAAACAGAAGATCTTATGGAAATAAACGAAACTGTTGGCCAAATTAAAAAGACTATGGATATTCACAATACAAGACTAAGGAAGCTGAACAACATCTCAGTGTCCTAGAAGTCCACAGAACAGAAAATGAAAGAACAAAAGAAAGAATGGAGAAAAAAATTGAAAAAATCGAAATGGATCCCAGGGATATGATAAATAAAATAAAACGTCCAAACTTAAGACTCATTGGTGTCCCAGAACGGGAAGAGAAGGGTAAAGGTCTAGAAAGAGTATTCAAAGAAATTGTTGGGGAAAACTTCCCCAACCTTCTACACAACATAAATACACAAAGCACAAATGCCCAGCGAACTCCAAATAGAATAAATCCAAATAAACCCACTCTGAGACATATTCTGATCAGACTCTCAAATACTGAAGAGAAGGAGCAAGTTCTGAAAGCAGCAAGAGAAAAGCAATTCACCACATACAAAGGAAACAACATAAGACTAAGTAGTGACTACTCAGCAGCCACCATGGAGGCGAGAAGGCAGTGGCATGACATATTTAAAATTCTGAGAGAGAAAAATTTCCAACCGAGAATACTTTATCCAGCAAAACTCTCCTCCAAATTTGAGGGAGAGCTTAAATTTTTCACAGACAAACAAATGCTGAAAGACTTTGCCAATAAAAGACCTGCCCTACTTCAGATTCTGAGGGGAGCCCTGCCGGCGGACAGACAGGGAAAGGAGAAAGAGATATAGAGAATTTTAACAGACATATATAGCACCTTAAATCCCAAATAACCAGGACACTCATTTTTCTCTAGTGGTCACAGATCTTTCTCCAGAAGGGACCGTAAGTTGGGACATAAAACAAGCCTCAAGAAATTAAAAAAAAAATTGAATACACTCAAAGCACATTCTCCAACCACAATGGAATACAAACAGAAGTCAATAATTTTTGAACTGTAACTCCACTAGTTACTTCCTAGATGATATAAAATACACAAACTCTAAGGATAAATCAGTGGTTTTGAACTCAATGTAAAATATGTAATTTTAGACAACGATATAAAGGTGGGGGAATGAAGGAGTATAGGAACACAGTTTATGTGTCCTATTGAAGTGAAGGTGGTTATCAAAGAAAAACAAGATTGATATGGATTTAAGAGGTTAATTTTAAGCCCCACAGTAAACACAAAGAAATTATCAAAGAATATAACCATAGAGATGAAAAGTAGAGTTTGGGTTAAGAGAAATGGGGGAAGGGGCAATGGGGAGTTAAGAAATGAGTGCAAGGTTGCAGTTTGAGGTGAAGGGAAATTTCTAGTAATGGATGGTGGGAAAGAGCATTACAATATTCTAAACGTGATTAATCCCACTAATGAAAGGTTAGGCAGGGGGTGGAATGGGAAGATTTAGGCTGTGTATATGTTTCCACAAGTGAGAAAAAAAAAAAGACAGCAATTAGATGACAACTGAATGCTAAGGATGAACTTGGATGGGACTGGAGGATAGAGGACAGGTGGCTCAAAGGGACACAGTTGAGACATAAGGAAAAGGAAATATAGAATGTAAGCTTTGTATCATTGTTGAATCTCTTGTACTTCTTAGCTGCGCTTAATGGGATTGCATAAAAGAATGTTCTTGTTCATGGGAAGTGTATATGTGAATTATAATGTATGTTCAAGGACGTGTGCAGCTAACTCTCATATGTTCGGAAGACAGCAACAGATGATGGATGATAGGGAGGTAGGGAGGGAGGGAAAGAAATAGCAATGTGATAGCATGTTAAAGTTGATAGATTGAGCTATCGAGGGGGTCAGGGTATGATGGAATTCTGTGTATGGGGCTAGTATTGTTTTTGCAACTGTTCATATAACTTTGAGTTTATTTCAAAATAAAAAAAAATGTAATGATAAATCAATGGTTTTGGACTCATAATACAAAGACACACAAATTTTGACAATAACTACATAAAGGTGGGGGGGATTATGTTGGTATAAGAGCAAACAATATTGTTACAAATTCAGTACATTAAATTTAAGCCCCATGGTAACCATAAACAAAATATCAGACAATATGCAAACTCATATAGACAGAAAGTAGACTACAGGTTAGGAGGGGTAATGGGGAAAGGGCAATGAAGAGTTAATGCAAAATGAGTCCTGAGTTTCTGTCTGGAGCGGGGGAATGGAAAAGGTCTAGTAATGGATGGTGTTGAGGGTACTTCAACACTGCAAATGTGATTACTCCCACTGAATGGTATGCTTGGGAGGGGTGGAGAGGGGAAGATTTTTGTTGTATAAATGTTTCTGCAATTTAAAAAAAGAGAAAGAGAGAAACTAAAGAGATAATGGAAATTAAATGCAATACATGATACTAGATAGGATTTAAAAATGGAAGAGAAAAATCCTCAAAAGGACATTAGGACATATGAAAAACATTGAAATATAGACTGCAAGCTTTATATAAATGTCAAATTTCTTAAACATAACTGTACTTAGGAAACATACATGGCTATTGTTCAAGGAGCATGACGCATACAACCTACACTCAAGAGTTCAGAAATGGATTGACAGACAGATGAACAGACGGATAGATGGAATGATACGGCAAATGTGGCAAAATGTTAAAATTGGTGGATCTGAGTATCTGGGGAGTAAGGGTAGGATGGAGTTCTCTGTATGGGGCTTGTATTATTTTTCTAACTGCCCTATGAGTCTGACAGTATTTCAAAAGAAAAAGTTTTTTTTTAAAAAAAGCTCCCTAATTCAATCTAATTCTGTTGAAAAACATAGAATTTAACCTCCGGAATACCACATTTATCTAAAATTATCTAATATTCAACTATTATATACGTAATATTTTTAAGAACTGATAAAAAAATTAAACTTACCTCAATTGTTTTGCATAGTTTTGTTCAATTTCTATTCTCTCTTTAACAAATTTGGCATATCTTTCCAAGAAGTCAATTCCCCATTGTGTATGCTTGTCTAAACTGTCGAATTGATCCTAGGAAATGAAGGTAAGAATGCATTGAAAATTAAAATTTCATCCACAAATAATCTGTGTGTATATATGTTCCAGTAAAATTTTATTTACAAAAACAGGTGGCAGGCTCCATTTGGCTGGCAAGTCTCTAGGCCACAGAGTACACAAGGGCATAGAAATGATATTTGTTACAGCTACTCCTACTCGCTATAACTATTTTAACCAGTGAATGCGTATATAAGGCTTTTCTCTGCCTGGACCCCACCCACCTCACCCTTTAAGATCTAGAAATAGGTTCTTCAGCATAAACCATGCTACATTATGACTGAATGCCTTTACTCATTTGGTGCCCCCTGGCTGCAACACTGTCCCCTGAACACATTTTTGTAATTAAATCTTATTCCTCCTTTGATACTCAGTTCAGGCATTATATCCTCCAGAAAATATTCCCTGAACTCTCAACATTGGAGTAAGTGGTCTTTCTCTAGGTTCCAGAGCCTCCTAAAAATTATTTTATTCACTTGACATATTATAATGAGGGCAGGAACAGTGAATATTTATTCAACTGTAGATTCCCAAGACCTAACACTGGACCTGGCATGACAGCAGGCACTCAGCGAAGGACTGTTTAGTTGAACAGAAATAAATATACCTGGGTTAAAATTTTGGGCTCTGCCATTTACCACATGTTTGACTTTGGACAACTGATCAAGATTCTTTGAACTTTTTTCCTTCTTGAAATTGAAGAACCAAGCTGAAAACATTGCATCTTTATACTTTTAACAAATTGGGTTAAACCCCACTGAACCTGACTTTGAAACAAATTAGAAATTTCTGCTTCCAAATGTTTTAAGTATGCAGGTATAATATTTGTAGGTAGCCTTTCTAGGAAGTCTAAAATCCTATATGTTTTCAGATAAGCTCAAGGCAAAAGTGAAGTGCAGGGTCCTCTTCCGTCTCTTCTGAGCCTGCATCTTGTCCTGGTCTTGCACTGGCCTGTGGCCGTGCTCATGGCCTTAGGAATTCCCCCATTTACAGGAATCTGAATGTTCCCTCTACAATCCAGGAAACAGACCCCACCACCACCACCACTGCGGGTCTTAAAGCAGGTAACCCTTTGCCCCAGGCTGCTTTGACTTAATTGTGTCTTATCTGCTTTAGCTGTCAGCTGCTAGCAGGGAAAGTTCTGGGAGGGTGAGACAGAAATAAGTTTTTTGGTTCAGTCCTTCAGGATGGATGCTGTCTGACAGAGTGGCACAAACAGGCCCTCCAGTATGTGTACAGGGGTTACTCTGCTCCCTCTGGAAAAGGACCCACAATGGTGAGCTACTCCCACATTTTTAAAACTAAGTGTTCTTGATTAGGCACTCATGCAGTTACTACACCCTTAAACTGTTTTCCAGAGTTTTGAGAAAGATGGCTCTGCCACTTTTTGCCAGTTGTTCAAAGATTCTGTGGAGGATCAGCACCCAGGAGTGTTTTACACCCCCATCTTTCTTCAAGCATACCCCATTTTATTGTGCTTCACAGAATTTTTTTTTTTTTTTAACAAATTGAAGGTTTGTGGCAAACCTGCTTTGAACAAGTCTATATAAGCATCATTTTTCCAACAGCATGTGCTCACTTCACGTCTCTGTGTCACATTTTAATTAAGGTATGTACACTGTTTTTTAGACATAATGCTATTGCGCACTTAATAGACTACAGTATAGTGTAAACATAACTTTTATATGCACTGGGAAACCAAAAAATTCGTATGATTCACTTTATTGTGATACTCATTTTACTGCAGTGTTCTGGAACCGAACTTACAATATCTCCGAAGTATGCCTGTACCATAGTTTAGTTTTTAAGTAAATGGATCCCAAATAAACAGCCATGTAAAAAAGATAGCAATCAACTTTAAAGTGCAGCATAAAGGCAAAATATCCAAGTTGGGCTACATGTGAAACAAATTATTTGCTTTGTTTAACCACTGTGAAAAAAAATCTGATTTGCAGCAACAGTACTTCCAAAACACAGTTTAGAAACAGAAATTTAAAAATATTACCATATTAGATAGCCATATGTGTTTTCTCTTAAATTCACAAATTGTAGATAAGAATTCATGTCAAATATACGTTAAATGTTATAAAATTTTAAATATAAAAGAAGCATTTTTAAATTAAATTTTATTTAATCCACTGAATGACATATCCGGGTTTGACCAGACATATAATACATTAAGAAACAGTATAAACATCACAAACTTTCAATGCTGAATGATTTAAATTTTGAAAGGAAGTGAGGATAATTTAGCAATATTCATATAAATAATAAAAAGGCAAAGTGAAGGGTAAACAATCCAAACAAGATTCACACTTGAAAGGTTAAAATATCAGTGAACCAATTTTCATTTTAAATTCTGTAATTTTACAAAATATTTTACTTAAGTTACCTTTTTCTCTAAGCAGAACCCAACAAAATACACACATCCATTCTGAAGAAGCAAAAGAACTTAATACAATCTTATCAGTCTAAATTCTAAAACACTAAAGTTCAAGTTTTTCATGTTATATACCAGTTCCTAAACAACCTTTAGAATAGCTTCATTTGTTCACAATGATGTAAGTATATTTATGGGTTTCAAGGACTTGATAAATGGTAGAAAAAGAAAAGAACCTAGAGATAAAAATGAATATCATGACAGCCTAGCACACAGTTGCTTACTGAATAATCATTTACTTGTATAGCACTTTGGAGTTTACAAACTGTTGTCACATATATTCCCAGGTGTTACCTATTGATAAGGAAGGCATTTTACAAATGAGGGAACTGTGAATTTCTTGAAATTAAGAAATTCACTCAAAGTTCTTACTCCAAATCTCATTTGCTTTCTATTGTAACACAACATTATTTAGTAAATAAGTTTAATAATGTTTATTAGTAAACAACGGTCCCATACCCCTCATTCTATAAACATGGAAATTGAGGCCCAAAATGTTTAAATTATCTTCCCATACCTGTCTAGCGACCAAAAAGTCTCACCTGTAGTAATAATGAGAATATGCAAATTCAAAGTCAGAAATTAGAAAACAGGTTACCAAGGGCAGGGGGTAGGGGTGGGAAATGGAGAATTAATACTTAATTGGTTCATAGCTGCTGACTGGAGTGATGGAAAAGTTTTGCTAATGGTAGCAAAGTATAATGAATCCAAATAATACCACTGCACTGTGTACTTAAAACTGTTTAAAATGGGAAATTTTATGCTGTATATATGCTACTGCAATCAAAATTAAAAAAAAAAAAACACACAAAACAGAACTATATGACACAGAGTGAACCCTAATGTAAACAACAGACTTTAATAATATAATTATAATAATATTGGTTCATCAACTACAGCAAATGTAATCATACTAATGCAAAACGTTGTTAATAGGGAAAATTTGGTGGGGGGCAGGGGAGGAATATATGGGAACTCTGTACTTTCTGCATGATTTTTCTCTAAACCTACAACAGCTCTAAAAAATAAATTTTAAAAAAATGTATTGGCTAAATTAACTCTTATTATCACTGCCAGTTTTATGTTCTAAGTATCCAAATGAAAAACTCTTGAGAATAACTTGTTCACAATGACATACTTCTTTTACCACAGAGAAATATAGGGCTAAAAAATTTTGTTGGTCAATGGGGAGCTTTGATGAAAGAAACAAATTAAAAATCTCAAAATTAAAAATTGCCTAACCCAACACCCATTCAAGGCTTAAACTCTCTTTACAACATTCCTGACATGAAGTCAATTTAGCCTTCAGTGGTCTTAACTTTAGTGATTAAAACAACAACTCCAGAAACATGAGAAAAGATGGCTGGCAATCAAGGAATGATTTTAAATAACACAATATGAAGTAAAAAGTTATTAAATTAAGGTATAAGAATTAAAATCATGAAGTCTTAGATTTGCAAAGATAATACCCTTCAGTTTCAAAGTATGAGATCATACTTCTCCCTACTCCATGCCAGCAAATTCTTTGAGTCTATAGAAAAAGGTTGAGAGGAGAAGATTATAAGCAGTATTCTGAAACCATCAACGTATTAGAAATGTAGAAGAATAACAAGTTATCAAAATAGGCAACTTATCCTCACTTCCTTATTCTCTCTACATTTAGCACTGGTCTTATTCCATGGATTAATTCTAGACTACTACCCAAGTATAATCTCTTCTGTAATTTCTCGGTGTCTTCTCTCCCCTCTCGGGTCCCTGTTCTAGCCTGCTTCAATACCAAACTTCTGTGAAATGTTCTCTCCATCAGTGGTGTACCCTAATTTAAATCTCATCATCTTATATTTAAACTCAAGAAAGTTCTCATTTTCAGTTTCCTTCCATCACTCTTTTTAAATTTTGTAAAATGTTATTTACCTAAAAGTAATTTTATCTTATTCCCTAATGACACAAGTAAAATGATCTAAATTAGAGCTGACATCAGCATTAACTTAAATGTCCACACTACAGACAGAATGCATTATATGTTGCTCCAAGATTCTACTGTTATAGCAACAAGTAATAAATACTACATCTACTCATTCCACACTATAGACAGAATGCATTATATGTTGCTCCAAGATTCTACTGTTATAGCAACAAGTAATAAATACTACATCTACTCAATCTTTTTACTATGGTATTTTTAATGACATCTAATTGAAAATAATTATTGTATATCACAAAAGGTAATTTTTTGAAGTTACTCTTTAATATTCAATCCTTGTCTTTCTAGTTACTTTCATACTTAGCCTTACATCCAAATGAAGTCCCAATAAAGTACTGTTGGTAAAGTACCAAGGGTCACAATCGTCCCATCAAAGAATTTTCCTCACTAAAAAGCAGAATGACTTTGCTGTCCTAGTTTGGGCTTTCTCTATGGCTCTGATTTTCTGCCAAAGTTTCTCCAGCACTTCTGAATACCAAACTATTACCAAAAATGTTTTTGAAGATCTAATGTAACTGACCCCCCCCCCCCTTAATTCATGTAAAACTAAAGGAACTTTTCATTTTTAAGCTTCATGGAGCTAAGGAACCAACTTACAATTCAGGATCAATAACGTCTACTCCCCAAATAAACTGAAGAATTATTTGTAAGTTTTTTTAAAAAATCAACTTATTTGGATTTGTTTTCTTGTGGTTTTGTTCTTTTTTTTTTAAAGAGAGATGCAAACGTGTATTTGGGAAATATCTTGTATTTAAAAATTTTAATGAAATCTTAGATTAATGACCATTCAGATAATCCTTCCAATACCCTAGAACTCCTTCTTTGACCTCTCTTTCCCATGACTTTCTCCTCCATATCACCTGAACAACTTACTCCCACAGCAATCTTTGTTGTCATTATCAATAATTGTAACACTGCCAACGGTTAGCCCTGTCAGCTCAGTCCCTCTGGTACACATGCTCAATCATTTTTTTAAAACCCCTACCTCCAACCCGGAGACCTCAATATTGATTCTGGCACATGTTTACTATCCTTCACCCCCTTTCTGTCTTCCTTTCCATCTTTACACATCTTGGAATTCATAAACCATCATTATAATCATTTCCTTGCAAACACCCTCCATGTCGTTACTGTCCTTGCCCTCTCTTGCTTTACCTAACCACTACCCTGGTTTTATATCTAACTGTCCACCAACTCTTCCCATGAAGCTGAAGAAGGGTGGGGAAAATAAGAACACATAACCATGCCGACTGTTCATTCTTTAAAATTTGTGCCTATTAACATAAGAAGGCTTAAATGCTACTTAGCCCTATACGATTCAGTATCCCATTAATCCAGCTAACTTTCCCATACCTTCTTCTACTTTAAACTTACACTGCCTTCTGTTCATCCTCCTTTGAACTAATGACCATGCTTCCCTTAAAGAGAAGTAATCAGAAGATAACTTCCTCATGTTCCAACTCTACATTTACCACAATTGTGTTTTTATTCTGTCTTCCTGACTATTACTTACGATAAATTGTTCACATCCCTATCATTTTCACCTACCTGGAGAACTAGTGCAGTATCGGGTTCAGTTGTTAAAAAGTCCAAGGCCCTGAGCTTGCATGTGCTTGACGTATTCCAAGAAAAGGAGGAAGCTGAATAAAGAAGGGGAAGTAGAGCAGAAGTTGAAATGTAGGTGTGGGGGAATGGGAATGCAGATCTTATATGCCTTATTTTCTACAATAAGAGTGTTGGCTTTAACCCTGAGTGAGATGGAAACACAATGGAGGGTTCTGGGCATATGATTTACATGACCTGACACAAGTTTTTAAACAGATTACTCTGGTTTCTATGTTGATAAAAAACTGACTCAGAGTAAGGGGAGAAGCAGGGAGATCTTTTGGGAGGCTACTGCAACAACCCAGAGCAGAAATGAGGTTGGCTGGGTACAGGGTGATAGGAGTAGAGTGGTTTAAAGTGGGTAAGGTTCTGGATTTATTCTGAAGGAAGCAAACAACAAGATTTTCTGATGATTTAAGTACGGGTTGTAAAAGAAAGACAAGACATTAATTTTGGGACCTGAACTGGAAGGATGAAGTTGCTTTCAACTATAATGGGGGAGACTGAAGAACAGGTTTGGGGAAGGGGGTTAAATAAAAGTTTTGGCAATTAAGTTTGAAATGTCCTCAAGACATCCAGGTTGAGTAGGCAGCTGAATACATATGTCCAGAATTCAAGAGAAATGGCTGAGAACATGTGGTATTTAAAGGCATGATCTTGGATGCAATCTCAATTAAGTCCTGTCGCGCACCAAAATTTAGATGTCAACGAAATGAGGAAAAGGACACTGAGGAGTGACCAGTGAGGTGTAAGTAAAATCAGAAAAGTGTGGTGTCCTGAAAGAAAAATAATGTATTTTTTTTTCCAAGGAGGAAGAAGAGATCCATTTTTGTCAAATGCTGCTTAAAGTAAGAGGACTGAAAACTGACCCCTGGATTTAGCAACTTAAGGGTCACTGACAATCATAACAAGAGCAGTTTTGTTGAAGTAGTGAAGGCAAAGCCTGGCTGAAGTGGGTTCAGGAAAGATAACGAACAGAGAAACTGGAGACAGTGAGTGGCAACCACTTTCAACGAATTTTGCTTTAAAGGAGAGATGATATATGGGATTGACAGTTAAAGAGAGTGGGGTGACATGAAGGTGGTTTTTAAGGTGGGAGAAATAATAACATGATTATATGCTAATGGGAAATGATCAAAAAGAAAGGGAACATATAGAAAAAAGAGGAAAAACTGCTAAAGCAATGAGCACTGAATATGTCAGAGGGAAAGAGTGCCCAAGTACAGGTATGTGCCTTTGCTAAGAGCATGGGCACAGAAGATAAAGTAAACAGACCCATGTGTAGATAGCTTGGTAGATGAAACAGTAGGTGCCTGTGGAAATTTTCTTCTATTTGTTTCAATAAAATAGGAAGCAAAGTCATTAGTTAAGATTTATACATAGAGGAGGAAATATTAGAGGCTTCAAGAGAAAAAAAAGTCAGTCTCCATCTTTTATAATTTCTTATTCATAATTTAAACCAGTAAGCATCAAATAGGACAACATAAAAATATTACAATTCTTCAACTTCTCCAAGAATGGTTTATAAATGAGTAGCCAAAAATACTTAATAGAGCCATGTCTTTCAAAAGGCTAATAATTTAGCAGGTCAAAATAGATTCCACACAAAGAATAGAAACTAAATTCTATAAGTTGGTGGAGGAGACCATGAGAATGTGCCTCTCAGATTTCTAATCAAGGGAGAGCACAGTTGACCAAGAGTCTTAGCTGCTGAGCTTCCCATGGGTTGTTCCCCCCAGGGACAGCACTGTAAGGATATATAAAGACCCAGAACCTGGGACTCCAACAAGTGACTTTGGCCCAAGGACTTCCTAAAGATCTCCGCAGAACTGTGCCACAGCCTAAGGCACTTCATTCCTCCCACCCTCCCACAAGGATCAGACTTGCATAAATAAAAGAAAATTCTGGTAGCTCTTTTAGCCTCCCCAGGCTCTCTTCCCATTTCCTCTGACAGTCATTTCCCCTAATGCATCCATTGAGTGTTTCATCCCATTTTCAGGTCTGCTTCACAGAGATCTCAGACGAATACTGCTGAAATTTCTTTAAATGCAACAATTTAACAAGTCTTTAGGAATGAAACCCTTCCCTCTGAAAATCAAATTGGTGCTTTTATATCATATTTCTAATGAGACTAACTGACACCAAGTTACTGAGCAAAGCAAAACCTGCTGCTGGGAATTGAATCATGTTCCCCACAAAAAAGCATGTTCAGGTCCCAATCCCTGTTCTGTGGTATAAACCCATTTGTAAAAAGGAATTTGAAAACGTTACTAGTAAAGGTGTGGCCAAACTGAGTGATGGTGGGCCTTAATCCAATGTAGCTGAAGTCCTTATAAGCAAAAGAAGTTGGACAGAAGTTGGACAGAAGTTGGATGTGGAAGGAGAAGCCAGCCAGAAGCTGGAAGTCAATGGAACCCGGAAGAGAAAGAAGACTCCATCATGTATATTCCCACACACCCACCCTGGGAGGAAGCCAAGTCTTCTGGTCTTGGAAACTGAAACCCTGAGACAATAAATTCCTGTAGTTAAACCAATCAATTTGTTTTAGCAGCTTGAAAACTAAAACACATCTTCAAGGGTTTTACAAATTTGAATATAATGTAAGTCCTTTAACGTGCTCTGGTTCTCAAAAGCAGGCAAGAGAACATCTTTTAGTAAGGGAGATAGGAAAAGACTCAACTAGTGATCATTTGAGACCCTCTCTCACTTCAGTGAAGGGCTGATTAGGTATAATTTCACTGTCTCTATTTTTGTGTTTTTTCTCATTGTACAACAAACTTTAAAAACTAGCATTTTCAGTAACCTTACAAGACTGAAACCCCATATTTTATGCAATTTAAAATTCTGAAT
The DNA here is from genome assembly GCF_015220235.1 of Choloepus didactylus. Taxonomy (NCBI): domain Eukaryota; kingdom Metazoa; phylum Chordata; class Mammalia; order Pilosa; family Megalonychidae; genus Choloepus; species Choloepus didactylus. The sequence goes on from NC_051308.1 coordinate 148,748,880, forward strand.
CTCACATCATGACAGGGTTTTGCTTTATCTGCTGAAAAAAGAATTTGAGGTCAAAATTTATCTTTTAATTCATTAAAAATAAGCTAAAGCTCTGAATCAAAAATTAATTTGGTATTCAAAATTATTTGCTCTTTTATATAAAGTAAGTTTGCTAGGAAGTTTCTGGCAAGTTTCCCCCTTCATCTTCAAGAGACCCAGGAAGAAATGGCCCTGTCTCTGGATGTGGTTGGATCAGGATAAGACACTTGGAACTTCTGTAGCCATCTTGAGACCATGAGGGAAAGTAGCCTGTTTTCCCCCTTTTATCTCCCCTAATCCATCTTCCACATGGTACACACAGTGATCTTTTAAAATATAAAACCCTCCTTTCAAGGTATTAGATGAGTCACCCTCATCATGCTCACAATGGTGCCAGGTATGAAAGAAAAGACTCTGATCTCAGTGCCACAGTTTCCAGTGAATAAAGGGTAATAACCAAAAAGTAAACAGATGATAGGGATCAGGGAGACAGTTGCCTATCAGTAAACGGCAGGATTATTTTTTTTTTTTTTTAATCATCATTTTATTGAGATATATTCACATACCACGCAGTCATATAAAACAAATTGTACTTTCGATTGTTTACAGTACCATTACATAGTTGTACATTCATCACCTAAATCAATCCCTGACACCTTCATTAGCACACACACAAAAATAACAAGAATAATAATTAGAGTGAAAAAGAGCAATTGAAGTAAAAAAGAACACTGGGTACCTTTGTCTGTTTGTTTGCTTCCCCTACTTTTCTACACATCCATCCATAAACTAGACAAAGTGGAGTTTGGTCCTTATGGCATTCCCAATCCCACTGTCACCCCTCATAAGCTACATTTTTATACCACTGTCTTCGAGATTCATGGGTTCTGGGTTGTAGTTTAATAGTTTCAGGTATCCACCACCAGCTACCCCAATTCTTTAGAACCTAAAAAAGGTTGTCTAAAGTGTGCGTAAGAGTGCCCACCAGAGTGATCTCTCGGCTCGTTTTGGAATCTCTCTGCCACTGAAGCTTATTTCATTTCCTTTCACATCCCCCTTTTGGTCAAGAAGATGTTCTCCGTCCCACGATGCCAGGTCTACATTCCTCCCCGGGAGTCATATTCCACGTTGCCAGGGAGATTCACTTCCCTGGGTGTCTGATCCCACGTAGGGGGGAGGGCAGTGATTTCACCTTTCAAGTTGGCTTAGCCAGAGAGAGAGGGCCACATCTGAGCAACAAAGAGGCATTCAGGAGGAGACTCTTAGGCACAAATACAGGGAGGCCTAGCCTCTCCTTTGCAGCAACCGTCTTCCCAAGGGTAAAACTTATGGTAGAGGGCTCAACCCATCAAACCACCAGTCCCCTATGTCTGTGGTCATGTTAGCAACCATGAAGGTGGGGTAGGCAAATACCCCTGCATTCTCCACAGGCTCCTCAAGGGGGCACTACATCTTTTTTTTTTTTTTTCCTTGTTTGTCTTTTTTCTTTCTTTTTTTTTTTTTTTAATTTTCCCTTCTTTTTTATTTTTATTTTTTTTTTTTAGGAAGTACATTTTTATTGATTTCACCTGATGTATTTTATTTTATTTTATTTTTTTTTTTAAATCATCATTTTATTGAGATATATTCACATACCACGCAGTCATACAAAACAAATTGTACTTTCGATTGTTTACAGTACCATTACATAGTTGTACATTCATCACCTAAATCAATCCCTGACACCTTCATTAGCACACACACAAAAATAACAAGAATAATAATTAGAGTGAAAAAGAGCAATTGAAGTAAAAAAGAACACTAGGTACCTTTGTCTGTTTGTTTGCTTCCCCTACTTTTCTACACATCGATCCATAAACTAGACAAAGTGGAGTTTGGTCCTTATGGCATTCCCAATCCCACTGTCACCCCTCATAAGCTACATTTTTATACAACTGTCTTCGAGATTCATGGGGTCTGGGTTGTAGTTTAATAGTTTCAGGTATCCACCACCAGCTACCCCAATTCTTTAGAACCTAAAAAAGGTTGTCTAAAGTGTGCGTAAGAGTGCCCACCAGAGTGATCTCTCGGCTCGTTTTGGAATCTCTCTGCCACTGAAGCTTATTTCATTTCCTTTCACATCCCCCTTTTGGTCAAGAAGATGTTCTCCATCCCACGATGCCGGGTCTACATTCCTCCCCGGGAGTCATATTCCACGTTGCCAGGGAGATTCACTTTCCTGGGTGTCTGATCCCACGTAGGGGGGAGGGCAGTGATTTCACCTTTCAAGTTGGCTTAGCCAGAGAGAGAGGGCCACATCTGAGCAACAAAGAGGCATTCAGGAGGAGACTCTTAGGCACAAATACAGGGAGGCCTAGCCTCTCCTTTGCAGCAACCGTCTTCCCAAGGGTAAAACTTATGGTAGAGGGCTCAACCCATCAAACCACCAGTCCCCTATGTCTGTGGTCATGTTAGCAACCATGGAGGTGGGGTAGGCGAATACCCCTGCATTCTCCACAGGCTCCTCAAGGGGGCACTACATCGTTTTTGTTTTTGTTTTTGTTTTTTTTTTATCCTTGTTTGTCTTTTTTCTTTTTTTTTTTTTTTAACTTTCCCTTCTTTTTTCAAATCAACTGTATGAAAAAAAAAGTTAGAAAGAAAACAAACATACAATAAAAGAACATTTCAAAGAGACCATAGCAAGGGAGTAAGAAAAAGACAAGTAACCTAAGATAACTGCTTAACTTCCAACATGTTCCTACTTTACCCCAAGAAAGTTACATACTATAGCAACATTTCAGTGAACTTGTTCCTACTACATCCATCAGAAATTAACAGACCATAGTCATTTCTGGGCATCCCCAGAACGTTAAATAGCTTATCTGTTCTTCTTGGATTATTGTTCCCCCTTCCTTAATTGCTCTCTACTGCTAGTTCCCCTACATTCTACATTATAAACCATTTGTTTTACATTTTTCAAAGTTCACATTAGTGGTAGCATATAATATTTCTCTTTTTGTGCCTGGCTTATTTCGCTCAGCATTATGTCTTCAAGGTTCATCCATGTTGTCATATGTTTCACCAGATCGTTCCTTCTTACTGCCGCGTAGTATTCCATCGTGTGTATATACCACATTTTATTTATCCACTCATCTGTTGAAGGACATTTGGGTTGTTTCCATCTCTTGGCAATTGTGAATAATGCTGCTATGAACATTGGCGTGCAGATATCTGTTCGTGTCACTGCTTTCCGATCTTCCGGGTATATACCGAGGAGTGCAATCGCTGGATCGAATGGTAGCTCTATATCTAGTTTTCTAAGGAACTGCCAGACTGACTTCCAGAGTGGCTGAACCATTATACAGTCCCACCAACAATGAATAAGAGTTCCAATTTCTCCACATCCCCTCCAGCATTTGTAGTTTCCTGTTTGTTTAATGGCAGCCATTCTAACCGGTGTTAGATGGTATCTCATTGTGGTCTTAATTTGCATCTCTCTAATAGCTAGTGAAGCTGAACATTTTTTCATGTGTTTCTTGGCCATTTGTATTTCCTCTTCAGAGAACTGTCTTTTCATATCTTTTGCCCATTTTATAATTGGGCTGTCTGTACTATTGTCATTGAGTTGTAGGATTTCTTTGTATATGCAAGATATCAGTCTTTTGTCAGATACATGGTTTCCAAAAATTTTTTCCCATTGAGTTGGCTGCCTCTTTACCTTTTTGAGAAATTCCTTTGAGGTGCAGAAACTTCTAAGCTTGAAGAGTTCCCATTTATCTATTTTCTCTTTTGTTGCTTGTGCTTTGGGTGTAAAGTCTAGGAAGTGGCCTCCTAATACAAGGTCTTGAAGATGTTTTCCTACATTATCTTCTAGGAGTTTTATGGTACTTTCTTTTATATTGAGATCTTTGGTCCATTTTGAGTTAATTTTTGTGTAGGGGGTGAGGTAGGGGTCCTCTTTCATTCTTTTGGATATGGATATCCAACTCTCCCAGCCCCATTTGTTGAAAAGACCATTATGGCTCAGTTCGGTGACTTTGGGGGCCTTATCAAAGATCAGTCGGCCATAGATCTGAGGGTCTATCTCTGAATTCTCAATTCGATTCCATTGATCTATATGTCTATCTTTGTGCCAGTACCATGCTGTTTTGGCAACTGTGGCTTTATAATAAGCTTCAAAGTCAGGGAGTGTAAGTCCTCCCACTTCGTTTTTCTTTTTTAGAGTGTCTTTAGCAATTCGAGGCATTTTCCCTTTCCAAATAAATTTGATAACTAGCTTTTCCAAGTCTGCAAAGTAGGTTGTTGGAATTTTGATTGGGATTGCATTGAATCTGTAGATGAGTTTGGGTAGAATTGACATCTTAATGACATTTAGCCTTCCTATCCATGAACATGGAATATTTTTCCATCTTTTAAGGTCCCCTTCTATTTCTTTAGTAGAGTTATGTAGTGTTCTTTGTATAGGTCTTACATCTTTGGTTAAGTTTATTCCTAGGTACTTGATTTTTTTAGTTGCTATTGAAAATGGTATCTTTTTCTTGAGTGTCTCTTCAGTTTGTTCATTTCTAGCATATAGAAACATTACTGACTTATGTGCATTAATCTTGTATCCTGCTACTTTGCTAAATTTGTTTATTAGCTCTAGTAGGTGTATCGTCGATTTCTCAGGGTTTTCTAGATATAAGATCATATCATCTGCAAACAATGACAGTTTTACTTCTTCTTTTCCAATTTGGATGCCTTTTATTTCTTTGTCTTGCCGGATTGCCCTGGCTAGCACTTCCAGCACAATGTTGAATAACAGTGGTGACAGCGGGCATCCTTGTCTTGTTCCTGATCTTAGAGGGAAGGCTTTCAGTCTCTCACCATTGAGTACTATGCTGGCTGTGGGTTTTTCATATATGCTCTTTATCATGTTGAGGAAGTTTCCTTCAATTCCTACCTTTTGAAGTGTTTTTATCAAAAAGGGATGTTGGATTTTGTCAAATGCTTTTTCAGCATCTATTGAGATGATCAATTGATTTTTCCCTTTCGAGTTTTTAATGTGTTGTAATACATTAATTGTTTTTCTTATGTTGAACCATCCTTGCATGCCTGGAATGAACCCTACTTGGTCATGGTGTATGATTTTTTTAATGTGTCTTTGGATTCGATTTGCAAGTATTTTGTTGAGGATTTTTGCATCTATATTCATTAGGGAGATTGGCCGGTAGTTTTCCTTTTTTGTAGCATCTTTGCCTGCTTTTGGTATTAGATTGATGTTAGCTTCATAAAATGAGTTAGGTAGTGTTCCATATTTTTCAATGTTTTGAAAGAGTTTGAGTAAGATTGGTGTCAGTTCTTTCTGGAAAGTTTGGTAGAATTCCCCTGTGAAGCCATCTGGCCCTGGGCATTTATTTGTGGGAAGATTTCTGATGACTGATTGGATCTCTTTGCTTGTGATGGGTTGGTTGAGGTCTTCTATTTCTTCTCTGGTCAGTCTAGGTTGTTCATATGTTTCCAGGAAATTGTCCATTTCTTCTACATTATCCAGTTTGTTGCCATACAGTTGTTCATAATATCCTCTTATAATTTTTTTAATTTCTTCAGGATCTGCAGTTATGTCACCTTTTTCATTCATTATTTTGTTTATATGGGTCTTCTCTCTTTTTGATTTTGTCAGTCTAGCTAGGGGCTTGTCAATCTTGTTGATCTTCTCAAAGAACCAACTTTTGGTGATATTTATCCTTTCTACTGTTTTTTTGTTCTCTATGTCATTTATTTCTGCTTTAATCCTTGTTATTTCTTTTCTTGTACTTGGTTTAGGATTGGTTTGCTGTTCATTTTCTAGCTTCTTCAGTTGATCCATTAGTTCTTTGATTTTGGCTCTTTCTTCCTTTTTAATATATGCGATTAGTGCTATAAATTTCCCCCTTAGCACTGCTTTTGCTGCATCCCATAGGTTTTGGTATGTTGTGTTCTCATTTTCATTCGTCTCTATATATTTAGCAATTTCTCTTGCTATTTCTTCTTTAACCCACTGATTGTTTAGGAGTGTGTTGTTTAACCTCCAGGTATTTGTGAATTTTCTAAGTCTCTGATGGTTATTGACTTCTAATTGTATTCCATTGTGGTCAGAGAATGTGCTTTGAATAATTTCAATCTTTTTAAATTTATTGAGGCTTGTTTTATGTCCCAGCATATGATCTATTCTGGAGAAAGTTCCGTGAGCACTAGAAAAGTATGTGTATCCTGTTGATTTGGGATGTAATGTCCTGTAGATGTCTGTTAAATCTAATTCATTTATCAGATTGTTTAGGTTTTCAATTTCCTTATTGGTCTTCTGTCTGGTTGATCTATCTATAGGAGAGAGTGATGTGTTGAAGTCTCCCACAATTATTGTGGAAACATCAATTGCTTCCTTTAGTTTTGCCAATGTTTCTCTCATGTATTTTGTGGCACCTTGATTGGGTGCATAGACATTTACGATTGTTATTTCTTCTTGCTGAATTGCCCCTTTTATTAGTATGTAGTGGCCTTCTTTGTCTCTCAAAACATCCCTGCATTTGAAGTCTATTTTATCTGAGATTAATATTGCTACACCTGCTTTCTTTTGGCTGTAGCTTGCATGAAATATTTTTTTCCATCCTTTCACTTTCAGTTTCTTTGTGTCCCTGTGTCTAAGATGAGTCTCTTGTATGCAACATATTGATGGTTCATTTTTTTTGATCCATTCTGCGAATCTATATCTTTTAATTGGGGAGTTTAATCCATTTACATTCAACGTTAAAACCGTGAAGGCATTTCTTGAATCGGCCATCTTATCCTTTGGATTATGTTTGCCATATTTTCCCTCTCTCTATTAATATCCTTTATTGTACCCATACCGAATCTCTTTAGTACTGAACCTTTCTCCAGGTCTCTCTGTCCTGTCTTTGTTTCTCTGTCTGTAGGGCTCCCTTTAGTATCTCCAGTAGGGCAGGTCTCTTGTTAGCAAATTCTCTCAGCATTTCTTTGTCTGTGAAAAATTTAAGCTCTCCCTCAAATTTGAAGGAGAGCTTTGCTGGATAAAGTATTCTTGGCTGGAAATTCCTCTCACTCAGAATTTTAAATATATCGTGTCACTGCCTTCTTGCCTCCATGGTGGCTGCTGAATAGTCACTACTTAGTCTTATGCTGTTTCCTTTGTATGTGGTGAATTGCTTTTCTCTTGCTGCTTTCAAAACTTGCTCCTTCTCTTCTATGTTTGACAGTGTGATCAGTATATGTCTCGGAGTGGGTTTTTTTGGATTTATTCTATTTGGAGTTCACTGAGCATTTATGATTTGTGTATTTATGTTGTTTAGAAGATTTGGGAAGTTTTCCCCAACAATTTCCTTGAATACTCTTCCTAGACCTTTACCCTTTTCTTCCCCTTCTGGGACACCAATGAGTCTTATATTCGGACGTTTCATATTATCTATCATATCCCTGAGGTCCATTTCGAGTTTTTCAATTTTTTTCCCCATTCTTTCTTTTATGCTTTCATTTTCCATTCTGTCATCTTCCAGGTCACTGATTCGTTGTTCAACTTCCTCTAGTCTTGTACTATGAGTGTCCAGAATCTTTTTAATTTGGTCAACAGTTTCTTTAATTTCCATAAGATCATCCATTTTTTTATTTAGTCTTGCAATGTCTTCTTTATGCTCTTCTAGGGTCTTCTTGATTTCCTTCATATCCCGTACTAGGGTCTCATTGTTCATCTTTAGTTCTTTCAGTAGCTGCTCTAGGTGGTGTGTCTCTTCTGGTCTTTTGATTTGGGTGCTTGGGCTTGGGTTATCCATATCGTCTGGTTTTTTCATATGCTTTATAATTTTCTGTTGTTTTTGGCCTCGTGGCATTTGCTGAACTTGATAGGGTTCTTTTAGGGTTTGTAGACCAGTTGAAGTCCTTATCTCTAATTTATCAGATCTACAGCTTCGTGGAGTACACTTTCTCTAACTAACCAGCAAGTGGCGTCCACGAGCCACCTGTTCTCCACAAGCCAGATCTCCCCTGCTTAGCCTTTTTGGTGAGTGGGGGAGTGAGTCTTGTGGGGCCCAATTGGTGTACCAAGCTTGCGTGTGTAGTTGGTGTTGCCTGCCCTGTATGTGGGGCGTGTTTCTGGGCAGTCGGGGAGGGGGGGTGGCCCTAACAATGAAATCTCCCTGATGATCCTAGAGTTTTAAAGCTGCTGCAATAGTCTAATCCTTCAGTTCAGTCCTGCCACAGTTTGTCTCTGCCACTGACCCACAAGTCTTTGGTATTGGCGTATGGCTCCTGAGACTTGCAAGTGGGCCCCTCTTCCAGGCTGTGCACCCCGGGTCCTCTGTTGAGGGATGACTGTGCTATGTCGCAGGTGAGTGCCGTCCCCCCAGGGCAGTTCTGGGCTGCTGGGCTGTGTTGGGAGGCTCCCAGTCTGCTCAAATGATGGCTGAATGGGGCTCTGTTAATTCACACTGCTCCCCCTTCCCAGCTCTGGGACATTCAGCTGAGGTTGCAGGGAAGGCTGATGTCCACGCCCAGTTTTGTGGTGTGTGCCTGTTATTTGAAGCACTTCCGTCACACTGGGTTGTCTGGGGCAGCTCTGGGCTATGGGGCTGGCGATGGGCAGGAGTGTTTCCTGTCCACCAGGATGGTGGCTGTGAGCGGACACCCCCCTTTTCTTGGGAAGTTGTGTTGTTTAGTGAATTTTCTCAGCCACTGGATTATTGCCTTTTGTCTCAGAGCTCTCTTAGTTCTGCTCTTGACTTGACGTGCCCAAATTTCAATTCTTTGAAGCTTTCTGTATTGAGCTTCTTAGAGTAATTGTTTTAGAAAAAGCAAAAAGGATTTAAAAAAAAAAAAAAAAAAAAAAAAACGGCCCTCCTCAGAGATCTAATGGGTTATTGAAATGCTAATAGACAAAGCAACCAGGGCCATTAAGGAAAGGTTCACAGGGCAGAGAGATCAGCCTTGCTTCAGGATTTGCATATGCGCCTCAAGGCCTGATCTCCGCCCTTCCCCTTTCTGTGTTCACCAGAACTCGAAAAATCCTCTGCTTTTATTTTGGAGTTTTTCGTGTTGTTTTTTTTCTATGTCTGTCTCCTCTCTGCTGGGCTGGCTGCTCTCAGAGTCTCTGGTGTCTGGTCTCAGTCTATCTATGGTTGGAGTTTGAATCAGTAGAATGAGTTTCCGATAAGAGCAGCCACTGCAATTCTCCCTTCTCCTTCCCGGAGCTGACAGCCCCTCCTCCCCCGGGACTGAGCCTGGCAGGGAGGGGCGCGGGTCCCCTGGCCGCAAAAACTTACAGATTTCGCTGATCTCAGCAGTTCCACGTTTTCATGAGTGTTGTATGAAGTATGCCCAAAGACAGATTGCTCTGTGGTGTCCAGTCCACGCAGTTCCTGGCTTTTTACCTACTTTCCTGGAGGAGTAACTAAAACATACAGCTCACCAGTCTGCCATCTTGCCCCGCCCCAGGATTATTTTTTAAAAGAAAGTGAAGAAATAATGAGAGGACACCCATCCTGCTCTACTTCTAGACCTTGAATTAAAAAATAGAATATAAAAGAAAGAAAAAAGCTTCCACTTGAGAAGACTCCAGAGAAATGGGAGACTTTCAAGATGAACCAGTTTTCACTTAAGGCAAGAAGATGGAGGTAAAGTTTAGAGATAGAGCTGAGAACACAGAGGAGTTCACATATAATGGAACAGTTCCAAAGGGCACTGAGGAAGGGATGGAGTTGGACAAAATCGACAGCTGGGTCAGGAAAAGGGAATGTAGAACTTTATGGATATGATAATGCTGTTGCTAAGTAAAGGCTAGGGGTGAAGGCTTCTCTTCTGGATATGACTGATGAAAACAGGGAAAGGGACAGGGTGGGATTCAGTCTCCACAGTCTTGAAGAAGTAAATTTGGGTGTTATATTTCATTTAGCCTAGGGTTTGACCCAGCTAAAACTACACCCTTTATGTAGTATATTTATATTGCAAATTTATTACTACAGATCTGACCTCTCATTTCTAGAGAACCTGTCCATTTAGCTATTGAGCAGAAGTCTTATACTCAGAATGTACAAAATAAAATTTAACATCCTCACCCTCTACTTCTCTTCAAACCTGATCTTTTTTATACTCCATGCTCATCTCTGATTCCCTCTCTTCCCCACATATAGTCAACAACTCCTGCCAATCCTACTTCCAAGAAACCTTCCCAGGTCCTGGGTCACATTAATCTTTTCCCTTATATTCCTATAGTATCTTATTCATGATTTCCAATATAGCATTATAAATTCCTCATATGTTGTTTACATGACTATCTTTTCTGCAAAGGTTCTGTTTAAAAACTGACACTCTAGAGCAATGTTTGCAAAGTGTGATCTGTAAACACTTGTAGAAACAACACCAAGGCGCATTTTAAAACTAGATTCTTAGGACCTATCCCAAGAGCTACCGGAAAAAAATATCTGGGAGTGGGGCCATTTTTACCAGTTTCCAGGATTTATCCTCTGAGAACCTGCACTTTGGACAAGAATAGTGATTTCACTCATCTTTATATCCCAAAACAGTGCCTTGCACAAAGTAGATGATCAACAGATCTTTTAAATTTGAGAGAATGACTATACAAATGGACAATGATCAGACCATATATGACAAGAGAACTCTTACCATAACCTCTGCAGCAACTACTCCAGAAAGACAAGCAAAAATTCCTGCAGCAATTAGCCCCAAATGGTAAGGACTTAGTCAATGAGTAACAGCTTCCACGCAGTACCAACCAGGGAAAGCCAAATATGTACTCCAAAACAATCACATAAAGCTCCCAGTTTTAGTTAGCTCATGCCAAAAACCTCCAATCACAGCTCCCTGGAGCCTTCCCTTTTATTCACTATAGAGCTTTCCCACTCTACTGCCTGCGTCTCTTGTCATATGCAAGTGATTGGTGGCTGAATTCCTTGCTAGCAAACTCTGAATAAATAACCTCTGTTCTTACTTCGGTGGTCTTCATTTATTTCCACAAGAAAAAAAAGTAATACAAATCCAGTAGCAATACCCTAATAAAGGATCGAGGGAATTCAGAGAATAGAAATTACTCCAGCTAGGAGAATCAGGAAGCACTTCATGAAGGAGGTAAATTTTAAACTGGGTCCTTAAAGAGAGATAGGATATGGACACCTAGAAGCAAGAGGGGGAGGCATTCCAGGAGGAAGCAACTATATAAGCAAAAGCAGGAACAGAGAAAAGAAAGTAATTTTTCAACACTACTGTTAAAATCAGCCAAGATCTAAAAGGAAAGCATCACCTAAGCCAATACTGCTTATTACCCAAGAGTAACAGAGACAGCTACCAAAAGTAGATTATGTAAAAATTTACTATATCCTTGTCAACCAAATCATTATGGTACAGAACATTCAAAAACACTGGATGTTGTCAATCTACAAATTCTACTGAAGGAGATGGGTTAGTAACTAGTGATAAAACCCCTGTGATGCAACAGTATGAACTCTTCTTGCTGTTAGTAAAAGCACCATTCCAAGTTCAATATAAACTGATCTCATTCTATCAAGTGGCCCCCTTAAAATTTCTGAAATAACATCACTATGTACACAGACTTTCATATAGAAAGCAAGTGATGGAGTTCTTTGATAAAATTTACTTGAAGGGTATTTTTGTAAGCTAAAAGTTGCCATATATAAAATCTGATATAAAATATTTCCAGAGAAAATAGGTAACAATATTTTAAAACCCTACTTTCATTTCCTATAATTCTTAAAGAACTGAATTTCTTTTCTCTTGAATACTCAAACCTAACCACAGTTTGTACAGTTCATCTTTTCAATTATATGTTTTCTTTTTTATTGCAAAATATATAAACATGCAAAAGTATATGCAATATATGTATAGGTTCTTTTTAAAATATGAAAATAAGCATCATTCATATACAGATTTTTTTACTCTCAAATACAGCTTTCTCTGTCAAACTGTTATCTATAACTCAGTACTTAAATGTAAATGTATATATACATATATAAATACTCTTGAAAACTACATTTACATTCAATTTACAGATGTGAAAACAGTAAAAATATAATACAGATATTAAAAGACATGAGTAAGAAAGAGCAAATCCCCTTTCAACTTACAAAAATTTGCCAGAACTTGCATTCTAAAATTTCTTTTTCTTGTCATACTTTTTATTTTGAAATAATTTCAAACTAAGAGGAAAGTTGAAAACATAATACAAAAATAATAGAAAATTCTAATATACCCTCTGTCCAGATTCCCAGATTTACAAACTTTTAACATTCTGCCACATTTGTTGCATTTTTCTCTCTGACCATACCCTCCACCC